>NW_028274813.1:80198500-80534500 GCF_037043125.1 Eumetopias jubatus
TTTCTCAGACATACCTAGATTTCTGAATTAGGTTGGTACACCTGAATAAAGCATGAAATAATAATATCCTACTGTCAAAAAATCAAAATCAACTTATGATTATGTGTAGTTTGAATTTCTATGAAAACTGGTGGGAAGGTATTGGAGGAAGCTACAATGATACTAATGACAAAAGTCAACTTCAAAATATTCAGGGCCTGGTGCATCTGTATCAACCATCAAACTTGGGTGCCTTTGCTTCCTGAAATGGTCTTTCTAGAAGGGCTGTTTGAGGAAGGTAGTCACTTCTCTCAACCAATATTTAAGAAGCATGTATCACATGAGAGACTTTGTACTAAGCTCTATTTGAGCTATGGAGAAAAATAAGCCATGGACACTGGTGTGAAAGAATTTTGAGGGGCGCATGGGTGACTCAGATGGTTAAGCGTCTGCCTTCAACTCAGGTCATGATCCCGGGGTCCTGGGATCAAGGCCCGTATCAGGCTCTCTGCTCAGCGGGGAGCCTGCTTCTCCCTCTCTCTCTGCTGCTCCCCCTGCTTGTGCTCACTCACTCTCTCTCATTGTTAAATAAATAATTGTTTTAAGATCTTAAGAAAAAGGAATTTTGAATAAAGCAGTTTTTCCTCAGATGCCAAAAAGGGAGACACACTCTTACTCAGAGTGTGTCTTAATAATACAAAGAAGAAAGAAGAAAGAAGAGGAGGAGAAGGAGGAGAAGAAGGAAGAAGAAAGAAGAAGCAGAAGATAGTGTAGAACAGAGAATCACACACTAACTCTCGGTTTGCTTGTAAAAGCTACGTTCAAAAGTGGTTTCTTTGTAAGAGTCCCATTTTTATTTGAGTTCCTGCTCTGAGCATCAGTAGCTATAGATCTTTTCATGAAGTAAACCATGTACAGATGTCACCTTCCCATTAGTTTCTAACCCCATTAACCATCAGATGATAGAAGCAGGTTTAAAAAAGGGGGGGAGGGTAGAATCGGCCATTTATAACCCAAAGTGAGATTTCCTCTGAATCATACTGGGCCTTTAAAGGACTGTCAGGGAACAGAAAGTGAACAGTAGGGAGTTGGCTCTGGCTAGGAAAAGTGATGCAGCTGCATAACCGCCCCCTGAAGGGCATGGCCAGAGCACAGAATCACCTCACAGCAGTCCTCTCTATCCCATTTGAAGCTGGGACTGTGGCCAGAGCAGACAGAATCCAACCTCGAGCAGGAAGAGATGTACAATAATAATAACCCCTGAAGTGCATTAAGGGCTTACTCTATGCCAAGACATGTAGAAGTACTCAATCTTCGAAACCATGTTCTAAAAAGTGTATTTTATAGATAATAAAATAGAGTTTTAAAAGTTATTATTTTACCCAAGGTCACACAACTAAGAAATGGCACCGACTTCTTTGATTCTAGAACCTGTACTTCTGAAGATCAAGAACTTTGGCTGAGTTTCAATGTCAGGACTCCAGGTCCAACTGATTCATAAGGCAGAAGCCTAGTCACAATGGTAAATATAGAAAAGTCTGGGGAAAAACATGTAATTCACTGGGCAAATTTAAGGCAACAAAACCAATTTTAATTTCCCAGAAGTAAGTTCTAATGAAAACAGGAAGAAAAAAAAGAAAGGAAATGGAATTAAATATAGTATACAACATTTGGGAAGTACCTAGTAGGAAGAATATTTTCCTTCAGTTGTTTAACACTGGAAATAAATAAGGTCTTATATCTCCTCTTTTAGACATCTTTAAAAATGAGATTCTCATATGGAATGGTTTAAGAAAACTTAGGTGGGGAAAGAAAACAGACTGGGGAGCCAATTAAGGTGTACATTCTATAAAACAATAATCTTATCAATTTGATGAGCAGTCAAAGGAGCGACTGAACATAGACATAGGAAAATTACTAGCTTTCACTGAATACAAGATGCTACCATAAGTCTTCATAAAGAAATTGAATTGATAAATTGTCCTTGGTTATTACCTTCTTCCTATAAAACTTCTCTTACAAAAAAATAAAAGATGCACAGAAAGCAAATAAAGTATTACATAAGTGGAATTTGAGTCTTAGTCCATTTTAGGCAAGCGCTGTGCTTCACAAAATGGCTTCTGCTCCCAGCATGCTCTTCATCCATTACCCCCACTTAAATCTAGTGAGAAAAAGCTATCATTCTGCCACTAGATGGCACTGCCACAAATCGGGATGGACAGTACTCTGTGGAATCCAAACTTATAAATAAAACAATTTAGAGAAAAAGCAATAAAGATTAAATATACACCAAAATGCAATAAACATTAGAGTGATGCAGAGAATAGTGCAACAAACAAACAAAATATACTGAAATAGTACTGTCCCACTGGGACATACATCACTAAAGATTCTACTTTATGACTAGATTCCCTCTAGATACACGAAGATATAATGTTATTTGTCCAACATATTTTGGTTCTCAATATTTTTCCTTCCAAGCCATTGAAGTTAATATTTAACAAACACATTTTCTGCCAAGTTTTAATGTGATATCATCCTCTGAAGAAACAAAGTCCAGAAATAATTTCTCTTTTTGGCAATATTTATTAGTATTTTGACACAAAACCTGAGTTATTATTGAAAGTAAATAGGAAATCAAGGACTCAGATGTCTTGAATTTTTTTCAGGTGCTCTCAAGGTTAACATGTACTCTGTGGCAATGAAAAGGCAGATAAATAAAGGCTATCCGGTGTCACACAATCTTTAATATTTCCTATAACTGTGACTATTTTTTAAATAAAATTTTCTAGCTGACAAATTTAATTTCCCCTTTTGGTTTTGTTTATACATTGGAGTCCCTGGTGTCATGGAACTGAACACGAAACTAAGTGTTCCAGGTCTCTCTACTTCCTTTTTGACTCTATATCTCTCATTTTAGCTGTGAACTTCCCATAAAACCTTTTTATCATAAAAAAATTATATATATATCCCAAAAAAGTATTAATTTAGTGAGAAAAAAGAAGTGGGAGGAACTAACAGAGTCCCATTCAGGAAGTTTCTGAAATGCCTACTGGAACAATATGGAAGATAGCAAGTTCTGTCTTCACACAGCTGGCTGTGTTTAAAAGAACCTCAGGAAATGAATGTACTTCCAATCTGTCAGGCACTTGCAAGTGGCCGCAAGTCCTTGCGGACTGAGGGATCTCATTTGAGATGGCACACCAAAGCTGAAAACTGGCCTTGGCCCAACAGCTTCAGCCTTGAATGAATATGTGTGTGTGTATGTATGTGTGCATTTTAAAAAATACACACACACAGAGCCAATAAACGTGATTTGAACTCCACAAACATTCTGGTCTAAATTTAAACAGGAAATAAAGTTAGGTCATTGTTACCTTTCCATCAGGGCAAAGGTGACAATCACAGTAATTTTGCAAAATACACGCAAATGACGAAACAGAAGGATGTGACAGGGGTGGACAGTCTACCAAAACAGTATAAAAAATTGTTTATAATAAACATCACAGGCCCACAGAAAGGCTGTGAAACCGAAGTGAATTTTCCCATCCTCTAGCTATGCCTTTGCCTTTACTGTGAAGGTCTGGACATTAATTAGGGCTCTTCTGAATAGGCAATGGAAAGATGGTGAACAGGGCTATTTATGAACACTGGCTTCTGTTCCAAGGGAAAAACAGCCTAGCCAGTCACTGAGAGTTTGACTCCTTCCAGAGCCTTACCATTTCTCCACACTGTTTGTTCTAAGAATACAGATGGACCAAGGAAAATGTGAAACCCCACAGAAGCATTCCTTCCACAACGAGCCTCTACACTGAAGCATATGATATTTGACAGCCTTTTGTGAGTAGCAGAGTCCGTGGATTTTTTTTCTCCAGCAGTGATATCCTTTCACCTCGTTATAAAATATAACCTGTCATAGCTAAATTGAGGAGTTTTTCAACAGGGCTGGAAAACTCATCTTTAATTACTGTATAGGAGAATGCTTCTGAATTATCAATTATGCAGAAAAAGGCTGAAAGGCAATCTGATCACTGTAAGAAACAGATGCTCCTGGATAAAGAAGCCATGTTGTTGGGTTTTCAGTTTCTCAGGTGATGGTGCTTTGATATGGATGACTTTGAAATCCATATAAGATGAAAAAGAAAAAAAAAACACTTTCATACGTCTAGTAGTATTGTGTGTACGCTTAACTGTCCATGCGCAGATTGGTTTTTAAGGATTCTATTTTGTCACCAATCTGAGATTATAAATATCTAAATATGCACTCTAAGACAATTTCTAATGGAAGTTTTTTTACACCTGCTTAATGTATTGGTTACTATAGTAAGTGGTGACAGACCTCATTCTAAATTCAGGGTCTACCACTAACCAGCTGATGACTTTCGCAATTACTGACTCACTCTAAGCTTCAGTTATCTGATCTGCAAAAGGGAGAGAATCATCATACCTATATCATATGACTGATTAATGAGATAATGAATGTGAAGAGTTTAGCAAAGTACTTAGTGCATTACAACTACCCAATAAATGGTGGGCTATTATTATTAGAAGGATTCTGCCCTGAATTTCTCATAGTTTTGGTTGCAAATGAAAATACATTTTTAAAGTCAGATTGAATATTAAAGCGTCCCTCTTTTGCAGGGAGCATAGGACAAAATACCTCAAGTGTACATCTCCAGTTGCAGAAACAGGACCGTGGTTATAATGAAGCCAAACCAACAGACCCTTGGGCATCTGACACACTGAGTCCTATTTTATTTAAGGTTCTCTCAAAGTCAATATTTCTGGAAGCAGAGTCTGCAAAAGATCAGTCAGTCACTGGAGCTATTTCTCAAAAAAGAAAAATGTTTCCTATGGACAAATGACTAGATAATGGTACATGCAACATCTCAGTCTTGGAAATTCACAATGCACATTAGCATATTAAAGGCTTTAAGAAGTCCTACAGTGGAGAAACCATCTTTACTTGATTGACACAGATTCCCCAAATCTATCTGAATGCAACTCTTTTTTTCCTCCAATGACTACTGATGCACTAATAATTCATTAGTTACTGTTATATGCCAGCCACAGTGTCAAGCATTTTACATGTATTAATTCATTAAATCACAATAACAATACTAAGAAATAGGTACCATTATTAATTCTATTTCACTTGCCCAGGATTGCTCAGCCAGTAAGTGACAGCAGAATTCAAATCCCAGCACTCTGACACCAGAGTCATGTTCTGAACCAACACTTGATATCTCTTCTCACAATGTGAAGCATATTATGTCTCTCAGTTAGAATGTTTTCACTTACAAATCACAGAAACCCCAACCAAAACTAATGCAACCAATAAGCGAAGTTTATAGTGTCATTTAACTAAAAAAGCAGTGTGAGCTTCAGACACAAGAGGTATAGTTCCTCTCCCTGAAATTCACTCATCTCTGTACTCCTCCTTGTGTCAGCTTCATCGTCAAGCAGGTTCTCATATGGTAGTCATTCCCAGGTAGTCCCCATTTACTGCCAAAGAGGAGAGAAAGCTTCTTTTCCCCAACCATCAGATAAACTTACTGGCTTCTGATTAAGTCACATGCCCACCATGGGCCATTTGCTATGGCCGTGGGAATGTGATGTGCTGATTATTTTAGGTTTGATTATTCCTCAACCAATGAGGATGAAGTACATTGGCTGATGCCAATCAGGGCCCATCGCTGAAGCTAAGAGTCAGGCCAATTCCAAACCATGTAACAGGGAAATAGGTTCCTTTTAATAAAGACAAAGAGGAAATGGAGTCCTACAGATTGTGCTTTGAACAGGACTTCCAATCAAATCTGAGACAAGTGTTGTGTGGAATATAATTTCAAAAATATCACTCTATACTTATCTTTTTCTTACACCCTTTGATTCTTACACACTTACGGCAAAATGGAAAAAAGGGGTAATCAAGGAAACTGAAGTCACTGAAGGAAATACAACATATCCAAGACTTGACTTTCCCTTGACAGTTTTGGATCTTCTTCTCTTCATCAATTCTGATGGTACCTAGAACAGAGATAGACTATGGAGCTATTTTGACAATTTTTAGATGGAACACCTGAAGCCAAGGAAACTGATTAGACTTTTTCCAGACCAAACAGAAATATTTCTCAAATCTATTTATTATTTTTATATAAAAATAGCTAAGTATGCTGTCTACAGCTTACAAAAACTCAAAAGATACGGAAATACAAAGTAAAAGTCAAGGTCACCTGTCCTCTTTCGTATTCTTTCCATTCTCCTTCTCAGAGGTCATCAGTTTGGTATATATAGTCCCAAACTTTCCAAACTGTCTATCTTTACATATACACATGCATAAAAATATATCTTTTGTGACATAAATAGGAACATGTCAGTCTTTTTTTTTCCCCCATTCAAATATACACCTGAAGAACTCTTCATCGGTAAAAGAGATCTTCATTCTTTTTAACTGCTGTATAGGATGGCACAGTACAGGTGAACCATCATTGTTCTCACACTGGTTCATTGACAGACATCTAAGGGTTTCTGATATTTTTCTATTGAAAATAAAGCTCAAATGGCCATCACTGCACATGCTACTCTGTGCCCATGTGGAAGTTTTTCTCTACAAGAGAAATGTACCAGTGAAACTGCTTGGTTCTTAAAGGGGTTTGAGCACTTTAAATTTTGATAGAATTTGCCAAATTGCCCTCCAAAAAGGCTGTTCCAATTTACACTCCCACCAACAGTGTCTGAGAGTACCTGTTTCCCCACTGGATATTAGCAATCTTTTTTGCATTCAATTTCAAAGAGTAATCAACAGGACTCCGGTTAACTCCGTGATCAAAGTGGCTCCCTAAGAGCTTTAAGAATGTATCATTAGACAGGAAAGAAAACAATTATTTTGTGTGAGCCCACTCTGTGATTGGTATTATAATAATAATAAAGAAAACCCTCTTGATTGAACAAACTACTTACCTTGGACTTACAGACATAAACTACCTGCCTTACAGTGTCCTTAAGAGGTCAATAAAAGTCAGTTATCCCCATTTTGCAGATCCAAGTTTTAAAGTATGAAAAAATAAATACAAATTTCCATCAGGTTGTCTACAATAGAAAATAAGAATCCAGTTCTTTTGAGTCCCCATTTCTTCATTTCCTGGTGATTAGGCAGCCTCGCAAATCCAGAAACAAAACTCTGACCTCCACCCCCCTTTGAAGCCAGCCAAAGTCCAGCTGCTTTCATTAGAAACATATTTCTGCTTTAAATTCCACTTAAAGCTGTATAATAATTTAGAAATACAGTGGGGCTTAAACCAATGAAATTTCAAGTTCAGTTCCTAGACACGTGGTGGCCTTTGCTGCCTGTGGCAAAGGCTACTAGTATTCTTTTATTGACTAACTGGTGATCTAAAGGGAAATGAGCAGAAAATAAGGTGCCATCTGCAGAACTCAATATTTACTTCTCTCTGTGTTCCTGGGTAGTCGTGGAGAATTCACAGGCTTGCGAACTTGAAATCTCTGTGTGGTAGGTGGCAGAAACATTGGCAACTTACTCGGGGCACTGTTGCAATCATCACTTTGAGCTCAACCCTAGATATATGCCCCAGAGGGAAGCCATGTGGGCTTTAATGCACGTCTTGTTCCCTTACAGAGAAGTCACAACTTACCCAAACATATTCGTTCACAGACAATCTAAATGAAATCTCCAGATTGATGACAGCTGGCCTAGGCAAGGCATGAACACCCTGGGAGTGAGCTACTTGCACCCTTTGAGAGGAATACGTTTTTCTGAGTACTTGGTTGTTTTTTACATTTCAATCTCAGGTCAATGAATTGTAATGGCATCAATACAAATACAAAGCAGTTGGAATGCTTGTGACAAAGTAGCTTCCCAGACCAAAAATGAAATTTTTCTTAAAGCAGCAATGCTTAGCTGGTTTAAGAGTAAATGTCAGCAACCTTATCTTTCTACAAAGACTCTTCTTTTACTCTCCTTTTTCTCTCCTTCCTGCTTCAGACCTTGACTTGGAAGCACAATCCTGTTCTACATCGACCCAAGCTCCATCAGCATCCAGTATTCCCTGTCTAAAGATTTGACACATTTGTCACAACAGCTAAGGTTGAGGAAAGGAGTTGAAACAATTTCACAAGGCTTGTTATGACTCACATTGGCCTCTGTGTAGTCCTCTTAACATCCTTTGTTCCCATCCTTCCAATAAAACATAAGCACCAGCCGTTTCCCTCACACAGTGTGAGCCAGAAAGGCTGGAGCCTTTGAGCTCTGGTTCCAGTCTACAGATCATTAGAGGAGATGATATTGTTCTGTACATCAAACCTTTCATGCCAGCTTCTAAATGAGGGAGAAAGACTGCAGTGATGACAATGATCTATCACTGTACCCTCTCAATAAAGATACCTCTCCTAATATATTAAAAAAAATTTCTTTTGAGGTCTTGGGACCATATAGAGAGGGGATTGGAGGTATAGATGAGGAGGGAGAGGGTGACCAGAGGAAACAAGGTAGAGTAGGGAATAAGAACAATAAAGAATACATATTTGGTTTCCTGGGCATATTATCCTGCTGCTCTGTCTCCCACTAAGATCTACAGATCTGCAGTTCTTCAGAAGTTGTCAGATAGCTCCAACTGTTTTCTAAAGTTTAAATATCACAAATTGATGGGCCTTGAGTTAAGATGGAAACATCTGTCATTGAATACGTCTATAAGAGATAAGCATAATGTCATCTTGTATTTTCAAAGGGCCTTTCTCTCAAAGCTCAAAGTGTTTCATAGATTTGATCTAATTATTCCTCCACAACATCGAAGGAATCTAGGAAGAAAGTAAGGGACAAGCAGTGAGTATTATGGGGGTGAGGGTGTAATTACTATTGTTATTTTTTGCCTAGGGAAAATAAAGCATGGAATGTTTATAAAAACGCCCTTAGTCAAAGTTTTATTTTTACTTTTTAGCTACTCTACCCTTTTATTCAAATGGAACCTGATCCTAATGTAAAAAACATAAACAACCAAAAACCACAAGCAAATCCTTTCCCTAAAAAATTTACTGCTGAACTGCACTTTCTAAAACTGTCTCAAGGACCTAACTGCCTATCCTTTTTCTTGACTACACTCTATTCTCAAAAACTCCACAGAGCACAGGATTAAAAAGAAAAAATCACTTTCCCAGGGAGGCAACAAAGAAACTTCCAATGTGGAACATGAACCACTCTCACAAATTCCACTCCAAACAGGCAACACAGTCTTCCAAGAATGACAGAGAGTTAGCCTCTGTTGCTATGAGAAATGCAAAGCATGTCTTCCAGAAACTAGCATAATGTGCAACCTAGCAGATCATTTTCTTAACACATTCTCCTTTGGGAAAAAATTTTTACTGAGAAGGCTTTTAATGACTGAATGGTTGTGTTACATTTGCCAACCACAGAATTAAGACTTTGGTTATCCAGGGCATTCTGAAGACACAGGCTGACCTTACTGACATTACTTATTATTACAGTCTTTTACATCATCATCACAGACTCTAAAGATGCCCAGTTTTCCAAAGTGTCTGTAAACACCATGGTTGATATAAAGCTGTGATGTACATTACTTTTGATTTGCATGTCTGCATTCACGATTAAGTTAACCTTTGGTAAATGGAATGCAGTGTGAAAAATGAACCAGTAACTATCAGAAATGATCATGATATTTTAAAAAGTATAAAACAGAACATCTAGAAAACTAAACTGACCAAAAAATTTTAAAAGCTCAATAAATAAACTAATCAGCTTCGATATAGCTGAAGAGAGAATAAGAGAACTGGAATATAAAAATGAAGAAACTATCTTTTCCATTGTACAGGGAAGAAAGGAAAAACGAAAGGAAATGAAAAAGAAGTTCTACAAGGTAAAACGAGAAGGTCTAACATATATCTAATTTATGTTAAGGAAGATTTTTTTTAAATGGGGAAAGTATAGTATATAATGGAAATGTCATAAGAATTCCCCAAAGCTGATGAATTACAAAGAATCCTCAGTTTGAAGTAGTTTTGTGAATAACAACCAGCACACATTAAAAGGAATTACACTTAGACTCATTGTTTTAAAATTGAAAAGCCAAAGATAAAGTCCTAAAAGCAACCAGAGAGAAAACAGAGTTTACAAATAAATGAATAAGATAGATAGCTGATATCTTAAAAAGGGGAACAGGGCAAAATAGAATGGAAAAACATCTTTAAAGGGCCTAGAGAAAACCCAAACAACCCAGAATTCTATACTCAGTGAAACTTCCTTTGAAAAATGAGAGTAAAATGGGAATACTTCTTTCAAACAAAAACTAAAGAGTTTAGCACCTATAGGTTCTCAATAAGGACATTTCTAAAAGTTCTTCTTCAATAAGTGCTAGGGTCTCAGAAAAAAAAAATAGCATAGAATGCAAGAAGTAATGACAGCAAAGAAAATTATAAACATGTTAATAGAGATTAACAAAGAACTGAATAAAATACTAATAATGTTTTACTTTTTTTAATAAAGAAAAAACTGAAAAAATAAAATAAAATAGTATATAAGTTAGAAGGGTGATTAGGATAAAGTTTTCTAGGCTGCTTGTACTGTCTGGGGAGAAGGACCAAGATGTTAGCTAACTTTAGATTATACTAAATATGCTTGTTTTAATTTCTAGAATAATACCTAAAAGACTATAAATAGACTACATAACATCCAAACTTGTAGAAATGTAAAAAGAAGTCAGAAAAAAATCAATCCAAATAATATAGGAAAGGAGACCACAGAAGAAATACAGAAAAAGTGAGAAAAATAAAAAATAAGATGATAAAAATTAATCTCTGTAAATCATTAATCACAGTAAATATAAGTGAACTATGTCCTTCAATTAAAAGAATAAGATTGTCAGGGTATGGCCACAAAACTTACAAGAGTTATGACTGAAACATACAAATATAGAAATACCGAAAGGTAGATAATGAAAAAGATATTCCAAGAAAATACTAACCAAATGGCAATTTGTAATTAGGCCTAGATTATTTTATGGGATTACTCCACAAAATATTCAAGGAATAGATCATCTTAATCTTAAACCAGCTCTTCCATAAAAGAGAAAAAGCAGGGACCCTGGGTGTCTCAGTCAGTTAAGTGTCTGACCTTGGCTCAGGTCATGATCTCAGGGTCCTGGGATTGAGCCCCATGTCAGTCTCCTTGCTCACTGGGGAATCTGTTTGTCCCTCTGCCCTCTCCCTGCTTGTACTCTCTCTCTCTCTCTCAAATAAATAAATTAAAAGTATTTAATGAAAAAAAAAGAGAAAAAGCAGGCACAATTCTCAAATTATTTTATTTTGCCAGTATATCTTGGATATCAAAACCAGATAAAGATAATATGAATAGTGTAAAAGGAAAATTACAAGCCAATTCAATTATAACATGGAGGCAAAAGCAACTAAACAAAATGGTAATTTTGAAAAACAGCACATCATGACCAATATGGATTTATTCACGTAATGAATGGTTGTTGTAACATATAATTATGCAAATTTACTAAGTCTTCTTACTGTTACAGTTGGCTATAAATCCTGCTTTGACTAATGAAAGGTCACTAGAGGCGACATGTGACATTTCTAGGCAGAAATATTTAATTGCCATCTTAGATACACCAAAGCTATCTTCTGCCATATTGACCATGGAATCATGAGTTTATATAAATATACAATGTTGAATCATTTCATGAAGGACAACTCGTCTGGTCAGTTTTCCAAACCTGAAACAGATTTTTCACAAAAGAAAAACATACTTTGTTATACTAACTCATGGAGTTTTCAGAGTTGTTCCACACCTAGCATAACCTAGTCCAATCAGATTGATATAAGTATAATAACTAATATAGTTCTGAGAAAGACAAATGAACCAATGAACCAAAATAGAATGCCCAGAAACAGATCCACTTGAATGTGGAAAATTAGTATATGATAGGCAGTGCAGATCAGTGAAGAGGGGATGAGCTATGAAATAAAATATCCTGAACAATTAGTACTCCATCTAGGAAAGTGAAAGTGAGTCACTGTGTTATGCTACTTATGATAATCAATCTCAGGTGGAGGATAGACATATGTGAAATAAAAGAGAGAAACTTTAGAATATAACATAGGAGTTTATCTTTATAACTCCAAAGTATGGAAGGATTATTAAATAAGACATGAAAAGGACAAATATAAAGGAGAATATAGATTAATTTAACCACAATGAAGGACCAAATTGAACCAAATTGAGAATGTCTGTTTGTCAAAAGACTATACCAAAGTCAAAAGACGAGCCCCATAACCGGAGTGGATGTTTACAAATCATATAACCAACAAATTACCAGTATTTAAAATGTAAAATTAATTCCTACTAATACATAAGAAGAAAACAAGAGTTCAAATAAAATTAGGAAAAAAAGAATTCACTAAGAAGAAATAAAATGGTATGAAAAGCATATGAAAACTTGCTCAGCTTTTTAGAAATCAGGTAAATAAAAAGTAAAACTAAAATTTCACGGTTACTATATTGACCAAAAAAATAACACTGAACAATACCAAATTTTTGCAAGAAAAAAATTCTTATGCATACTAATGAGACTGGAAATTCATTCAACTACTGGAGAAAACATTTCATTATCTAATAAAATTTAAGATGGGTATATTCATATCAGTATATCTACCTTAGAAAAACTCGTGAGCATGTACTCAAAGACCCATGTAAAATATTTATAGGCACTGTTTATAATATTAAAAAACACTAAAAATTACCCAAATGTTCATGTTCAACAGGTATATTAGGACAAATAGAGAAACAAACCCTATGTTAGCTATACCTATAAAGACAGAGCTAGAACTAGAGACAGATTTATTATAAGAAATCTGTTTATAAGGAATTCTCTCATGTAATTATGGAGGCTAAGAAGTACCATGATCTATAGTTGGCAAGCTGGAGACCCAGGAGAGCTGATGGTATAGTTCTAGTCTGAGTTTGAAGGCCTAAGAACCAGGAGAGCTGATACTGTGAGTTCCAGTCTTAAGCTGACTGGCTAGAAATCTCAGAGCCAGTTTTTCAGTTCAAGTCCAAAGGCATGAGAAGATGGGTGTCCAGCTCAGTAGACAGGCAGAAGTTCCCTCTTACTCAGACTTTTTGTTCTATTCAGATATTTAATTGACTGGATGAGGCCCAATCCATATTAGAGAGGAAAATCCAATAAATGCTAATATCATCCACGAACACCCTCACAAACACACCCAGCATAATTTTTGACCCAATGTCTGGATACTCTGTGGCCCAGTCAAGTATACATAAAATTAACCATCATAATAGGAAAATGTATAAATGTTTGTGTCTTCCTTATACAATAGAATTCTTTATAGCAGTGAAAATCAGTAAACTCCAGTTATATAATACACTGTGAAGTCTTACAGACATAATTTCAAGAAAAAAAAAAAAAGCTGCACAGTATTCACAATAGCCAAGACATGGAAACAACCTAAGTATCCATCAATGGATAAATGGACAAAGAAAATGTATACATATATACAATGGAATATTATCCTACCATTTACAATAACATGGATGGACCCTGAAGGCATTATGCTAAGTGAAATCAGTCAAAGAAAGGCAAATACTGTATGATCTCACTTATGTGGTATCTAAGAAAGGTGAATTCATAGAAACAAAGAGAGGTATGGTGGTGGCTGGGGGTGGGGGCCGGGGGAGGGGGGCAGTGGAGAAATGAGATGTTGATCAATGGGTACAAACTTCCATTTATAAGATGAAAAATCCTAGGCATGTAGTATACAGCCTGGTGATCAGAGTTATAATACCGTACTATATACTTCAAAGTTACTAAAAAAGTAAACCTTAAATATTCTCACCACACGCACACAAAATGGTAATTATTTGAGGTGACAGAGGTGTTAACTCAATTCATTGTAGTATTACTTCCCAATGCATATGTGTATCAAATTATCATGTTGTACATCTTAAACTTGCACAATGTTATTTATCAATAATCTTAAAGCTCGAGGGCAGGGGGGAAGGAAGATGCAGAAGATACATATTCCTTGATACCATATATACGGAGTTCAAAAACATGACTATATACTACTTATTTAGGATTATTTACATACAAAATAAAGCAAAAAAGAAAAATAGCACATGCTACTCATAAAATTCAAGACAGTGATTAACTTAGGAGACAGAAAGGACTCAGGACAGTGTCATCTAGAAGCAGCATATAAGGAGCTTCAAAGGTGTTGATGTTTTATTACTTAGAATGGATGTGGATATACTGTATATACACATATATGTGTATAGTTGATTTTCATTATTCATGGTAGTGATGTTCTATAAAGTCACTGCAAATCCTGAATTAGCAAATACTGAACCATTGCTCCTAGGGGATGTAGAGAGTTAAGTTCCTGCAAGCCTCAAACCAACCCTCAATACATAACCTGATTTTATGTATTTATATTTAAAGATACCTTATTTAATATATGTTGTTGATTCATTAACATTGAATTCATGGCCAACAGCACTATACTTTATGCCTGAACAAATCTTATCCAACACACATACTTCCTCTGTAAGAATTCAATGTGGGATTGACTTCCTCCTTGCCATCTCCAGGTCTCTGCCTCCACCAAACTCATCTCTCCTCCTCATCTCTAGCTTATGAAAAGAGATGATGTAAAGTAAGATACTGGAACAAAGAAGGTAGGTGATTATCTCCACCTGGCACCTGACAGCCCTGTTAAGAGTTCACTGGAGGAAATCTCAGCTTTGTAACCCACTGAAGAATTTTGTGGGTAGAGTTTCCTTGAAGACTCCTAATTAAAAACCTTCTTTTGCTCACACTGTTAAAATAAATACTTGGAAATAAATTAGTCATATGTTTCTCATTTTCCTTTCCCACAGCTGAGTGAATATTAAAGTTCTATAACTCAAAATGTAGAAAGAGAAAACACATTTTTCCTGAAAGATGGAAACTCAGATGATTGCCTGATAAGCAGATCTCATTAGAGATTTTCACTTTTTAAGGTGAAATTGTAATATGTATTTAAACATCATCATTAACTCTCAACCAAGAAACAGGTTTAGTAATACTTCTAAGGGAACATGGATTCTTAAAATACTAGATATTTACCTTAAACTTAGAGGTGTCTTTTTTTTTTCATAAGAGTGACACTTAATGTGGTATCTCCCTTCAACTCTGAAATGCATGAACTGGATAAATGTGGCTGATCATCTCTTCTGAAAGCAGCTGTCATATCTCCATGATATATGTATCTTTTTTGTACCTGAGAGTCAATCAGATTAATAGTATTTTAATAAGGGTATATGCAAATCAGATAATCACTGATCATGATAAATTTTAACTACTCTTGAACTTACTGCAACTTAGCTTAGTGTGTAGAATGTGATTAAAGTTTATACCTAAAATTTAAATATTTCATACTTTTTCTAAGCTTTATGCATTAAATCCAGATAATTTGGTGTTATTATAACAAACTATGTTTGTATATGTAAAATACAAAAAACTCTGTGTTTTATAATAATCCGTTGGCTTTAAATGTCCCTTCAAATTCCACAGTTTCTTCATCTCTAAGCTTCTCAAGACTTTCCAATTTCTAAGATCCTAAATGTCTTATGAACACAATGAAACAGTATGAATAACTAGCTAAAATTGTTTCAAAGAAAAGCAAATAAAATTTTTATTGTTTTTCCCCTGTGCAAAGAAAACATTTTATTTCCTTGAATTAACAGATGTCTAGCTTGTCTTTCATGCTCTACTTGATGGCAAGCCTCCGGAATAGAAGTTTCAAAATTTTAAGCTAAACATTCCTGAGAATCCTGTATACAGTAAGAACCATAGTTTAATATCCAATAATAATGCATGCATATTCTTGGGCCTTCAGCAATAACAATGAGATGCCATTATTTTAAGATTTATGGACTCTGAAACAGATAAATTAACACTACATATAAAACTACATGGGTGTAATATACTTGATTTCACTGACTGACATTCTACTTTAAAATATTCCAATTCCTATGTCCATCTAAACAAAACAAAACAAAACAAAAAAACCCATAGCTCCTTTAGGAAATCCAAGATTGCTCCTTGAAGAATTTCTAATCTACCTCTTGCTCTTCCTATTTGGTACATATATACAATGGAATATTATTCAGCCATCAGAAACAATGAATACCCACCATTTGCATCGATATGGATGGAATTGGAGGGGATTAGGCTAAGTGAAGTAAGTCAAGCAGAGAAAGACAATTATATGGTTTCACTCATATGTGGAACATAAGCAATAGCACAGACGACCACAGGGGAAGAGAGGAAAATCTGAAGGGGGAGAAATCAGAGAGGGAGATGAACCATGAGAGGCTATGGACCCCGGGAAACAAACTGAGGGTTTCAGGGGGGTGGGTAGGGGAATGGGGTAACAGGGTGATGGGGTAACAGGTATTAAGGAGAGCACGTGTTGTAATGAATCACTGAACACTACATCAAAAACTAATGATGTACTATACAGTAGCTAACTGAACATAATAAAAATAAATTAAATAAATACATACATACATACCAAGTGGACTGAAAGTTCTAAACATAATTCTACAATTCCATTTAATTTATTTTGTTCTAATGTCCACATTTATTATCTTGTCACAATGTGCATAATTTTTTTAATTGTCTTAAACCCTTTTTGGAATAAGACAAAGGCAAAAGGCAAGCACACATATATAGAATCCTATTTATGACTCTGATAACTAGGTCTGATTTCCCTTTGGTTGCAATGGAGATGTTAATATTTATTCATTAATTATTTAACCAATTAGTCATTGTCTACTCTATGCTAGACATGGTGATATACAAATGAAGAACTTCACCTCTATCAATGTAGCACTGACATCCCTGAAATACAAAACAGGCATCTAAACAAATATACTTAATAAGATATTACAGTTGTTATAATTAAAATACTCATAGACACAGGGTGGGCACAAAAGACTGAGTGACCAATTCCCTAAGGGAATGTTAGGGTGAAGAAAGCTAATCCAGATGAGAAGTGTGTAGGAAAGGCTGTGTGGAAAAAGTTACAATCTTAGAGAGTTATGGAAAAAACAGAGCAATCTCTCATGATTGAAGCTTATGAGGCAAAGGGGTATTTTTGAATGGAAAATCTGGGAGAGAATTGAGATCATGGCAGGTCTCACCTGTCACAACCAGAATTTGAGCTTTATTCCATGGGCAAAAGGGAATCATGCAAAGAAGCAAGAGAGAAATTTGTCCAACTAATTCTGTATAAAGAGCATTCGGTAAACATGGAGACTGGATAAAGGCCGAGAAAGTAGTTTGAAACCATCACAATAGTCTTGACAAGAGATTTGGCTCCCTACATTTGGGGTGTGGTGGGAATAAAGTGGTTACCATTAATGAAATGGCTTAATTCCCTCTGAAAGTAGAATGTAGGGCAAGATGAGAAATACCATATCAGCAAGGAGCCTCTCTAGACCACTTGATGCATTTTCTACATTTAAACACAGTAATGAAATTTGGGGTCTTGATTGCCCCAGCTGGGACCTGATCAGCATTTAACTTGGGCCCATGATAGGAAGTAGTAAGAGGGAGCCCTGGAAACATTTGCTCATGGCTCATGGCCCTCCCCCACAGAAATTCAAAGTCATAAGTTTGCATGTGTTGAAAATGAGTTTTTTGAAAAGTCTAAAATGAACAACAAAATGACATTAAAAACAGATTATTACATTCATCCAAACATTTCTCTGAGTGTGCTCAGGCCACTAAGAGTGTCTGTTGCTTGCATCCTTGGAAGTTTAGAAAGACATCACAGCATCAGTGTAATGGAATGATTCCCTGGAAAAGGAGATGAAAATTCACCAGCACTTGTTTCTAACCAAGAACCTTCCAGCTTTCAGGACCCCAATGGCAAAATCACAGCTCCTGTTGGTATTAAACAAATTATCTTGCCCCTGAGATTCTTCAACTCTTCTTATATTAAACCAGCAGATGAAGTAATTGAGTAAATAGTCATTTGGCCTAAGGTATAGGGAAAAAAAGCTAAAAAGTAATTTTTGTGCTCCTAAATAGACCAGGGGCAACAGAATCAGCCAGAAAATAGTGGGAAGTAGAACAGAAGAGGTTTTGTTCTCAGTGATACTGTTTCACCCCAAACCTTACACTAATTTCTCTATGGTTTATTTGTGCCCAGTTGCCTAGGGGCAGTGTGTCCACTACCTGTGATAAACGTATGGATGTGCCAATGCAAATTTATGAACTCACAAAGTATTCTACGGAGTATAAAAATGCAGAACAGCACTGATATAAATCAGGAATGGCAGCAGGCAATAACATATGCAATCTGTGAGGTGTGTATTATTTTCCTTAAGAGAAAGATTATACTCAAGGAAGATTATTTATAGTTTCCTTTTGAGGGATGTTAAAAAATATTCATAAAGCCAAATTAAACTTGCAAAAGTGATTCAGTGGTTTTCATTTTCACAGATATGTACTGCCTTAGTTCACAAAGTTGGCTGTTGATTGTCACACAGTTAAACCAATGAACAAAAACAAGAAGACTCCTTGTTTTGAAGACCAAGTCGAGCTTAGCTCCAGTTGGTCTCCAATTCAGGATCTTTCTATCTGCACAGAAGATCAAATCTTATAATCAGAAGGTTTTATAAAGTCCTTCCATAACACAACCTGTAAAATGTTCAATGAGCCAAACAACCCTATTTCTGGTACCCAGCCCTTCATGAAAGCATTAAGATATAAGAACAGGAATGTTTATTATAGTTAGTAGTGGTCCAAATTAGAAATAATCTAAATATCCTTTTACAGAGAAGTACATAAATATATATTTGATGATCTATTTGCATAGGCCTGAAAAGATGTCAATGATCTCTTAAGTAAATAAAATTGAGTTATGCAACAAGTATAGATTAATCCCATTTTTGTTAAAAAAAAAAGCTATTAATATTGGTTAACTCTAGTGGTTGATGTATGGAACAACTTGTTTTTACTTTATAAACTTCTATCTTGTTTGATATTTTAAAATGAGAAAGTACTATTCTTATAATTTAAAAACAAACAAAAGATAGCTGTCAAATTAATCTTCCTGCCTCCAGGAAGGAAATCTCCTGAACACAAAATCTCCATGATACCTTTCAGCCATTTTTTTTATTATTTTAGCACTGGGAATTCCAGCTAACACAAACCAGAATTTCTGATGACACTCAAGGGATATGACCTCCATGACTAGGACTTTAAAAATAATTTGCATAAATCTCTGTGGACTAAAAATATTAACTTTCACACAGCTCTAGTGGCAAACAAAGGCAACGGAATTTTAAGATCTTCCTTAAAGGGTGGTTGGATATCCCTTTATAACTCTCTACCAGCTCCCACTCTCCCTCTTTTATAAATGGATAAACTGGGAATGACGAACAAATAGTAACTTCTGTAGGGGATGGGCTGTAAGTAATTGCAAGCATATGTTCAGAAATGACCCAGTATAGTAACATATCTTATCATGAGAATATCATGTTTAAAGCAAACATTTTCTTCATCTTCATCTTCTGTGTATACCAGCACATACCAAAAGCGAAAAGGATTCTCTCAATTTCAGAGCCAACTGAATTTGCCTAAACTGGTGACTAAAAAATAACCTAGGAAAAAGAATAGGCTTCCCCTATAGGGAATGAGAAATTAATTCATATAGCAGCCTCATAAAGTTCAGATGTATCAATTAAGAAAAAGTTCATTTGAAAGTGAGAAAATCTGCAAGGATTAAACATTAGCTAGAAAATGGCCACTTTTACCCTGTTTCTTACATTATGAAATGAAAATTAAGAAATTATAGAACTTGTTTTTTTCAAAAGCTTATAAATTAGTACAGGTCAAGATAAAAATAAAAATCTAACTTTCTATTTCCAAAATCATCTTTGCTGGAGTCATAAATGTTCTTGTTCTAAATAAGAATCCTTAATTTATTTTGAAACTCGGAAGGCAGAGGAAAGAAGAGGAAAGAAAAGCACTATCATCAGGAAAACTCTAGTACTTTAGAACTAGTTAGAACTCTGAAAAGAGATTGTGAAATAAACATTCAATATTATGGTCCTCCAGCCCCTTTACATTTTAATAATTTTTTTTGTCTTTTTAAGGCTATACAAATCATACAATAAGATTTGCAGGTAAGTGTCAAAAGCTCAGCAATCACCAAATGTTTTACAGGCCCAGATTTCCCTTAAGCCTGTAGTAAGTGCAAAGGGCATATTGCATTCTTTCCTAAATAGCTTACTATAAATTGTCTTGGAGACCTGTCAATCTGGATATTTGCTGAGATATATTTAAATAATCTCTCATTTGAGACCTATTACCTTGAAATTAAGAGTCATTTCCAAGTCAGAAGTCAGAGGTCATGTCTGGAACAGACACATGTATCGTTTTCAAAGGAGTTAGTTTAATGTTAAGAAAAATCAAAATTTCATTTATTAAGTACATAAGTCCACAAACCAGTAAATTGCTATTGATTGCTAAGTTAGGCAGAAGCATCACTTTACACTGAAAACACTAATAGGGTAGGATATGACTAGGAATCCAGGACAAAAGGAGTTTCAAGGAAGCCACCCAAGTTCAATTTTTTTGCTTTATAGGTGAGGAAACTGATGTCCAAAATGTATTTGATTTAACTTTTGAGAGCCCCGAAAAATAGTTTTTCATAAATATATTACAACAAGCGATCTCTTTTAATGTTATGTTTTTGACATTTTTCTGGAAATTTAACTTTCTTTTTAATTAGAATCAATTATACTAGCAAAAACTCAATACATGAGCCCTGAAGTCTTCTCATTATGTCTTCAACATATTGGGCTACCAGAAGGCTTTAAAAATTTAGGTCTGAAACTCTACAGGGCTGGAAAAAAAAAAAACTGAAATCAAATGCTTATGAATGGTTGTTGAAACCATCAGTGCATGTGAAGTAATCTGGTAAGAGTAAATAGAGTGAAAAGCAAGTCAAGCTTCAGATCACAACCTCCAAAAGTTTTTGATTGCTTAACTCATCAGTTTTTTAAAAATAAGGATGTACCATCAATACATTTACTTACTTTTAAATCATACTTCATCTTGAGTTAATTACTTAACTTTTGTGAACTTTAGCAATTATCTTGTAAGACTACAGCAAGATTTAAATAACCTAACATAGGTCTAGTACATAGTAAGACTCCAATAAATGCTATCTACACACACTCACATGCATACCTAAGATATACCATATGTATACTGTACTAATGTAGTAGGTACACAATAAAGCCCACAGAAAATAAAAATTTGGAGAAGATACACTAAAACTTACATATAAATAGAATTTCTAATATAGTCTTTCCACACCCCAATAGGTTATCTTGTAGAACCCATGGAATACATTTACTCCAATTTGGAAACCACTCCTTTTGGAGAACTCCTCTTTAGAGGCGCAAGCTACCAAGAGTCAGTGGTATGCCAGAGTCAGCTTGCACCACTTAAAGACAAAAAATTGTTCACGCCTCTTCTTAGTTCAGCATTCAGTGATGTCACATTAGTAGCCTGGAATGGACCATGATGAGAGCTTCTATGCCATGGACATCAGAAAACACTACACACTAGAGTTTTAGTGTTTTTATTTTTCCTCCAGAGAGATGTTTATTAGACAGTCATTGTCAAATCACTATCAGCAGTTTAGAATTATATTAGAAAGAAAACAAAGAAAAGTATTGTGGAGTCAAGGTCAAAAAAGGGTAAGAATTAGAAAGATAAATGGTCAAAATTGTCAGAAGCTGTGTAGGTGTCACTGGATTTGACAATAGGGTCATAAGTGATTTTTTAAAAAACAGTTTCTGTAAAGTGGCTGGGCAGAACCAGAAAATAGTAGGTTGGATAGTGAATAAGAAGCAAGGAAGAAAATGAAGACAATGAAGGAAATAAGCATAATCGAGCCAGTCTGAGAAGAAGGCTGTATGTTGGAGGTGTTGAGAGTAGAAAGTGAAAAAAAAGGTCAAAAGTTGAAGAAGGTGGAAGAGGGATAGAGTGAAGCCAAGATAAGCAGTGGCCGAAACCACAGAAGCCAGAGCGGCTGTGGGGTGGGGCGGTGTGTGTTGGTGTATGGACGGTGACCATGCTCTATGAGAGTTGATTACAGGAAGGTAAGACCACCAATTAGAAAGCACAGGCTGAGCCAAGCAAGTGGAAGGTGGAAAATTCTGGAAGGGAGGTGTGAAGTGATTTAAAGAACGGAAAATAGAAAAGCAAGAAGAAAAAACACCCGAATTCTAGATTTCTAAGTGGATAAGAATCAGTGAAAGGGGAAATATAACACATGATACTCTAAGGCATTTGTTTCTCCACTTGTAAAGAGGCTAGAGCTTCATCAAAAGCAATGATGCATAATTCTCTATTGTGGTGACCTAACCATTATTTCATAGTTAAGTTCTCCTATTTTATTTTGTTGAGGGGAAAAAAATTACTCTGATCAGGTTATTTTTACATACCAAGTTTAAACATTTGACTGGAAACTACACTGAAAACTGTACATCTCATTTGTGTGCTGAGCACTTACGAATTCATTCTACCTGAGAGACTGCTGAAAGCCTGGGCAGAATAGTGCACTGATGCCTTTGTAACTGGGACAAAATCACCCTGCACAAACACATCTGTCACTTACAGTTGAAGACAAGCCTTTAATTAATTGGGTTTATAATTCTGTTTTCTTTTTTTATTACTTCTCTTAACCTGATGTTCACTTCCCATGCCCCTAAAAGAAGAACAGGTAAAGGCCAGGTGAAACATAAACTCCCATAGGCAATATTTACAGAGCTGTTTCTGGTAAACAGTCAAACTCACCAGGCTCTTATATCATCATTTATTTGCACCTGTCTTTAAGCATGGGTTTTTGTGCTGCCATAAGCAATTCTTAATTTCCATCAATAACCTTTCATTTCAAGCATGGCCAGTTTGCATTACAAGTGTGAGAGCTGAGAATCATCCTTTTTGGAAGCTGGAATTGAGCACAGAAGTGTAACTTAAAGATTAAGCTAAACTCAACTATCACAGACCAAGGAGGGTCCAATCTGTAAATTGGGTCAGTTTGGGTCACCTTTCTGGGGAGAAGAGCTTTCAAGTCTAACTGGACTGTTACATTTAGAACATTTACAAAGATGTAAATGGGAAAATTTACAAGGATGTACCCTGGATACCTGGAGTAGTTTTTGCCCTTTATTACATTGTATAGGTTTCATTCATGCTGTCAATTGCCCATCTAGAGTTAACTAGACCCCTCCACCCCAAGAAATGCCTATTAAGGGCTTATTAAGACTACAGAAACTACTCTGCTGCCTTCTGTGAAAAACTCATTCTTGGCTTCCAAACTGCTACAATTCCAAATAAGATACGAAATGGTCGAGGAATTTGGAAGAAAATATTAGTTCTGAAATTCTTGCAAGAAGCTAGAAGAAACTCAGGTTGGACAGAGGCAGAGAGGACTGACCCAAAAATGTGTTTAATTGGATCTAGAGACAATACTGAACAATGTGTCTGTGACTTTAAAAATGGGTATCACCTAGACAGACTACTGCTTGGAACATGGTAAGTGTTCAATACATACTTTTTGAATGAATGACTGCCTACCTCACTGATTGAATCAGGCATTAGAAATGTTGCCCTTCAGAACTCCAGCTGGAAACAAAGGTAAAAAATTATGACTCAACATGGAAAATATACAAATTAGCACTAATTACTAGTAGGAAGTAGGAAGAGTGTTCTGTGGAAGTCGTGTGATTAAAAATGAGTCAATATTAACTTTCAGTATGCTATGGTCAGAATGTTTGTAACTTCCCAAAATTCCTATGTTGAAATCCTAACCCCCAAAGGTGGGTGTATTAAGAGGTGGGACGGCGGGGAGCCTGGGTAGCTCAGTCTGTTAAAGCGTCTGCCTTTGACTCAGGTCACGATCTCAGGGTCCTGGGATCGAGCCCCGCGTCGGGCTCCCTGCTCAGCGGGGAGCCTGCTTCTCCCTCTGCCTGCCACCCCCTCCAATTTGTGCTCTCTCACTCTCTCTCTCTCTCTCTGACAAATAAATAAATAAAATTAAAAAAAAAAAAAAAGGGCGCCTGGGTGGCTCAGTTGGTTAAGCGACTGCCTTCGGCTCAGGTCATGATCCTGGAGTCCCGGGATCCAGTCCCACATCGGGGGTCCCTGCTCGGCAGGGAGTCTGCTTCTCCCTCTGACCTCTTCCCTCTCGTGCTCTCTATCTCCCATCCTCTCTCTCTCTCAAATAAACAAATAAAATATTAAAAAAAAAAAAGAGGTGGGATGGCTCAGTCGTTAAGTGTCTGCCTTCGGCTCAGGTCATGAGCTCAGGGTCCTGGGATCGAGCCCCACATCGCTTCTCCCTCTCCCACGCCCCTGCTTGTGTTCTCTCTCTCGCTGTGTACCTCTCTGTCAAATAAATACATAAAATTTAAAAAAAAAAAAAGAGGTGGGAACTTTAGGAAGTGATTATTAGATCATGAAGGTGGAACCCTCATGCATGAGATTAAGTTCTCTAACAAGAGAGACCCCATAGAGTTCCCTTGCCCCTTCCACCATGCGAGGATGCAATGAGAAGTTTGCAACATGTAAAGGGCCCTCACTCAACCATCCTGGCACCCTGATCTTGGAGTTCCAGCCTCAAGAACTGTGAGCAACAAATTTCTGCTGTTTTATAAGCCATTCATTCTTGGTATTTTGTTATAGCAGCCTGAATGGACCAAGACACAATCATAGGGGGAAAAAAATGTGATAAAGTAAATAGAGAGTTTTGGGGTTTATTGTTTTCACCTCTCCAGTTTATGGTAAGCATGATACATTTATTATTCCCCTTTAAGAGAAAAAACAAATGCAACCACGTTACTTTCCATTCTTTGTCATCCCAAATCAATCATTTTGCATTCTCAAAATCACATGCTGACTTTCAGAAGAGAAATGAAAAATGACTAGAAACAGGTTCTGTCTTCCATTTTTTGCTCAAATGAGTTTGGTTTAATGCTGTTTAGCATACGTAGTGGGTTTAACCAGTGGGATCATGACTCTGCCAAGAACAGTTACATGAATTTTCACATGGCAGTTAAATAGTAGAGGCTCCTCTAAGATGTATGCAGCACCAGATGGGGGCAGGGGGAAGGAGCTGAATTCTATGGAAACACTACTGTAGCATACTGTGCTCAGAGATTCCAAAAATAATCCTGCCACAGTTTTTGGCAAATGTAAGCACCTCTTAACATCTAACCTAATGGCTTAATTAAAGCATTATTAAAATTCAGTTTACAAATATTTTCAGTATCTTCTATTTGGTGGAATCAGTCCCTTCTAAACAATTGATGCTACACAATCACAGACCTTTGCTATAGGTATTGTCCTTTCAGTACTAGGGCAAATCATACTAGAACACAGCCTGCAGAGCAACAGGGACTCGAATGCGTTTGGATCCGGGTAAAGTCAGGGGGGATAATATATAACCAAGTGGTCTGAGGCAGGTTGCAAGAATGATGGAGGGTGGCAAGAAGACCTGAATCACCACCTATGAAGAATGGTGATCATAGCCATGATGACAGCTGGGAAGAGATCAAAGGCAGAAAACAAGCAATGCTATCAGAAGCTGTGGAAATGCAGACCAGGTAGTTATGCAGAGGAAGGAATGAGTAGGGTAAAAGGATCAGATCTAAGACCAAGAACTGAGAACTCCAGAAGGATCTGATGTTTCCTTTTATGGATGGACCCATGCAAAAACCAACTAGAGTAGCACAAAGACTCTAAGCCATTCGAACCTTTGCCCATCAAACTCCTGTACCACTTCACCAAGTAGAGGACTGTGGCAGGTATGGAGTATGTTTGATTTGAGTCATTGTAACCCTCAGATCTTAATTCTGGTTCTGCCTGAGTTTAAAGTGAGTAGGACCTCTCATCAACTGAGGCCACTGTCTTTTTTAAATCTGAAATATTTTGATGAATGTAAATAGAGAGGAGTAAGAAATATGACTTTGGTCAACATGGCAAAAAGAGAGATCTGCATATCTTTTTGGTTTTATTCTGTACCTTTTCAGTATCTTCTAATATATTTTAAGATTTTGATTATGACATGTCATTTCATATCTGGAATAGGAGATCATGTTAGGATGTGTCAAGAAAGCCCAGCTAATTATTATTTTATTTGTTATTCCTATTTTCACTATTGCATTTTTTTATATTAGGGAGCAATTTGAACATAGAACAAAATATGAATTTTGTAGGAAAAGGCAACATACAGATTTTATCATAAATAGCCAAATCTAAAAGAGCTCACTATGCCAAATATTATTCCGAAGTTTTCTAAAGTTCACAGATCTAAAGCAATTGGTCAGTTCTTATTTTTGCTTATCACCTTTTCTCCTCCTTTTTCCTGATCAGTGAGGTAAAGGGAAAAACCAAGAGGCACTAGAACACTGTGGTTTTGACACCATCATGGAAAGTATCACATGGAGGAAGTCCAGTAGGAATGGATATTTCAGCAGGCCTGGGGTTGAGATAGGAGAATGGCAGAACTGACAGAATTCTGCACACCAAGGAATCAAGAGCCAAAGGAAAAACAGATTGCAACCCAAAATTCTGTCCTCAAACTTGAGTTGAATCAAAGCTGACAGTAAGGGGCAGCAGTCACCTCCTTATTCTTCCCCCTTTCTTAAAGTCATTTTCCTTTTCATGAAGCTGAACCACACAAGTTTCATGAATCACTGCTTTTATCTCCTTGTTATTTCCTTCACCTTTAATACCAACCCTGCTTTTCAAAATCCGATCAAAATTCATTTTGCAAATATCAATCCCAGAGTTAATCCAGATAAGAAAAAGCAATTAAGAGATGTCTTTGTATTTAATGCAAGTGGGGTGAGGAAATTAGAACTGTACTGATAAATCAGAGAAAAGATATTATAAACTCTAGTCATTGTATACTATGTAATAGTTAAGAGGGACATTTATAACCAGCTACCAAAGAATTATCTCATCATCACTGTCATTTGCTCAAAAAACACAGACAAAAGTGACATTATTACCACAAATTTTTTTTAGCCTTTATTTTTCCAATTTCAAATCTTCTTACTTGGTATCATTCCTGACCAGTTCAGCAAATACAGAACAAGCGCTTGACAGGCTCAGCTTCTTTGATTTCTTTAGAATCAAGTTGTCAGAACTTGCCAGGACTGAGTGAGCCTCACCTGCCCAAACACCAACTTAAATAAACTAACAGTTCCTGAAACACAAGGAATTGCAACCTTGAGTATTAAAGAAGCCCATAAAATGGCAGAGACCTATGCCTATTGTTGCTTAGTCTCATCAAACATTGAAATGTTCTCAGAGCCTTCAGTTTGACTGTCAATGTACATACCTGTCGGAGGTGGGACAGAGTGGGGTGGGGGTAGGAGCCCACACTCCTCAAAGCAGATACTTTCCTAATGCTGTGTTCTTACATTCTCCGCTCATGCTCAGCCTAGTGGTATACATGAAAAAAAAAATTAAAATGCCAGAACTTCTTTTGCTATCAGGTACTCAGAAGAAATGTAAATTAGTGTCTGTCATGAAGTTATGGAGAATGAATTAAAGTCATTAATGCTAACACATTATTCACAAAATGTAACACTTTTTCCAAAGTAGAAACTCAATCAATATAATGCAATAAATCAAACATGATTCAGTACAGGAAGCGACCGACCGATTTCTAGTTCACTATGAAGGGATTTGGGATAAGGCAGCAGAACAGGTTACTGTTTAACACATTTTTCACATTTTTCACTAAAAATAGATAAAATGTCTAATTTCAGGCTCAGAACAGAATGTGTTTTAATGCAATTTCCTTGAAAATTGCTGTTTCTTGTGCACCTCTGAAAATATACTCAATGTGAATTAATTACCACTGGTTCCTTAGCTTATATTTTAGTCATTGCAAAAAATGAAACGTGTCCCCTTTGTCTTTTCACTAGAAGAAGGAAAGTAGTGCCTATGTCATTAGCATGGTATATGGCCCTAGAATCAATGTGACACACGGAAAGTTTTTCTGTAAAACTGGGTTACATAGAACCATTATGTCTTATGTGATTGTATCTCTGAGATATGAGATAACATTTGCTCAGTTTCTTTTGTTTTTCCTGTTAAAATTTTCATTTCAGTGTTGCTGATAATTTTCTACTATCTCCGCCTTCTTTATGTTTCTCATGCATTTCCCTTTCAGATCATCTCGTTGAATTAACTGAAGAATAAAACTATATAATATAGTCTTATTATAAGCAGAAGAAAATTAAGATGATCTGATGAGATAAATCACTGAAGGTTAATAGCTTTTTTAAAATCAATCTTCCTTCAAAGGAAAAGGCTAAATGGCTTAGCGGATGAAACGCTAGCCTCTCACCTCTGAGACCATAGTTCAAGACTAAACTGTGAAGCCTTAAGCCACATGTTTACTGGGCAGAGATCAGTCTCTAGTGGACAAAAATCTGCACTGCATGAGCTGGAGGCTGGGGGGATGGATGTGCTTTGTGTTTCCAGGCCATCTTGTCCCTTTGGAAATGGTCCAAGTAGATGCTAACATCACTGTCGGGAAACTATTTCCATAGCAGCCTCCTCAAATAGCACTACAGGTTGCTGCTTCCCCATTCTGACCCCTCTATTGCCACCCAAATAACCTGGCCTTCTCCTAGAAACTTAGCGACACCTTTTCCTGTCAATTAACAAACCAGAACAAACAGAACTGATTGCTTGGTTATTCCAGACTAGCTAAGGACTCACCAGAGGATAGCTACTCATGTGGAAGGCACACTTCAACAATTAAACTCAAATATATTGGAAAAATGGGAAAGCATAACGACACATGTGTATGTACTCATATACAAACACGTATATTCCTAAAAGTGTGTGTAGTCATGCTTGAACAGATACAACTTGGACCATCCGTTTGTCCGCATGGATAATCCTCCATTGCTGGCTTTTGGAAGGGCTTCTTTGTGTTCACCCTTTAGTAATGTGTTTTTCAGTTTCCATCCTTCAATAGCACAGTACACTGCATTTCAAGCCTTCAAAAGAGATATCCAAACTGTTTACAGAACACACATGTGGCACAAATAGCTGTTATTTAAGGAGATTGCAGTCAGCTCGGTTTTATGAGCAAAGATGTGTGTATCAAATAATCCTACCGTAGTGTCCAACTAAAATCAGCATTTCATCTCACAGTTTTATGGGGAGATATGTTTTCTCTGCACTTTTATGCATTGTGCAATAACCCACTTGAAAGTGGAAGCAATGTCTAATTTGGAACCATTTGGACAGGGCATGGTATTTGCATACAATAAGCCGTGTAAGAAAAGTTTAAAAGTAGAATTGTATTAAAATGTCGATGCATCCATGACATTTCCATATTCCTCCAAAATGATTTATTAATGATTGTTGTTTACTGCTAATTCAAACCACCTGCAAATCTCTTTGTTATGATTAAAGTGAGCTTTTTTCCCCCAGGCTGATAGATGGCTCTGTAATTTCGGAGGAAATATGTTAAAGGTCATGAGTTAATACATCCTCTGGTACTTTCTCTTCCCATCCTTGCTTTCCCAAATGGGAGGAAAGCTGTGTTGTATTATTTCCATGTCTTTGTAATGTCCATTCAAAATGAAATTAGAGAGTGCATTAGAAAGAGTATCTGTGTGTACACATAGCAAAATCCACATGCATTCTGTATAGTCTATTACTAAAATTATACAATTGCCTTTTGAGAAATTTCATACAAAAAAATCTTTCCTTAATAATCTCTGAATATCACTGTCTGAATCAAGTATTATTATCCCTTTTAAAATTAAACTATCCACAAAACATGCATTTACTTTCTGCTATACAAAATGCTAATAATGCTTTTAGAATGGTCTTTAAAAAGTCTAATTATATCATTTAAAAACTGAGAGACCAAAGGGCAAGCTAAATTCTCCTAACATAAATCAGACTTTTTTTATTTCAATGACTTTAAAAACCTCAAATGCAGTAATTTTAATAGCAATGAAAGAATGAATAAGTCATAACTCCGCCTGATCACATAACTGTCTATAACTGTTATTAAATGCTCCAAAATAAGTGAACTCATTATGTTTCTGCACTGCTTTTAGCTAATCTAAGATTCTGCTCACTTAATCATGCAGAAAAGGCTTCGGTGCAGTTTTAGACCCTCAGCAAGGTCACTTCAATGCCTTTTTTCTGTTCTATACTGATCATTTAAGAACAGCACTTTGACCTGAAACTGATGCTGTCTCATATAAGCTTGAATGTTTAACCCCCACAGAGCTGCATTTTAGACATACATTTGCACAGCCTACTGTCATATTTGCTGCAAACTGAGCTAGGTTCTCTTTTCAACAAAGAAGGAAATGCCAATCAGAATTTGTAAATGCCATGTGCCCAGTGAAACTCCCTCTCATGATACCTTCAGAGACCAAATTCATGATTTAAAAAACATACCCTCCTTCAGTGAACAATTTATTAAGTTCTAATTGGCTTTAAAGGTGTGGTGATTAAGCACTTTTTACCATATATTTTTGTCAGACTATATGTAAACTTAATGTGAATAATTTATCTACTGGAGAATACATGACCCCAAAATATGCCACTTTGGTATGTGGATTCTTTTGAGCTGAAGGCAATCAAGATGCAGCAGACTCAAGACAAACAAACAAACAAACAAACAAACAAAAAAACAACCCAAAACCTTTTACTTCTCTCTTAACTACCTTAAAGAATTTAGATAGGGGGCTATTACCAGAGATAACTTTTATTTGAAAGACCTATCTGTATGGCAGGGCAAACATCTAATTACCAAACATCTGCTCTTCTTATGTGCTTTGAATTACGCGCCTCCCCTTTGAAGCCCCAGGCCCCTATCCCATTCCTTAGCTGAGGATGGCATATAAGCCTCACTGCCCACTTGCCCTTGAGTCATATCTTTGGGGCTCCCAGCCATACAAAATTAAATTTGTTTTTCTCCTGTTCATTTGTCTTATGTCAATTTAATTGTTAGATCAGCCAAAGAACCGAGAGAGTAGAAGGAAAATGTTTCCACCCCCTCCACTAACAAAGCAATTCAGCTGGAGACAGCTTGAGGTTTTTCCCTGTATTTAAAGAGGTCATAAGATAAAGAGTCTGGTACTGACCTTGGTCAGGTTCTGGTTCTCTGCCAATGAAACAAATGCCAATTTTAAACTTGAATAATATTCCTTCATACTTGTTAAGCCACAAATATGAAAATGAGTATTCTAGGAAGTGTCCTAACAGTTGTTCCAACACCTGGAGAGAGTATTTCCTATTGTTAAACAAAAAGGACTCTGCATGTGAAGAGAACCCAAGTGTAGCAGTCTTGAGTACACATGTGAAAAAAAAAAAAAAGACAAGATGAAAAGGAAAATGGAAGAAAAAGTGCATATGATAAGAAGTTTAAAAGAGAGAGAGAGAGGAGGAGGGAGCAAAAGTGTAAGAGGAGGGAAAAGAACAAGGAGAAGAAAAAGAGGAAAGCCAAGAGGAGACTATTAAGATCCAAACAAGAGTTCTTTAAAAGGATGATTCACCTCCAGAAAACAGGCAAATCAAAAGGAATTTTGGCATTTTGTGGAATCTCCCTGGAGGCTGCTAAAAGGGTAAGGACACCCTTGAATCTTATACTTGAAGCATGGTGCTGGACTTGATGGCTTCTTAGCTATTCTTTGGGGCCGGACTTCTGGGAACATACACTACAGAGTTCAGCATAGTCTCCCTAGCTACAAGATCTAGTGCAGGACTCAACATACAGGATCGGGGGATCCCGACAATTCTGAATAATCATTTCTCAGACTAGAAAACCTGGAAGTGAATTTCAATCCTGACTCTTACTCAGGTATGTTTAATATTTTTCTGCACCATTTTGAATAGTATATACCAGAGAAACAAAACTGCCAAGCAGAGACGCACATGGAATCAATATTGAGACACAACAAGTGTGGTATAACTAGTTTCCAATCACTTCCAAAGCCAGGTGTGTAAAACCTGTTAACAATGTCAGCTTTCTATACTGGCTTAAGCGTGTGTACTCACTTGAGTGTGTAAGTCCTTGATCATGAGATCACAGTTAAACAAATCTAACTCCATTAAGAAACCATCACGAGTAAGTAATGCACTGTGCAAGATGGCAGAGTGGGAAGATAATGACAGGAATAAGTGTATACCCACTCTTAGGGAATACAGAACATACTAGAAGCCAGGGCACTCCTCTGGGGGTCAGAACACCGGCCTTCTTTTGTTGGTTCATGTCTGACACCAACTGATTTACTGAATTCAATTCCGGCAATAACTACCTGGAGTTAGCACAAACTCCATAAGTTAAGGGCTCAGTCCTCCATAAAACTGCTTCACTTCAGATACCAGGAAATTCTAAGGATTTACTCTCCTTTCCAGGAATCAAGGATAAAGGCCAAATTCTTTATTATAAAACAGTTTATTTATTCATTCATTAATGAATTTATATAGCACCTACTGAGCAAGGAGTCATGGTAGTCAATAAGGGAAATGTCTGAATGCATTTGACATGACCTACATTTTCTAAGAGTTCATAGTCCATTTGGGGAGATAAGTCATATACAAATGGTAACAACAAGGGTTACCCATAAAGACAGTCCTCTTTACTCATCCATTACTTATTCACAGAACAATTGCAAGCAAATCAGAAATAGCAGTCAGGAGGATAATCTAAAAAAGCTAAGTGAGTTTCTTGGAGAAAGTTTCTAGACAGTAGTATTAGGAATATGACAACTTTGCAAACCCAGTACTTATATCAACAGTCAGACTGATGGTGTAGCATGCATCTTTAAATCCTCCAAGCTCCTCTGTTGCCCTCTTTGCATCCCATCCCTACATTCTCCCATCAGTGCCCCCACATTGTCCCCTCAACTGCAATGCACCTAGTCTCTGTTGCCTTGCTTTGTCCTTCCTAACCTACTTATTCCTTGAAACTAACTTTAATCAGGTCACCTGGGTGGCTCAGTCAGTTAGGCATCTGCCTCAGGCTCAGGTCATGATCCCAGAGTCCTAGGATTGAGCCCCGGGTCAGGCTCCCTGTTCAGTGGGAGCCTGCTTTTCTCTCTCCCTCTGCCTGCTGCTCCCCCTGCTTGTGCTTGCTTGCTCTCTGTCAAATAAATAAATAAAATCTTAAAAAAAAAAGAAACTAACTTTAATCAACAAATATTTATTGAAAATCTAATAGGTAAAAATATATTGCATTTATAAACCAAAATTTTTCTCTCCTAAAGACCATACACTCCGGAAGTTGGGGAAAAAAAAAAAGAAAGAAAGAAAGAAAGCCAGTAGCTAAGCTGTAATAGTGCTACAATATTAACAGGTGCTATTGATTTGAAGTAGTCAGTACCAACTAGTTGTGCCTTCTAAGAGAGGTCTTCAACACTTTGATTTGGAGTTTCTTAAAGTTTTGCAGAACCAGGTAGCTCAATGAGATGTTTCTTGAACAAAGGGGTTCCCCATGATCAAAAATGTTTGGAAAAATATAGCATGCCTATATAGATCCCTGTAGGATAACTATTTCACAATCCTACAGTAGGATGCATTTTTAAGTTTTTAACCCAATGTTTCCCAGATAATTGTTCTCTTGCAAAATACTTAGATAATGTTTTTGGAAAGTCTGCCTCAATTGAAAACAATTTTACCTCTTCTGTCAGGTCCTTAAAGGAAGTATATTTGGAAGTAAATATTCTACATTAAATCACTTATTATAAGGCAAAATATAAATATAAGGAATTATTATTATTCCTTGAGAGGAAGATCCAAGTATGATTAACTAGTAATTAAACTAATGTTCAGCAAGAATCAGGAAATCCTGTTCATGATGAATTATTGTTAGCATTTATTATTATTACTAGAAATAGAAATATTTTTTATAAACTACAAAATGTCCACAGTTAGCTGAAAAACATAGTTGAGGAGAAAAAAAATAGTACAGTCACATAATGACCCCCATCCTATATTTGGTCCTTTCCATGTCTCCAAATATATCTTCTATTTGCATCTGTTAAAGCTGTAGCTGGGAATGTGTCAGGTGTGTCTGCTCAGTTCCATTGGAAATACAGCCAAGCCTCAGATACAGTCCTTGCCTTCAAGGAGCTCATAGTAAGGGGAGGAAAAGAGACCCACATGCAGATAATGTCCACATCGGATGGGAGGAGATACTTCAGAGATAATAATAAAGGGGAAAAAGCTATAAGAGAATAACAGTCCATATTTAAAAAAAAAAAAAGAAAATGAAGATGAACAAAGACAGAAAGGGGAAAAACCATTGGACCAAAGCAGGGGAACTGTTTTAGAGGCCCTGGAGAAAGTGAGCCTGAAGATGTGACTGTGTATCACTTTATGAAAAAGCTTCTATGTCATGCTGATGAGCAACTTCTCTATGTTCTAGGACTGGGTCTCCAAAGGGGTATACAATGATCTTTTGGAGATTAGAAAGAAAATAGAATTTCTGATTATATTTAGTTTTATTTTGTGCTTTTAAAATTTCTGTATATATGTTTTTTAAAGCACTTAATACACTAGTACTTGTCATGTGTGTATTTATAACTAAATAAATATAGATATACTGGCATGAGAAATTCTTGAGCTTTTATTCTTTACCGATAAGAATATGGTCAAATAGATCGAAGACTGTTTTCTAGACAATATGGAGCTTATGAAGAGTTTTAAATATGGGAGTTAACTCACATATGGAGTTTTAAATATGGGAATCAAATTCATATTTTCAGTAGATCAAAGTTTATTTTATGGATTCACTGGAATCCTTGTCATCTACTATTCATTATAAAACAAAATTTAGTATAAAGGGATTCTGTACTTAGCTTCTACCCCCTCCATATGCATTTTCAATACCATCAGTGGAGTGAATTTTCCAAATGCAGATATTATTATGCAAATTCCCTTGTTTAAAATCTTTCAATAGATTCCCATTGCCTCTAGGAGAAAATTCAAGTTCCTTAGAAGAAAGTATCATGCTGTCTCTTATCTCTGAGCTTGTGCACTTAAAGTGCTTTAGGGATGGAGAGAGTTAGGTCCTTATTTCGAATGCCTTTAGCACTTGTTTGGGCTCTGACTGTGGGGTTGAGTTCCTGCAAGTGGAGATGACTAGCATTAAGTGATCAGGTGTTTGGTGCCATTCCCCCACAATCTCTAGCCCCCAACGTCCCACAGTCAGGGAAAGCCCATAGCCCAGGGAAGAACACATAGTAGGGCACAATGTATACAGTCCTTTGGAAGATTTGGGTGGGATGTTCGTACCTCTACAGAATGTTCATGCCTTACTGGGCTTCTGAACCAGTGCCAGTAAAGGCAGAAGCAGGCCTTATTATGCTTTGGAAAATCAGGCATCTGCTCAGGTCTATTTCACATAGCTAATTCATTGATGAATGAATGATTTCCAGTTTACTGTCACTGGTGTCTGCTCTTGAGATAAAGTGATGGACTTTCTGATGACCAGCTGCTTAAGTACCCAGGCCTAGCTATTGTACTTGATCTGTAGGAATTCTGATACGACCAGGAGGACTCACGTGATCACTGTAAGGCTTTACCTATACAGTGGTAAACCTTAAGAGCCGATGTTTACTTTGACAACCCTCCTCACTGCCACCTTAATGAATTACAAAGGTGAGCTTATATTTATTTGCTACCTTCTCTAATTCCGGTCTTTTTTGCATTATCTAACAATCTATAATTTTACACTCAATTCATATGTGTAAACAATATTTCCACAGACCAACTGCACCAGCACTGGACCCATGACATGTTTTCTTTTGTACTTTGATGTGGGTAGGAATTCTCCACAGAAACTGTTCTCCTATAAAGCCAGGAATTTCCAGTAAGAAATTCCCAGCAGATCCTTGAGACTACTCAGAGATCTCCTCTCTCTCCTTTGGGGAAGCATTCCTTTCCAGCACGCTCTATAGTTCCCCAGCTGCCATAAAGCACCCTATGCCTGGGTCTCCTCCCCCATAGCACTTACTCTCCACTGAGTCACATCCCTCCCTCTCACAATAAACTGAAGTCTCCTGCAACTGAGAGTTTACCTCAACAGTAATGAAGAGTGCTCAGGAAATCCTGAATGACTGAGTAGCTGGCCCAGTCTAAAGATGTTAATGATTGTTGTGATGTTGTGATTTATTATAAGAAATATAGTCTTTATCCCTGTTTTTGGCACAGAGCTCCTAAAACCCTTGGAATTTCCTAAGTGATAAGAGAACTATAAAGGTGTCTTTTGTTGTGTTAATGAGGTAGCTTTTGTGAAGTGCCTAAGGATGGAGGCTGAGCACCAGAGAGGAGCCAACCATGTGATTAGAGGGTTGGAACATCCCTTCCCACCCCACTGACCCGCCAGGGAAGAAAGAAGGTCTGGAGTTTGAACCAATCACCAATGACCAACGAGTTAATCAATCATGCCTGTGTAATAAAGCCTCCATAAAAACCCAAGAGGACAGGGTTTGGAGAGCCCCGGGATTGGTTAATAGGTGGAAGTGTGGGGAGAGTGGCAAGCCCAGAGAGGGCATGGCAGCTCTCCCTCATTTCCCCACACTTTGCCATACGCATCTCCTCTGGCTGTTCCTGAGTTACATCCTTTCATAATACACCGGTAATCTAGCAAGCAAAATGTTTCTCTGAGTTCTGTGAGCTGCGCTAATAAATTAATCAAATCTGAAGAGGGGATCATGGGAACCTCTGATTTATAAGCCAATTGGTCAGAACAGGCAACAAGCTGGACTCGCAACTGGCATGTGTAATGGGGTGGGATTGAAAAGGTGGGAGGCAGTCTTGTAGGGCTGAACCCTTAACCTGTGGAATCTGGTGCTACCTCTGTGTACATGGTGTCAGAATTGAGCTGAATTTGTAGGCCATCCACTTGGTATCCCAGAGAATTGCTTGGCGGAGGGAAAGAAAGCTGAGTTTTTGCTTAAGAGTTGCTGACAGAAAGAAATGTCCTCCATTATTAAGCTGTTCGGACATAAACCCCTAAGGCAGTAGGACAGGTCAGATGCATCCAGTGGTTCTAAAACAGGAAAACGTCAGAATCACTTGGTACGGGTTTTGTTTTCCCCAAACTAACTTTTTTTTCCAGAACTATCTCCCTCACACTCCCCAAGTAAATCCATATCAAAAAGGTGCTTGGAGAGGTTCAAAGAGCTTCAGCTACAAAAGGATCAGGACCACACTGGCTGACTGGTGTTAAGGAAGCATTACAAAAAAAAAAAAAAAAAAAAGCATTCCTGTAGCTGCATGTAGGCTTCCCCCAAATGGATCAAAGTTTCTAAGACCAGACCCCTGTTCTCTGAGTCATATCCATCTCCCTTTTAGCTCAGTGGTTCTCACGGTGTGGTCCCTGGAAAAGGCAGAATCAGCATCACCTGGAAACTTGTTAGAACTAGAAATACAAACTCTCAAGCACCACCTCAGACCTCCTGAATCAGAAACTCTGGGGGATGGGCCCAGCCATCAGCTTTTTATGGTCTTTATTCTAGATAAAAGATCTCTCTGGCCTATTGGCAGCCACCTGAAAAAAACACTCTTCACGCAGATCATTTCAGTGAAACACACTGCCTATTCCACATGGTCTATTTGCTTTAATTGAGTATTACAGGAGCTTGAATAAAAAGTGGAAATGAGCTACCTTGAAGAGTGAACCTAAAAAAAGAAAATGACCAAAATTGAGACCATCTGCCCCTGCTGCCACCCCCACGTGATAAACACACAGGTTGTTGTTAACAAGACAGGTTTTTCTCTCACTGCGACACCATGCACGGTATCCAAACAGTACAACTGTGTATTCAAACACAGAAGCTCCCAACGACTAAAGATACAAATGATATAAATTTACATGGTAAGTGATACGTTTTGAAAACATACATTGGGCTTAAAATAATTGATCTTGGCAAAAAAAAAAAAAAATATTAAGATGTTCACAAAAAGGATTCAAGGATATAATATTAACGCAATCTGTGCAGTAGCCATCATAAATGAATCAGCAACACACTTTTGTTCATTTTTTTTTAAATCTTATAATGGATGCTCCTGAACAACACTGTAATTTCCATGAAAATGCTCTTGAAATTTAACTAGCGTATTTTAAATACATTAATTCAAAATAGTTTTCTCCTATGTTTTTCCGTCCTCTTTCCTGGGAGGTAGTAAAATCACGAATCATGTTTTTCAGATAATTTTCATCTCTTTAAAGTGCATTGTTGGGCTGTATATGTTTTTCTAAACATATTACTATTCCTGGTATATTTCATTATTTTGCTCAATATCCCACTAAATATTGTTTATCTTTAAAATAACACACACAAAAAGTTGCTATTCCCCAACGTATTTTAGGCCCAAATCATTTCACAGATCAAATGCATTCAAACTCTCAGCTCATTGCTTGAATTTCCTGTGTCTATTGAGAATTACTATGAGGCTTAGCAGTTTTGCTTCTGCAAAACTGCTAAAAGGATAAAAGATGTTAAAGGACTTAATTCTTTTTTTGGTAAAAGGATTCTAAGACCTTGGAGAACGGGCACCAAACGGGACAAACATTGTGAACAAAGAATTTAAATGAATATTAAAATAAAGATTTGTGGGAAAATAGGTGAAATTAATCTATACTATTAGAAGTCAAGGTCATGGTGCCCATGGTGGAAGGGTGAGTAGTGACTGGAAGAGAAAAAGAGTGGGCTTCTTGGGTGCTTGTAATGTTTTTTTTTCTTAATCTGGGCGCTGGCCACACAGTTGTACAGTTTGTGAAAGTCAGCACTTCTACTTTGTGCATTTTTCTGAAATATAATGTTTCAATAAAACTTCAATATTCAACAAAAATCCTTAATGATACTTTAGTAAAAATTAAAAAAAAAAGTTTAAAATAATAAAAAACAGGGGCACCTGGGTGGCTCAGTCGGTTGAGCATCCGACTCTTGATCTCAACTCAGGTCGTGAGTTCAGGCCCTATGTTGGGGTCCATGCTGGGCATGGAGCCTACTTGATAGATAGATAGATAGATAGATAGATAGATAGATAGATAGATAGACAGATAGATAGATAAAATAAACTTAGCCCTATTTTCATATTCAAATCAGCCTCTGTTAAATACTGGCCTTCCAAGAAATACCCACAATAACATACATGGCCACAGGTAAGGTAGGGGATCACTTAATTCTTTAAAAAATGAATATAAGAAAATAAACAAGGAAAAATAGGCCGAGGCAATCATATATTGCTTCTTTTAACAAAAGCTCCCTGCATATACACCCTATACCTGGCTCTGTTCTAGGTTCTGTGAGTACAGAGAAATAAGTCCCTGCCTTTGGTAGCTTATCCACTAGGGGAGGCCAGCAACCAGGTGATACCTAAGTAAAACCTAAGTCCACACTAGGACATGAGGGAGGCACAAACACTGAAAAGAAAAGTAAGGGAGGGTAGGAAGGTGAGTGAAGCGGCAGATGATCAGATGAGGCCATAAGGCCTCCCAAGAGAATGTGAAGTTTGACAAGAGACCTGAATATGAGGTAAGGGAGCAAGTCCTGAATAGATCTGCTGGAAAGTGTCCAGGCACAGGGAAGCAAATGCAATGGTTTGGATGCTTTTCTGGTTGCTGGAACTTTTCGTGAAGGTCAGAATGACTATGGAAAAGTGCACTGAGTACATGGTAGTTGATGAGTGGCCAAATCAAACAGGCAGTGGATGGCATCATGCAAAGCTTGAATTTTATTCCGAGTGTGCTGGGAGCCACTGGAGACTTTTGAGCAGGGAGTAGAATGATGTAATTAGAAGACAGCGGTTTAGAACTGCAATGATCTATAATTAAGATTTAAAATATATCTAATCATTCTATATAAATCCTTGTGATTTGATCTGATTGGTTTCTTGTCATCTGACCATTTTAGCTAGCTTACTGAAAGAACAGAAGGTTTCTGAGTCCTGACTTCAAATATGAGCTCTGCCAATTCTTAAATTTTTAACCTTGGGCATGTTTCTTAGCTACCAGAAATGGGAACAAAAGGCACTTGGTACATAGTAGATGCTCGACAAATGGTCGTTAGTGCATTTTTTAAGGTGAAAAGAAATCCAGAAGGAAAAAAGAACTTTTTAAAACATATTCCTCATTAATGAATTATGTCCTAGAGCATAGCATCATAGAAGTCGCCAGAAAATTTCTAACTGGTTGTCTTGGTCCGTTCGGGATACTGTAACAAAATACTACAGTCTAGGTAGCTTATAAACAATAGAAATGTATTTCTCATAACTCTGGAAGCTAGGAAGTCTAAGATCAAGGCACCAGTATGGACATAGTCTAATGAGGGCCCTCCTCCCGGTTCACAGGGCATCTTTCTTACATGGTAGAAGGGGTGAGGGAGCTCTGTGGGCTCTTTTATAAGAACACTAATCCTATTCATGAGGGTTTCACTGACCTAAGCACCTCTCAAGGCTCACAAATTCTGAAAAACAAATTCTAACTGTTTGGGAAATAAAAAGCCTATCCTGAAAAACTGAAGGTATCCTAGTTTCCTTTCACTAAGGAGAATGATTAAAGTATGGAACTTGTGGCTACCATAGTATACTAAGCAGTGGTTAAAAAAACAAAGTAAATCTAGTGTACTTGTAAAAGTAAGTTGCAGAACTATATAAACAGTACAGAACTAAGTAAAAATCATTCTGTATGCATCTAAAGAGATACTTTGAAAAAACCGCCCATAACTTTTTCACCTTTTTCTTTACTTTTCGCCATTTATACTTCCACACTATTTAAATACTTTTCAACTAATATCTATCTAAAACAAAAAACACAAAATCTTTAAAATTGGTAAATATATCCTCAAGAAAACTTAAATTTATGTAATAGGAGTTAAGAATCCAAATTAATTGAAATAATTTTAAAGACAACAACAGTATTTCAGTATTCATATTCATTAAACACATATGTGCCAGGCACCATGCCAACTGCTTTATAGACTTAATCTCCTTTATTCCTCACAACACTCTAGAGTGGTCACATTCTGTAGATAGAGCAACTGAGACATGAGGCAATAAATAATTTGTCCAGTCTCAAGTGCAGAGCCTGAATTCTATCCTGGTGCCCATGTTTCCAAAGAACATTCTTTAATTCTTTAACCATAACTTAAGTGCTTCCAAACATAATGGATATATAGCTAACTTTACAGGATCATTACTTTTGCAAATTCTATGCTCTGCCTAGCCTACTGGCTAATCTGCATCTCTATTGGTGACAATGATTGATTCATTTTAGGTACTGGTATAAACTGTGACCTGTAATTCTGTCACCAGAATTCCTATCATCTTAAACTGTGTCTTTACATAGGGTAAGGATTGTATATAACAAAAATAGATTTAAATATTTCAGATGATGATTACAATGTTGGTGAAATAAGATCCCATAATAAAAACTGCTGATTAAATTAACAACAAATGCTACTTATAATATTTAGTTTATACTACAATTCAACAATTTTACCAAACTAAGTATAGTCTTTTTTTTTTTTTAACTTGCCATTCTGTCTTTTTGTTTTATGACAGGTCTTAGAGCATTCTACTGAATTTGAGCAATAAAATACCTTTAGTAAGTTTAGTGATTCAGTTAATTTTTATAAACAAAATGGTAGCCAGGAACACTTTTCAAATAGGCACATCTTCTGTGTTTTTAAGAGATTGCCATGCAATGTGGTAGAGGATATAGAGAGAAAATGTCTCAGATGAAAAGGAAAGTTAACATTTACATCTGAAAACTGTTTCCTTGCCATGTTGCTTGACAAGTGATATGGATAATTTTATCCCCTAGTGAGGTTTACAATTTGCAGAACTAGTAGTTATGTTGATCTCATCAGAACCAAGTGAAAAAGAGTAGACATTACCTAAATATCATGCCTAAGATGGAAATAATCCATATGGCAAATGGGTTCCATTTTTTATCAGGAAATTTTTTTACTCTGGAGACTCTCACAGGAGCTTGACTGGTTCCTGGGATCCTCTCTACCGGTAGAAATCCCATTTTTTTCCTATTTGTATAAATCTTTTCCCATGATAATCCCAAACATTGGCTGGGTCACAGTTAGCTGGATGGGGGGAAGGTGGTACAGGCAGTGGCCCCGTGTAGCACATCAGACATTTTGTTAAGTATGAAATCCATTTTGTAAATGTGTGTCTGTGTTCCAAAGAATAAATAAGTAGCCCTAAATCTTATGCCTTAAAAAGGGATTTCCTACATATCAACATCATTACATTTAACACTGAGTCTATCCTATAAAAGTCACTTAGGAGGTTCACGGGAACAGTGACTTCCAGTTTAACTTTCACTGTTTCATTCTTGTGTCACCTACTCTGGCCACCACCTTCGGCCGCAAATCAGAACAGATATTACATATCTCAGCCCTTTCAATGTATCATTCTTCCACTCAATGGCAGTATCTAACTTGACTGTAATATAGTCCAGTTGAACTGCTATTGTTCGTGTTTCTAACTAATATGCACAAAATTTTGTACCCTTTTTTTTCCTTGTGAAACACAACATCTTGGAGCATCTTCATATATGTGGGTGAGTATATGTGTATGTACATACTGTTGGGCAAAGTATCCTGCCAGCATTTTCTGACATATTAATTACTTATCTGAGGGTTACCAATGGTATCCACTCACTTATGTGACAGAGCCATTCTTATGTTTGATTTTACTCCCCATGTTTTAAAATATTGAGTTATAGATAAATGCTACCACACGCTCATTGGGTTCATACCAGCATTTTTCTAGACTACTCAAGTTCCTGTTCTAGGGCATGAGTCAGCCACCTCCCTTAAACCTTCCACACCCCTCACCTTTTAAGACCTTTCCTTCCTTGACCCCTGGACCAGACTCAGAAGACATTTGTACAACTGTGTCCTAGAGGAAACAAGATCATTTTTAGACCTAAATAAATAAATAAACAGACAAACACACATTCTTGTTTTTAAAAATTACATAAATCAATTAGTTTAAAATCAATGGGAAGTTACTGGTCACCCAACATCATGGTTCTCAAACCTGTGAAGAACAAAGCAAGGCTATTTTGTTAGTTTCTTGGGACCCACACTCGAATGTGGCTAGGAGCTGCATTTTTAATTTTCTTAACTTTAAATTTAAATGTCCACATGCAGCTAGTAGCTACCATATGGGACAGTACAGACATAGATCATTTTCATCATCCTAGAAAGTGATACCTTGGAAAGTTCAATTAGCAGGTCTAGCATTTGGCCCTAGAATCTATATTTTTAGAAACTCCTTGGGTACTTCCAGAGTAGAGTCAGATTTGAGAATTGTAGAAATATTTGGTGGTGAAGCATAAACAGAACTGAAGAAATTGGAAAGGCAGTTGGAAATTAGTTGTTAGAATTGTGTTTGTACTGAGGGTACCAGGGCCAAGTCCAGATGAAAGGGATATTTTCTCAAAGTAGTCTAAAGTAGGACAGCCACACTGAGGAGCTAAAGTTTTTAATAGGCAGAACAAAAGTATAGAGTGATTTTAAAATAAGATAAAAAACCAAGACCTCAACATATAAGCTGTTCTGAAGTAGGAAAGAATCAGTGCAAGAACTGGATAAATCATGAGATTCAGTGTGAGGTCTGTGAAGCATGGAGCACCCATGTTATTTGATGCTTTGTTGCAGGTGCCACAAGTCAAAGGAGCCATGCAAGGTAGGCCCCAGGAAAAAGGGAAAGAGGAGATTTTAAGCAAAATAGAAATCAGTGTATATACAGCAAAGACAAGGCCACTAATAACTGTCTGAGGTGTCTCTTAGCAATCTCAGAGCTTGCCTACCTTAGCATTACAATTTAGCCAAAGAGATTCCCATGCTATATATCCCTGTTATTTCATGTACCTGTAATCTTTATTCCATATCTGTTGATTTCCAGTATAAAAATCTATCTTTAAGCCCAACAAAAAAAGTACACATAACAATAATAAGTCATTGCTTTGGATAGTCACCACTTACCACAACAAGGATTATTAAAAAAAGAGCCATAGTATCCTTGGCCCACTGAACACTTCTCTGACCTCTTCCTTTCTACATTTCTTCTCTCAAATGAGATAGATGTAGGTGACTGGAGACATAACTGGCAGTTGCCAAGATCCACTGTTTCTAATATGGATAGTGGCTCTTAAATGTGTCTCTTTGTCTATCAATTCCTAACTAATATGAAATACTGATACCAGGATGAAGTATCAGTGTCTCCACAATATACTTCTATTAGCAAATATAAGTGGAAAGCTACAGAAATGGAAACTCTGTCTTTTAAGTTAGTACATGAATTACCCATCAAGTTCAGTGCCTAGCATATGGTACATTCTCAAAAGTATGTGATGGCTGAGCAAGTGAGTAAATGAATAAATTCACTCCCAAGAGTATTGGTTAGTGGTTATCAACCAAGAGATACAAGCCAGAATTATGTGGGAGTTTATTTTTGTTGTCTGGCTATTTACAATATGCACACAGGTCTCTCTGAGATTCTCATATGTCTTGAAGAGTGGAGGAAGGTGGGAGAAGAGCTAGGATTAATAAGGGCATAATGTGTATTTTGAAAACTCTTCCTGGATAATTCAAATATATTCTGTTCTCCTCACCCCTTATTCCTGTTGAGAAGAACAAGTGTATACAGTAACTGAGCTGATATGTAATAGTAGTAATAATCATAACAATAATGTTTGTAACATTTGACCTTACAATCATGTTCATATATATAGATTTGTCAAAAGACCTTCATGTATGTCATCTCACTAGACACCTACAAAAACTCCAATAGCAGGATTAACATGATGGCTACTATTTAGTGTTTTCAAAGGAAAGTGAACTCATAATGCACAGAAATATGAGGATATGGCAAATTAGGTTACTGGAAAAAAAAACACATTTGAGGTAAAAGGTTTTTTTAAGGACCACAAATATTATCATATTATAATTATAATATTTTTGCTACTTCTATCATTATTAACAATTTTTGCTGTTTAGCATTACCGACTTTCTCCTTCCAGTGAAAATACCTTTGAATTAGAGGTTGAGAAATAAATTCTAGTATTTGTTCTGCCATTTGTTATATGGAACTGTAGGAAACAATATAATTCATCTCTGAGTTGAGGTAATAAATAATATTTTCCATCTAAAAACTAAGATATTTAGTTCAGTTACCCTTTCAATCCTCAAGTTCCTGATCTATAAAATGGGAATAACCCTACACCTGCCTGGCCATCCTCAAAAATTACCAGGATGACCAAATACAATATATATTCGTATATATTGTATATAATATAATATAATAAATGCATTTTTATCCTATTTGAATTCAACTAAATATGCTCAGCCAAAGTTTAGAGAGAACAATTTAAATTGTGCTGCTGTTTTCATCTTTTGTATCCTATGATAGCTGTGAAACACGTAGAGAAATCTGGGACTCAGCTGGAAAGTAGGAAAACAAACTGGCCTTTTCAAAAGAAAGTGTATCAGTCTTATTACGTGCTTTCTTAAGAAATTTTTATGGCTAATTTGGACTTCTTGTGATTTTTGCTTCATTCAATGACTTTGGTACCAACCACTAGGTATGATAAAAATTCAGTGTTGATGGTGTATTCACCTATTAATGATCTTGACATTTCATTATCAGAGTTGTTCTTAATCTATTTTTCAATCACAGACTCGATGAGAGTCTCCCCACGTACAGACACAGGTAAATGCACATTTTGCACAGAGCCTGCACACCATTCCACAAGGGTTTTGAGCCTGCTGAAGTTCACACTAAGGGTCCTTTAACTTAAAGGAAGCTGTCCTTAGTTATATCCACAGCCCGAGATTCTACTGATGACAGACACACTTGGAGTTGTCAACTATAATTCCAAGTATAACAGCAAAATATTGCCTAAGTAATTCTTCTCAATCAAGGCATTTCTTGCCCTCTCCTAAGTAAAGCCCCAATGTCACTGGTGATCTTTTCCAAAGGAGCACACACATCGATCTCTGGTGTTTATTCATTACCAGGCAGGTGACAACACAGCTTTATTTCACTTTTCCCCTCTGATGTCAAGGCATAAACTATCTTTTAATTCTGACACATTTATCCACTCAGGAGACAGTATGAAAAACAGTTGAGGGTCACCCAACCATCTATCACCTTGGACTCTTTGGGCCAAAATAGGGCTGCTGTCTCATTTATAAGCCAGGGCAACAAGGGTGATTCCAGGTGGACAGGTTAAAAATTGAAAATCCAAGCTATTCAACAGTGAGACCTGATGTTCTGCTTTGCCACAGGCTAGGCCAGGAAACTTTCTGCACAGGGCCACAGAAGTCCAAGTGAAATAAAAGAGGTACCCTCTGACAACTGAAACCTAAGCCCACGTCTGTCTGAATGTGCTAAAAAATGACACAATCCAATGTAAATATGGCTCTAAAATGCTGCTGTGACTGTCCTTTTCATGTGAAAACTAAAATGTGTCTGTGTTTGTCCTCTCTCTCCCCTTTTTTAAATCCCCAGCAACTTCTGCCAAATCTATTCTTTGCTACCATGAAACAAAGCGGGCAATGGGATTCCAAGTTACCTTTATCCTTACCCATTTTCTTGGTAACTTTATCTATAATGATGACACCTCCAGAAAGCTCTGGGAAAAAAGACATGGGAGGATACACATATAAACACTTGTCACCTGGGAAGGTGCCTCATATGAATAAATTCCACATTCTGGTACTTAGAAGCAAATTGAATGAAGCACTTAGAAGTCCATTTAGAGATGTACTGAGCTCAGTGTACTAATAAAGTCATCTCCTTAAGAGTGGGTACCTGACTGGCACAAAAACAGACACACAGATCAATGGAACAGAATAGAGACCCCAGAAATGGACCCTCAACTCTATGGTCAACTAATCTTCGACAAAGCAGGAAAGAGTGTCCAATGGAAAAAAAGACAGTCTGTTCAACAAATGGTGTTGGGAAAATTGGACAGCCACATGCAGAAGAATGAAACTGGACCATCTCCTTACACCACACACAAAAATAGACTCAAAAAGGTTGAAAGACCTAAATGTGAGATAGGAGTCCATCAAAATCCTAGAGGAGAACACAGGCAGCAACCTCTTCGACCTCAGCTGCAGCAACTTCTCCTAGAAACATCATCAAAGTCAAGGGAAGCAAGGGCAAAAATGAACTATTGGGACTTCATCAAGGTAAAAAGCTTTTGCACAGCAAAGGAAACAGTCAACAAAACCAAAAGACAACAGACAGAATGGGAGAAGATATTTGCAAATGACATATCAGATAAAGGGCTAGTATCCAAAATCTATAAAGACTTACCAAACTCAACACCCAAAGAACAAATAATCCAATCAAGAAATGGGCAGAAGACATGAACAGACATTTCTGTAAAGAAGACATCCAAATGGCCAACAGACACATCAAAAAGTGCTCAACATCACTCGGCATCAGGGAAATCCAAATCAAAACATCAATGAGTCACACCAGTCAGAATGGCTAAAATTAACAAGTCAGGAAACGACAGATATTGGCGAGGATGCAGAGAAAGGGGAACCCTCCTACACTGTTGGTGGGAATGCAAGCTGGTGTAGCCACTCTGGAAAACAGCATGGAGGTTCCTCAAAAAGTTGAAAATAGAGGGGTACCTGGGTGGCTCAATCGTTGGGCATCTGCCTTCGGCTCAGGTTATGTCCCAGGGTCCTGGGATAGAGCCCCACATCAGGCTCCCTGCTCCGTGGGAAGCCTGCTTCTCCCTCTCCGACTCCCCCTGCTTGTGTTCCCTCTCTCGCTGTGTCTCTCTCTGTCAAATAAATAAATAAAATCTTAAAAAAAAAAAAGTTGAAAATAGAGCTGCCCTACGACCCAGCAATTGCACTATTGGGTATTTACCACAAAGATACAAATGTAGTGATCTGAAGGGGTATGTGCACCCCAATGTTGACAGCAGCAATGTCAACAATAGCCAAACTATGGAAAGAGCCAAGATGTCCAACAACAGATAAATGGATAAAGATGTTGTATATATACAATGGAATATTATGCAGCCATCAAAAGGAATGAGATCTTGCCATTTGCAACGACGTGGATGGAACTGGAGGGTATTATGCTAAGCGAAGTAAGTCAGAGAAAGACATGTATCATATGATCTCACTGATATGAGGAATTCTTAATCTCAGGAAACAAACTGAGAGTTGCTGGAGTGGTGGGAGTGGGAGGGATGGGGTGGCTGGGTGATAGACATTGGGGAAGGTATGTGCTATGGTGAGCACTATGAATTGTGTAAGACTGATGAATCACAGACCTGTATCTCTGAAACAAATAATACATTATATGTTAAAAAAAAATAGTAGGAAGGGAAAAATGAAGGGGGGGAAATCGGAGGGGGAGACGAACCATGAGAGACTATGGACTCTGAGAAACAAACTGAGGGTTCTAGAGGGGGTGGGGGGATGGGTAGCCTGGTGATGGGTATTAAAGAGGGCACGTATACGCAAACAATAACTCATGGAACACCACATCAAAAACTAATGATGTAATGTATGGTGATTAACATAATAAAATAAAATTAAAAAAAAAAGAGTGGGTACCCGATGACTGTTATGTGACTTTCCAATGTCTAAAGCTATGGGACACTGCACTACCCATTCAATGCAAAGAGAGAAAGAAAAGAAGAGAAAAGAAAAGAAAAGAAAGAAAAGAAAAGAAAAGAAAAGAAAAGAAAAGAAAAGAAAAGAAAAGAAAAAAGAAAAGAAAAAGAAAGAAAGAAAGAAAGAAAGAAAGAAGAAAGAAAGAGAAATTCTCAACTAGTTTAACAAGTCCTTTTAGCAAGACAAGTGGGTAAGTTCGTTAATTTTGAAATCTACCCGCAGCTAAAAAATAAAATAAAAAAAATACGTGATCCTTGAACACATATGCAGGAAGCTTTTTGAAATCACAATTAATTTTCTCCCCTGAAATACACAGTAGTCACAAGCTGCTTCTTAATCATCACTCTTCCTCTATTTTATATGAATACCAATGAATCGTGCAGTACTGTTTTAAAAAACATTTAGAAGGAAAACTCATCACCGGTTGCACATTATTTTTTTATAAATGTCATTCTACATTTATACCGGCAACTGCAGCAATCTATGCAAACCAGATTTGAATGGTTAGCAAAGCAGAGTATTTACAAACACCTTGGATACTTTAGCATTCACACTCTTTCTTCCTGCCACAGTGAATTTGAATTGGATACCAAAGCTGCTGTCAGATCCAAACACAAGTGCATCCTTCAGCTGCCGCCCCCTACCATGAAAGCCAGGCAAAATCTGCCCATCTTTCATCCATATCTCCTACCCTGTAGATCACAATTAGTATTTTCAGTGGTACGGGAAAATCAAAGGACACCAGAAGTACAAGTCCTTCCCCACCACGGATGGACATGAGCTGTCAGAAGCATGAACTGAGCAAAACCCATCCCTAAGATGCTTTTGCACCCCCTCTCCACCTAGCGCTCATTTCCCCAACCACCACCACCACCATGATTTTACTTTGTGATATATAATCAACAGAGCCCACTGGAAGTTGCTTCATTTTAATGATTGGAACAATGTCTCATAAGCCTTTGTTTGAAACACTCTTCCTAATAGGCCTATAGCTAAACCCCCAAAGACCATGATATAACATTATGGTACTGAAGACGTTCTTTAAGAGCTACAAAATAAAACAAAAACCTAAGTTCTGTTTTTCTTTCCACTCAGAAATCAAGTTATTTGTCCTTACTAGTGAGAGATTAGCACATTACATTATTCATCCATGTATCTCTTGTACCTATTTTAATCTAAACCTAAGTATGTTCAGGAAGACTTAATAACTACCTTTTCAGAGTAACACATTCTGATAGGGATTTTAATATCTCTTGTTGCCCATTTTTCTACCGGTAACAGGTAGTACTAGAGCTGTATGCACCAAAGTAGGATTTAATGAAACCTACTGTTCACCCAAATGAATCTCTCCTGGCTAAATAGGTAATACTGAAACACAAATATTTTCGTGTTTGAAGCAGATTCTCTAGAGAAAGGCACAGGCACTGTGAGTAATGAGTGACAGTTTCTTAAAGGTTAATATCTTCCTTAATCTATTTCCATAACAGAGAAGGAAAATACTGTATTAAGCATTGGGTATGCTTTGGGGATTACAGAAACAATTTCAAGTATTATGTATATGTTAAACCACAGGGAAAACAAGAAATCCTACACATACATTTCACAAAACACAGAAGTGCCTTAAATATATATTTTTTCTTTTTTATTAAAGAAGTGCCTTAGATATGCGTGTGTGCATGTGTGTGCGAAAAAGAAGAGAAATAAAACTGCCCCTAATACTGGACCAGAAACTGTGATTGTCACGTCAGGTAATGAAACCATTAAATGCACGGTATTAAGAAGAGACAAGATGCAATTAGCCAAGAAATTACTCTGATCTCAGTGACATTTTCAAAAAATCATAATACAGTATACATCGGAAGATGTGATTGACAGCCTAATCCAGTTTTGATGGGACGTAGTCCACATACTGTGAGTAAAGCAGTGCATGTCCAGATAAAGCTCACAGCTGTGAATCTCTGATATGTCCTTACAGTCTTGTCACCCAGGAAATTCCTCAGGTTTAAAAGATGATGAAAGTATCGACCATTAATGACAGGATCATCTCCTGCCCTGAAATAAAATGTACTAATCCCTTTTGCTAGGTCTATGAATTCCTAATATAAATTATATAAACTCTAGTAATTCATCTCTGTTAGCACAGTTGTGTTTGGAAATTGTACAGCAGTCTTTGCCCTATTTGAAATGTTAGATGAAAGCAAGACATGTTCGTTTAAGCTGCAGCATAAAGTAATTTAACAGAGGGGACAGAATAACTTCTGGATAATGAGAACTACAGATGTAAAAGAAGGGAAGTTCTGAGGTGGCTTGATGGATTTATGTTTCATCTTTGCAGAAGCCAGAAATACAAAGGTATAATTTCTAAATTAAGCACAGTTTCCTTAACTTTGAATGGCTAAATAAATGACATCAAACAACTGTTTGTGGCTAACAAACAATTACATGAATTAACAATTATTAACCAGAGACCTTAGATTTTTCATATAAACAGAGTATTAATAAACAGCTAAAGTGAGATGATTTTCACCAGTTCTCTAACTGTATGTGATTATGTTAATGAAATATTCCAACACAGACCCACATATATATTCTGCATTGTACAGAAATGATACATGTTCTGAGAAACCTATGTACAAATACACAGCAAAAAGAGTAAATACAGGGTGCTTCATCTTTCAAAATCTGCAGTTATTCCATGGTAACAAAGCACTTAAAGAATAAAGACAGTATTATCAATGTATTAATAATCTGATTATAATTCCTGATTTTAAAATATGTGGACACTAAATATTACTTTGAGTTATCTATTCAGAGTTATTAATCAAGAAAAAGTGTAGAATGACTAAACTTTGTTCTTTGGAAATGTAACTTGGAAAAAATGAATATATAGCTTAGGACATGACTACACAGTAGATTCTTTTTTTTTTTAATAAATATACTAGATCTAATCTATGGAGAGAATAATTATATGATAAAGACACTGACACTACTAAAAATATGTTGATAGCTGCTCTTTGGAAATGCCCCCAGAACAACTGGCAAATCACATCCATCTTTCCTATAATCACACTTTACTTTTAATTACAATCAATACTTTCACTCTTTATCCGCTTTATCAACTAGCCTTCAAAAGAGTTTGTTCTGTTCTCCAAACCCAAAGCTATCTTAAGTTTTAAAGATTTACTATCACTAATATTCTTTAGTGAGTTTAAATAGTACCATTATTTATAATAGCCAAAAGGTAGACATAATCCAAGTGTCTATCAGCTGGTGAACAGATAAACCAAACTTTGTATATCCATCCATACAATGGAATACCACTCAACAATAAAAAGGAATCAGCTACTAATAAATGCTACAATGTGGATAAATCTCAAAAACATACTAAGTGAAAAAAGCAAGATATACATACACACAAATATTGTATAATTCTATTTATATGAAATGTCCAGAAAAGGAAAATCTATAGTAACAGACAACAAATTAGAGGTTGCCTGGGGAGAGGGCTGGGAACAGGGATTGATTCCAAATGAGTATGAGGTTTTCTTTTGAGGGATTGGAAATATTTTAAAATCAGATTGTGGTGCTGGTTGAACTCTGTAAATTTATTAACACTCATTGAATTCTACACTTACAATGGCCGAATTTTATAGTGTGTAAATTATACCCCCATAAAGCTCTTTTAAAAAGAGAAAGAAAACAATTAAATGAGATATTATTTTTTTTAAGGCGAGAACAATTTAGAACAGAATAGGAAGGCAAATTATAAAGAGGGCCTTTGAGAAATTAGCATTACTAACACTTCCTAAGGTGATTGTTGATGGGAACGATATTAATTTGAAATAGCAATCATTACCTTTTTTATGAGCCTTTGTGTTGCCATATGGAAGGTTACTATTGCCTTAAATGGCTTACTAATGTTTACTATTGCCTTGAAATGAGGTCTCAACCCAAGCAAAGCAACGGAACAATTTTCAAATAAAGCAACAATCAGACAGCTTAGTTAGAAAAGCAAAGCAAAGATAATTTTTCACCAATAACCTGTCCACCTTCCTGTAAAACTCCAGCAGGAGTCATTAACACACATACACCCCCCCTTCCATCCATGAAAATTTACCTTCACAAAACCCACCCCTAACTTCAGATTTCATAATATATCCTATTTTGAGAGCCCAGCAGGAAACAGAACAGGGAGAACCAATTCTTTTAGATCTTCCTAGTGAGTGAGTTACAGTCAAAACCACTGTCATAAAATCAAAAGCTAACAATTATACAAAATTCCTGCTACTTCCAGGGATTAATGATACCCCACAGGTATGACGGGTTACATCTAATTCAAGCCCCTGAAATTTCAGCAGGTTTCAGCAAACTTGGAATTTGAGCCAACCCATATGTTATGGTGGGAGGAGGAAAGGGAAATGACCTGTTTTATGTTAGTTACTTGAAATGTTTAAATATGTGCACAATAGTGTCAGGCCATAAAGTAGAAGCACATCAACTTTAAATGTCACATACAAAGGAGGGCGTAGGTAATGGATTTCGCCACTTATGACTCAGTTTTACAAAATAATGCAATTGCACTGCTCTAAATGGCTTTAAATTTATTCAAGATGGGTGGAACCGTGGGTGTTAACATGCTCAGCAACTTGTTAATGTTAAGAAGGTGCTTGTTCTAGAATCATTATTTGCATTTGAATGCTTAATATACTGGATCTTAAACCCCATGGTATTTTCTTTTTATTCCAAGTTCCAGCATCTTTTAAAATTACCTGCAAATCATGTTCTGTTTACAATTCTTCTGGCAACTTTTGTTGTAGTTTGAAATATCAATTTCTATTACTCTCAGTTTTTTTCCCCTAGAAAAGCACTTTTAAAGGAAAAACAAAGATTAAACTTCTTCAAATTCTTATCAAGTTTAAGTAGCAAGAAGAAGGGAAAAAAACTCTCATCCAGAGTAAATAAAAAAATATAGCCACAAAATAACATTTAAAAACAACGTTACTATGAAACTCTTGATAACCTCCTCAATTTTTAACCCATTTGCTTATTGATAAACATTGATCATATAGTGGGAATGTATTAAAACTCCTTATTATTATTTTTTTTGTTTTCAGTTTGGAACAAAGCTCCTATCCATCTTGACAATGAAAAAGAAGTACATGTAATTTTCCTAAATTTTTATATATGGCATTTTTTTCACTTTGAAAAATCACAATTGTACTTTATATGTGACTAAGTATGATTGTTTCTTTATTTAAGGTAACTAAAGATCATTGACCTGAATTATTCCAAATTGCTTTATATTACCCACTTTAATCCATCTGAGCAAACATCATTGGAATTTAGGGGTTTTTTTCTTAAAATATAATCTTTAGTGTATTTTGTGTTATTTAGAGAAATATAGTCTAACTTAAAAAGATGACTCCGATGTAAAATGGGTCAAAAAGGGAAATAAGTATGCTTAGAACTGTGTGGTAAAATGCATAAAGATTCAACTAGCATTTGAAAATTTTTTCAAAGGTTTTACCAATTTGTCATTTATATTCCATTTCTGGGCAATCAGCTACAATTTTGACATTCTGTTCTAAAACAGAAAACGGTCTACCTAAATGAAAAACAACCTCATCATTGCCCACTCAGGTTGCTATTTTAGTCTATATACTATGAGGGGTTAAATGGACAATAAGAATGAATGTTTCAGGGTCATTAACATTTCTAACTTTAAAAATGAGTACATTTCTAGTGTGTACCAATTATGAAATGCCTCCTGTTAAAAATACAGTGCTCTAAGTAAAAACATTGCACGTTTACTCATTGCCATTAGACTTTAACGATTCATCTGACATTTCTCTTTCAACGTAAAAATTCATTTGCAAAAGCTATTTCCACAAGCAAAGAGAACTCCTATATCTCCCTGTGCCATGATCATACCTAGATAGACAAGTAGGAATGAATAAAATACAGGAAAATCTTTAGAAATAAATTTTAATTTCTAGAATAACGGGTCAGAATTCTCGCACAGTAGATCATTATCCCTTTTCTTTACCTATTGGAAACAAAAGCAGATGAAATACTCCTTTCATAAGGAAACAACTTCATCATTGGTATATCATTCCAAAGGATTGTATCATACGAATGCCATTCTAGGGACCTAGCTTAATATTTAAGGAGGGGAAATCCAATACACAAGTAAATCGCTATTTTAGAAGAAAGGAAGGAAGAATAGAAGAAGGGAGGGAGGCCAAGAGAGAGAGGAAGGAGGGACTCTCCAGTTATCATGTACTCTTTTTTTTCCCCCTCTAGCTTTATTGAGAATTATTTGACATACATCACTGTGTAAGTTTAAGGCATACGGCATGATGGTTTCATTTACATATATTGTGTGAAATGATCACCACAATAGTTTCATCTTCTCATACAGACACAATAAAAAGAAGAAAAGATTAAAGGAAGAAAATTTTTTCTCCTTGTGATGAGAATTCAAGATTTACTCTCTTAATAGCTTTCCTATATATCATACAGCAGTGTTAGCTAGAGTCATCATGCTGTACATTATATCCCTAGTATTTATCTTATAACTGTAAGTTTGTACCATTTGACTACCTTCCTCCAATCTCCCCTCCTTCTACCCCTGCCTCTGTTAACCACATGCTGATCTCTTTTTCTGTTTTATTTTGGTTTAGATTCTACATATAAGTGAGATCATATAGTATCTGTTTTTTTCTGTCTGATATATTTCACTTAGCATAATGCCTTCAAGGTCTATCCGAGTTGCCACAAATACCATGTACTCAGAATTATTATTTAAATGACCAAAGTATTCTATACCTACTTTTTGAAGTTATTTATTTCCTACCTAGGGCTTCTTTTTTTTTTTTTAATCTGTATCAACTATAAAAGCATCATACAATTAATATAAGTCAAAAGAACTGGAAATTAATTTAAATGCTACTTATCATGTAATTAAGAGAGAGCAGTAATAGGAAAGCTTGCGTAAATAGAATTGCTTCTGAATTTTCTGAGCTAGATGACTTTTTGTTTTCCACTTAAAGAAAATGTTAAATTTTTTTTCCGTCAAAATCCTAAATAGCTTTTTGACAGGTTTGTTATGGTTAATTAATTACTTTCATTTGCACTAAGTTGTATACTTGAAGATGAATAGTACATGATAACAAGGCCAGCCTCTGTGAGGGAGACCTTTGGTGGTCTATGCAGTCTGCTGCCTCATTACAGAACTAGCTATCTGCAGGAAGCCTGACTTTGAAAGGTACAGCACATCACATAACACCCTCCCCTAACTGAGATGATTGTAGCTTCTTCCGAAAAGTGATGATTAGGAGAGAGAAAAGCAAAACGGAATGCTGTATGAATATTTCATGTAAATGAATGCAGGCACTTAGCAACGTGCATCTTGATTGATGCTAGAGTGCCTCTAAACGTCTTGACATTGAAGGGTTCCGACTAGCCTTCCCTCGATGACTGCTTCAAGAGCTGCAGTTAATAGTGGAATGGGGCCGTAGTTAGCTGAAGGGCTCTTTATTACCAGCTGATATTAAATAAGGCCTCGGGTTAGCATAAGTGAATTCTAGGTGAAAGAGACTTCAGAGGGAACCCTAAATGAGATATGATAGTTACATCTTATTTGGGTTCCTCCCAGAAGCATAATCATTTATTTCACTGTTAGCCCCCCTCAAGAAAGAGTGAAGAACTAAAATTGCTAAGTAGAAAGAGGCTCAATAAATAAAAATGGGATGGAGTCTACATGGATGAACATGATCTCCAATTCTTTTTATTTTATCTTATTTATTTGAGAGAGAGAGAGCAGGGGGAGGGGCAAAGGGAGAGGGAGGGAGAGAGAGAAAGCAGACTCCCTGAGCCAAGAGCAGAGCCTGACGCGGGGCTTCATCTCACAACCCTGAGATCATGACCTGAGCCAAAACCAAGGGTCAGGCTTAACCAATTGAGCCACCCATGGTGCCCCCGATCTCCAAATCATTTTAAGTAAATAATAGTAGTGGTAGTAGCAGTAAATAAGAGGAAAGCCCTTGTCATGGGAGTTTTTAGAAATATAATTATTTTAGAAACAAGTAGCATTTTTCTAAATTTGTACAGTAAACCACCAGACCCTAATCACCACCACCAACCCCGCCAAGTATCAGTATTTATCTTCCTGACAAGTAAGGAGACCACTTAAGAAACTCAAGCAACAGAAATATTTCAAAATGCAAATTAGGTTGAGTGAGTTCAAAACTTTAAAAGTGCAGTTCTAAGGCAGCAGTAAGAAGGATGACAGTGATAGGTTTGCTGACATCACCACAATCCCCTCCTCACAATGTCAGTCTTAGGTCATTTTCCTGCAGAAAATGCTTGGCTAACTGCTCTTTCCTCAGGTCAGGATTGCTGCCTCTACGGGCTCTTCACAAATCATCCATCTTTGAAAGGGAAATAAAGTGTCCATGGGCTCCAAGATTTCTGCCCATGCTTCAGATGGAGCTGAGCCCAGAGAGAGTCACTGGCAATACCCAGGCATGTCAGCAGCTCCCAGCCTCAGACGCCACTACTCTTCTGTGCGAGTCCCCTCAAGACGGAAAGGAAAGGAAGGACGTTCAGGGAAGTATCTCAGAAGCCCTGCGCTCACTCAGAGATCTCCAGTTGCATTTAAAATATCCAATTCTGCAAAATGTTGGGCCACACAAAATCAAATAACCTGTTCTGTACTTTCCCAATGTCCCTTCTCTTCTGACTCCCACTCTGTAACTCCTGAGGCTCCTTTAAGAGGAGACTCAGTATTTCACGTAGGAACAAAATAAAACTCCAAGGTGTACAGAAACACATGCATATGGATTTAAGAACAAAAAACTTGATATGCTTTTGAATCTGCTCAGATCTGCATCACTGAATCACAGAACTGGAAAAGACTTTTCAAAATCACTTAGTCCAGTCTCCTGATCAAATAAGGAAAAGAGAGGGACTTGCCAAAAATCACATATTTAAGGAGTAGCAAAGCCAGTACTTGGTTTTAGATCTCATGATTCTCAATCTTTTTTTTTTTTTGATGTCACCAAAATTCTTTCATTAAAGTATCAGTTTTGTTTGAATCTACATGGTGTCTTTCTTTCAAAAACCCAATTTTTAATTAGTAATAATTTATCTTTTGTCCTAGACCCTCTTAACACGTATTTAAACAGTAAGCCATGAGTAGCAACTTCATTAAAGAATAACAACACATTACATATATTTAAACAAGTTTGCAAAGCACTTCCATATTAATTATCCAATTCAGCCTACCCAGAAGTCTTGGGAAGCAGCCATTTCTTCTGCTATCAAGAGGAAGAAATTGAGATTGAGTTCCTTGCCTTAGCTACCGGAGATTGTGGATGACAGAGCAGAGTCTCATACCCACATCTTCTGGCTCCAAGGGCATTTCTCATTATCGTTCATTCCATCATTTGATAGATATTTACTAAGTTACCTACTATGTACCAGGCTTCTGATTGGATCCTGGGGTCATCCATTACCACTTAATGACGGTTTCACATTTTTCCTACATTAAGATACAATCTTCCCATATTTTTCTAATCAGGTTCTGATGGCCAGTTAGAGACAGTGTTAAAGAACTGACCTTATGCTTACTTAATTTTTATCTACCATATTACCACTGTTTCTCATAGATGCCCCATATGGTACACATATGGCTTCCAAGTGAGGTCTTTGTGTAAAATCTAGATACAAGAATGCATTGACTTTTCAAATAGCATTAGTACTATAAAACAGAACAAAGAAATCTGCAGTCCTGTCTGCTTTTAGTGAATTACAAAGCCTGACAGTAACACAGGCAGCTCTCAGGGCCATAGGCAGCAGGCATGAAAATAGTGGCATTTGGAAAATGACAAGCTGCAGATCCTGGATGTCATTATTATTATTATTATTATTAAGCAGAGATTTAATCTAACATTCCATGGGTAGTCACGCAACTGATTTTATAACTGTAAACTGAGGCATACCTTGTACTGCACTGAAACCAATGCTTTAATTAAGTTTCAGTGCAGCAGATAACAACAACCATGGTGCACACAGAGGCTACAAGCTGCAGACCATTCTCTGCCTGCCCGAGCAGGGTCCCTGGGAACCAGGCAGGAGCAGCAGCCGCTGATGCCACAGTTAGATATTTATGAAAGAGATGCTCTGAATTTTATTGTAGTGGTATAGATCAATTTTCAGCACAGAGTCCTTAACAGTGTATTCAGAGGCTAGGTACAAAACCAATTTTATCTGCTTCAGTGATGTGTGAACTGTATGAGGAAAGACATCTCCCAACTCTCTGATAGCTTATCTTCCCTGGTGACCATTTATGCATGCTCTTGTAAATATACATATTTTACAAGGGAAGGGAGGGGGAGAGGAATGCTCTTTAAACTCTCCTTTGAGATGACCTTGAAGTAGGAGCATTTGAATCTTCCAGGAAATTAGCAGCCAAGTGTATTTCAATAATGATGGGTGGGTGGGAAGTGCCACTCAGGAAACTGGCAATATCCTGGGTTGCGGGCTCTTGACCAGAATGTCTTTCCCACTGAGGCTGTTTCTTCAAGGAGGCAAAGAAAAGCAGAGCTGCCTGGACCTAGAAGTCAAGTCCTTCCCCTACACTGGAAGGCTTTGCGGGTAAAGAGGCTATTACAAAGAAAGTAGCAATGAAAGGAATGTTGATTTGGTATTTTCTCAGGCATGTAAGTCTAATGAACATCAAGAGGGAAATGAAAAAGCCCTTCCAAGCAAATGTACAGGTAATCAGTTGCCCTCACACAAGAGCAAGGATGACAAAACAATAGCAATTAAAATTAACCTTTGCTTTGCACTGTTTATACTAAGACTGTGGAGTCCACATGTAAACCAGACTGACTAAAACAAATTTTCCACTTTTCTGTTTCTAGACTGTCTGGGTATAGGATGCCACTTTAAATCTTACCTTTTCTTCAGCAATATCTCCCTCCCCCAACTTTTGGATATACATCTGAAGAGTAATTCCTCTCATACACCCAACACTTGGGCTCAAATATATACCTGGTAGGCAGATTTCATACGTGTTGCCACATACCTTTAAATAAGTACCTCTTTACTGCCTAGGCCAGAGGTAGGCAATCGTCTCTGGAAAGGGCCAGATGACCAATATTTTAGGCCTTGAGTTTCTATGCAGCCTCTGTCACAACTATTCAACTCTGCCATCCTAGCATGAAAATGGCCATAAACTATACATAAATAAATTAATGTAGCTGTGTTTCAATAAAACTTTATTTAGGGACACTGAAAATTTAATTTTGTATAATTTTAATATTTCACAAAAAAATTACTGTATTTTCAACCACTTAAAATGGTTTAAAACCATTCTTCACTTGCAGGTCATACAAAAACAAATCAGCATGTGGAATTTGGTCCTCTGGCTATAATTCGTCAACTGTTGGCCTAGGGAAAGCACAGAATCTCAGAGCTACAGATGCTATCATACTTAGACTGTTACAGATATTTTATACAGGTATTTTTTCTAAAGCATGTGCACCATCTTACAGTTATAACCTAATTAACTTTTATAACGCTATTAAGAGGCAAACAATGAGCAAAGCACCTACCTGGCTTATAATGGAACACTGATGTGTGAAACCCTACACACTATCAAGTGAGGTGACCAAGAATAGAAATGATGAATTTTAATATACTGAATCTACTACTCACACATAGTTCTTGATATGTGCTGCAGGTATAACCACTGAGTAGTTATAACTCAATCTTTATATACCTTAACAATCACACATACCTTCTATTTATATCCAGATATTTACATATTTCAGTCAAAATAAATCATAACAAGTAACTGTGATCTTATTACTTCTCTTATCTGAAGATGTCTGAGTCCATCTACAATCAGTATAATTTTGTAGAGGCAGGGGGAAAAGGCAGACTGGGAGGGTGCTTACTATTTTTCAGCCTTACACCAAAAGCAACATGATACAGTGGATTTTGGTGTTAGGGAGACCTGGGTTTGAATCCTGACACCTTGGACCTATTACCTCTGTGAGCTCTAAAGCACTATAAATGGGAATGACAATATTTGATATATGGAGCTTCTTGTGAGCTGAAAGCCAATACACATAAAGCTTGGTAGATGCGAAATCAGTCTTTGTACCCATTCCCCTTTCTAAGGCATCCTTAGAAAACAAAGAAAAGGCCACTGCAAATTGGCAAGCTGACATCCTTGCTATTTTTCAGGTTCATCTTATCTGCAGTGCTACACTGCCATAGTTTTTGAGAGGACATTTCTCCCATTTATTCTTATATATTCCATAAAAGGAAGCCCTGTGCTGATGTGACTTTATTTCTCCTTTCATGTAGGTTCATTCCATCAAATTCCCAGGATTTAAAAAAAAAAAAAAACCAGAGAAGAGTTTCCAAATGCAACACATTTTCTGTTTCATGAGTCCATTTGTCATATCAGCTTGGTGGTGCCAATTCCAGGATTAAATCGCCTCTTCACAGGCAGACATCATTATAGATTCAATAGTAACGGCACTTCCAGCTATAGAGAGATCCAGTAAATTGTGATTCCTCAACTGACCAATTTGAATAATGAGAAGAACCTCCATTCTGGCCAGGAACCTGAGACAGTCTACGACACGGATTTTTTTCAGATGAACAGTGGCCGGAAATGCACTTTCTATTACTTGCTCCAATCTACCTTTGTTATTCTGCCCAGACTCTGTGCTCAGCCCTGGGAACACCGAAATTAGCAAGTCACAGTACCTGTCCTCACCGCCTCCCAGTCCAGTGGTGGAGACAGACACATATGAAGACAGCAGCGCCCTGTGAGTACCTACACAGGCTGTGCAGTGCTGTCTGTCTGCAGGAGTCAGAGAAGATGTCACTGAGGGAAACCTGGATCTAAGCCTTAGAAGATGAGCAGGAGTCTAGCAAGGATGGAGAGCATCCCATACAGAACAGAGAAAGAGCAGGTAAAGAACTTCTCTGCTGTGAGGAGTACCCAGATACCTGGTAGGCTGAGGTGAGCACACTCTCCTGGCCACGATGTACCTTGTGAAAGCCTCCATTTCAGAATTAATTATATGGTACTTTCCCCCCCCCTAAGCTGTAGTAGAGACTCCCTGAAGGTAATATGTATCCATCTAATGAAAAAGAGAAAATCAAGATACTTCAAAGATGAACAAAAATGTAGAGGAAGATTTATTTTCACCTCAAATGTACTTCCAAAAAAATTATAGAGACGGATAATTTAAAACTTATAAAGTTCACTTACAAGTACTTGTGAGTCCTACCATAAGAATTAGTTAAAAAGGCACTTGGGGGGCGCCTGCGTGGCTCAGTCAGTTTAGCGTCTGCCTTCAGCTCAGGTCATGATCCAAGGGTCCTGGGATTGAGCCCCGCATCAGGCTTGCTGCTCAGTAGGGAGTCTGCTTCTCCCTTTCCCTCTACCCCTCCCCACTGCTTGCGCTCACTCTCTCTCAAATAAATAAATAAAATCTTTAAAAAAATAAAAAGAAAAAAGAAAAATGCACTCAGTAAATGATCAGTCAGTATTTGTTATGTGAATGAATGAATGAAAAACAGTCCAAAAGCAAATCAGGCCTCTTCAAATATTAGACCATAGCAAGATAAAGCTACAAGATCTGATGCTGTTAAGAGGAAATCTAAAATTCTGTCCTATAGCAGCAGTAACTGTCTCTCAGTCCCTGCCCCAGTCGGCTTCAAGCATTGGAAACCTCCAGCAATGCCAATCCCACTGGCCGGCGGCATCAGGAATGAATCCTGCAACCCAAAGCCAATGTGAACCCTATCTGGGGTAAGTCGGTCCACCTGCCACTTTCTCCTTTCCCAAGCCTGCTTCCCCAGCATTCGCAACTAGACCTCTACTCAGCACTCTGAGAGTCCCTGACTGGAATTACAGCACTAAACCACAGCTTACTTAGCTGAAAACTTGACATCCTGCCTTGACCTTCTCTAAAGGCCAGATTATGTCTCTAAAAACTGCAGCTACACATAAACCATGGTCCTGGGCAGGCCGGCATGGACCACCCAGAATAGCAGTGATGACAGCCTCCTCTCTCCTCATCTTCTCCTCTATCAGGCACCTCTTCCTGTTTCACTACACCAATTACTTTATCTCAGCCCTGTCTGCATCAGCCAGCCAGGACTGAAATAGTGTTTACCTCCCTGCCCCACCACACACACGCTGACATTGGGACTTCTGGCTCTGCACCGTAATTTGAACAGTCCTGCCACAGATTAGGGGCCCAGGACCATGCTCAGCATTCCCCATCTCACATCCCCAGCTCCGGACTCCCCCTGCACAGAGGCAGGGCTCTCAGTGAAGCTAGCCCATGGCAGAACACTTACAGTCATGTTGCTTTCCACCAAAGGTCCTTTTAAAACACTAAGTACCTGTGAGTGTTTTTTAAAAATAATGGGGGGTGACAATTTTGCTAATGCAAGTGTGTCATAAACATCTGTAAACTAGCAGATGGTGAGCGTTGCTTCATTGTGGGACTGAGATTCAGCTTTTAGAATCTATTAAATTATTAACTTCACATAGCACAAGTCTTTGCTAAACTCCCATACAACTTAGTGATATATAGATGGTGCATGAAGACATAAGCAAAGTTACTTCTATTTCCATCCACGGTTTTAAAGTATACTCTCTTATAACCTAATTTTGCAGATTCATTTCCCCATAATTTAGCAAAATCTATACAACAATCAGGTGAACAGCAAGAAATAACCTGAAATAAATTCTAAAGAATACATCCTCATATGTAAAGAGAAAGTAGGTTTGAACATCAAGATGTTTTCAGTATTCTGGAGTGAAAAGTATGATGAGTCCCACAGATACTTATTTTCTTTTTGATAGCATAATTTACATTTATCAGCCTGAAGGTTCCTTTCATTATAAATGATCATAACCCTGAAATCCAGCCAAACTTTTAGGTACATTTAACAACTGTTCTCATTTTAAAAATCAAAATAATTCTCATTAAAATTATGAGTCTTTCTAATCCTAAAAACTGAGGTTTTAAAGAAAGTCTTTAGTGTTTTTAGAATGTCATTTACTTTTTATACCCAATTTTCTGTCTTCCCTGGTTAGACAATTAACCAGTATTCAAGTCTGTGAAATAATGAGAAGCATGAAATTTACATAAATAAAATAAATTAACACAGTTAAACAATACAATATTGCCTCCTGACATCTCCATTTTCAGATGTCATCAACAAATAATCAGGATACCAAGTCAGGGCAGGCATTGTTCCTTAATAATTGCTTAGATTATCACAGATTCACTAATCATTACAATATTATTCAGAAATTTGTTTTTAATCCAGTGAACATATTGCTAATGATTGAAACATCTAACAGCATCATCTTCTCTAACAGCAGTAAAATGCGAGGGAATTGATTTTAATTAGGTTTTAGAAAAAGAATTATGTAGAATTCAAATATGTCATTCAATTTATATGAAAAGGATTATGTGGTTTACTGGACTTTGGGATAGAGGGAGGTCTGTGTTTGGAATTCTGCAATTCATTCTGAAAGCTCTCATATATATATATATACACATACTGCTGCTGAGGATCTTACCCCACTTGCAATTTCCAACAGGTTTCCTTCTCTCTCCTTTTTCCATAGCAATAACCACCAAGGCAGATCATTGGGATGTCTCAGTATCAAGAAAAATGATCGCTTTTCCCATATCTTTTGTTTATGTAACCACAGGGGGTTCCAGCTTTAATTTAGTAAGGCAGTGCAGAATTTTGAATTGAGAACTTATTTAATGAGATTTAGAATAAACAAAGCCTTACAAGCAGTCAGAATAGAAGGGAAACCAGGGAAGTGCTGCTACCAATAAAAACAGACCATTCTGTTTTTGGGAGGTTAAATGGTTAAATGGGAGGGTTAAATGGGAGGGTTAAATGGGAGGGTTAAATGGGAGGGTTAATTTAGATATATCGTTGTCCTCTAAAATTTTAGCAATCCACATGTTTAATGATTTTAGATGACCTTTCAGAAGATGACAATAGTATTGTTTCAGGTACATTCTGACCACTTTTGTTGCATTGGGATCTGTGAAGCTAATATCCATTCAGTGAGATCCATAAAAACTCAGTATTCTTGAAGGAAAATTTCCTAAATCAACATTATGTCAGAGTATGACTAAAACACAATGTAAATGTTTTCAATTATTTTTTAAGAAAGATTCCACTTTCATAAATGACCCATTCTACTAAATAAATAAACAAACAAAGAAAAACTTGTAAAGAAATTCTGACCCAAGTCAGGAATTTGAGCTCCTAAATTCCCTCAAGCCTTTTGGCAAAAAAATCTATATTTTGTGTTGAAAACCTTAGGAATTCCCTCTGACTGGCAAGTGACTACCTTCTGAGTTACTGTATATCTGATGCATGCAACAAGATTTTAAAAATTAATGCCCAAAGCTGATAATGTTTCCATAAAGGGTTAAATCTCTCATTATTTCATCCCTTCTTTCATTCATTTATTCGTCCTTCTACCCACTCATTCACTTAAGAATTATTGAACACCTACTACCTTATCTATCTGCTCCCCAGTAGTAGAATAGTTCTTTCCTGACCTCCCACAAAGCTAAGATACCAATGCAAGAATCTCACAACAAGGTAAACACAAACACAGTGGGAATCCAAAGCTCTAGGAAATGAGTGTCATGTGGTGATAAAAGAATAATGAGTATCATTGCCAATCACTCTATTCCAAACTGCAGTTCATGCAGATTAACAAAAAGTCTAAATAGAAAGGTCTTGCTATTCAAAATTCACTTAAAGCCAACTCATATAATTAAAAAAGTGTCTAAATGTGGTACTCAGTGGAGATATGGACAAAGTACAAGGGAGACAAGGAAAGCGGGGGAGGTTCTGGGGGGAAGGGGTTCTGCTCATGGAAGATTACGCAGAGTGAATTTTTGAAAAGATGGGTAAGAGTCTATAGGAAGACCAGGAGGAGGGGTATTCTGGTTGAATGAACCAGCAAGAGCAAATGCTCAGAAGAATGGCAGGTATTTCTGTACAGGTTCTAGTGGAGGGGATACTGCTGGAGGGTGACAGAGCCAGATCTAGCAGGGCCTTGTCTATCTTACTAAAGAGCATGAGTTTTATCCTATAAGCCATTGGTTCTCAAATGCTTTGATCTCAGAATCGCTTTCTACTCCTAAAATTTACTGAAGATAAAAAGAAATTTATCACATTAAAATTGAAACTCAGAAACATTTAAAATATGTATTAATTTATTTAAAATGGTAATAAACCCACTGCATAACAACACAAATATTTATAGAAAAATAGCCTTATTTTCTTTAAAAAATTAGTGAGAAAAATTTAGTTATCTATTTTTACAAATCTCATTAATATCTGGCTTAATTAAAAGACAGGTGAGGGGCTCCTGGGTTGATGCTCACTCAGTTGAGCATCTGCCTTTGGCTCCAGTCATGATCCCAGGGTCCTGGAATTGAGCCCCACATTGGGCTCCCTGCTCAGTGGGGAGCCTGCTTCTCCCTCTCCCCCTGCAGTTCCCCCTGCTTGTGTTCACTTGCCCTCTCTCTCTCTCTTTCTGTGTCAAATAAATAAATAAATAAATAAATAAATAAATAAATAACAGCTGAATTCTCTTATTTCTGCATTCAGTCTATTGTGATATAGTGTGACATCACAGAGCACTGGTAAACTTCACTATACATTAATAAAAGAATGGGAATAAAAAGGATAAACAAATGCTTTAAGAGTATTATAAAAATTGTTTGACCTTCCAGATCCCCTAGAAGAATTTCAAAGACCTCTAGGGGTGTCCAGGCCACACTTTAAGAACACTAAGACTATTGTAGTTTAGAAATCAAAAGTTATGTTTTGACAAGGGGTATAAACTGACCACATATGCATTTTAGAAAATGATGTTTATATAATACAGACATGAAAAAAATGAAGTAAAGCTGTTTTAGGGAATATACGAAAATTTTCATGTTCTTTAAGCCATGGCTTTTCACTACAAGGTATTTTACTTTTCAGCACTATCAGGATAACATATACTTCTTCAAATATGTTCCTTATCTGTCTGGTCCTATAACTGACATAATAAGGAAAGTAACTATGAATAACATTATGCCAATCAACTTGAAAATTTAAACAAAATAGATACCTAGAAAAACATAATTTACCAAAACTTACATGAAAGATGGGGCACCTGGGTGGCTCAGTCATTAAGCGTCTGCCTTCGGCTCAGGTCATGATCCCAGGGTCCTGGGATCGAGTCCCACATCGGGCTCCCTGCTGGGTGGGGAAGCCTGCTTCTCCCTCTCCCACTCCCCCTGCTTGTGTTCCCTCTCTTGCTATGTCTCTTTGTGAAATAAATAAATAAAATCTTTAAAAAAAAAAACTTAATGAAAGAAACAGAAATCCTGAATAGTACGATAATCAGGACTGATATTCATCCTGTGAGCATCAGTTGAGTCCCATCGTTTATTTATAGCTGGCACCCATTTGATCAATCAGGTGTCCACTTTTGTTGACCTATGCCTATTTCCTATCTAATGTTAATGATATAAAATATCATACTGACCTATATCCATGAAATGATTGAATCAAAAAACTTTCCTGCAAATAAAACAAATCCAAATGGCTTCACTATTGAGATATGCCAAACATTCAAGGAAAAAAATAATTAATATAATTCTAAACTTATATGAATTATTCCAGAGAATAGGAAAAGAAAAACCATTCTAACTCAATTTAAGAGAATAACATAACATTGATACCAAACCAGACAAAGAGTGTACAAGAAAGGAAAATTAGAAGACAACCTCAGTCATAAACCTAGATTCAAAATTCCAAAATAAAATAAAAGCAAACTGAATATAGCCATATACAAAAAGGATAACACATCATGACTAAGTTATGTTCATCTAAGAAAGATAAGGTTGCTTTAATATTAGAAAATCAATTAATGTAATTTATCACATTAATAGATTAAAGGCAAAAAATGTTATGACCATCTCAATAGATATAGAAAAAGCATTTGATAAAATTCCACATTTTTTCTTTTCAGCATTGGTCTGGAAGTCCCATGTAGCACAATAAAGGAGTTGTAGGGGCTCGGGGGTGCTGGTGGAGAGTCACTATTTGCAGATGATATAACCATGTAAACCCATTATATAACCATGCATATAAGTCTTAGCACTAATTAGAAAATTTAAAAAGTTGCCAGGATATAGGGTAAATATAAAAAAAATCAATTCTATTTCCACATATCAGAAACAAACAGAATATGAAATAAAATTTAAAATACCATTTAAAATAGCATCACATATATGAGATACCTAGGAATGAGTGTAACAAAAGATTCCAAGAATTTCCATTGCCCTTTAGGAAAGAGGAAAATAATAAAGTATATTGAAAAAGATTAAAGAAGACCTAAGTGAATGGGGAGATATTCAATATTTATACATTAGAAGACTCAATATCATAAATTTGTCAATTCTCCCAAATTAACTAATAAAGTCAAACCAATCACAATCAAAATCCTAACAGGTTTCTTGTAGAAACTAACAATCTGATTCTAATATTTACATGGATATTCAGAGAAAATTGCAAAAATACTATGGAAGATGTATAAGATGAAAAGACATGCTCTACCGGATATGAAGTTATTTTTAAATATGGTAATTAACATATTGTTGACTCTCAGATAAACAAATTGCCCAAAGTAGAACCAAAAAACAGTTTTACACAGGTATGGGAATTTGATTTATGACAGAGATGGTATTCCATAGCATTAGGAAACAATTTGTTTTAAATAAAATATGCTGATAACATGGCATACATCCACATCTCAGACTGAGCACAAAAATAAATTCTAAGTGTGAATAATAAAACTCTAAAGCTTTTAAAAGGTAATATAAGTGAGTATCTTTGTATCCTCAAAGTTTGGGAGGGATTTTTCACATAAGACACCAAAAATACTAACCTGAAGGAAAAGATTGATATATTTGATCAAACATTAAAGTTCAGATTTTTTTCTTTATGAAAAACAATAAAAAAAGACAATACAAAGATTAGGAAAATTATTTGCAAAGCAGCTACTTCAAAGACTTGTATCCAGAATATATAAAGAATTTCTACAAATAAACATGACAGAAAATTCAACAGAAAAACAGGCCAAAAAAAAAAAAAACAAAAACAAAAACAGTAAACATATACTTCATGAAAGAAGAAATCCAATGCAGCCAATAAACATGTGTGCCTCACATACACAATGTCAGACCTTCTTAGCCTTAAACCTGTCTCCATGGCCTCTAGACACTTGTTCCAGCCCCAGCCAGTGCCAAGGCTACCAACTATGAGGGGACCAACTTCATGCAGATACAAAGCAAGAGCACAACCTCAAAACATGCCAAACACCTCTCACCTCTTTCCCTAAAGACTTCTAGGTTGATAGTTAGGACCACTTAACACCCATTTGTGTTTATGAGATTCAACATCGCATGCAATCAATCTTTGACTAGAAGACAGCAGCCAATGAATGAGTTCTCCCTTCCTCCTGTCTTTTGTCCCTCCCATCCTATTAACCACAGATAGTCATGAGAAACAATCCTTTACACAGCCTTTCAGAAGATAGTTCCATGAGACTGACAATAACTTGATAAGAGAAGTGGCTAGTTTAAAATGTATCCTTGCATCTGCCATTTCTCCTCTGCCTCACTCATACTGCTCAATACTGCTCTCTTGGATTACCTCCTCTGTTAAAGCAATAGCTCATAAACCTTTACCACAAGCTCTGCTTTCTGGGGAACTCAAGTTAAAGCAATATGAAAAGTGACTCAATCTCATTTGTAATCAGTGAACTACCACAATGAGATACTAAAGCCACCCATCAGATTAGCAAAAATTAAAATTCTGATAGTACCAAGCATTAACAAAACTGTGGAAAAATAGAAACTCATATATTGTTCGTAGGAGTGCAAATTGGTGCAACCACTTTGGAATACTGTTTGGCATTAACTAATAATGGTGAATATTTACACATCTTAGAATTGAACATGTCAACTCCTGGTTATATTCCTTAAGGATGTAACAGATTTACCATGAAGCTAATTAAACTTAAGCTTCAGGGTGTGGATCACCTCCAAGTCCTGGTACCTAATTTGTGTCTGTGTGTTTTAAAGTGTGTCCCTCAAATTGTATGAGTTTAAGACCCCGGAAGTCCTAGATCCACCCTTACCTGGATAAAATTGTTGAGCAACATTGTTCCTAATAGCCCCAAACTAGAAACAACCCAAATAACCATCAATTGTTGAATGGCATATCAGTCAGGAAACTCTAAACGGAAAAAGAGATTTATTATAGGAATTTAACCTTATATAATTGTGGGACAAGCTAGGGAAATAATGGCCCAGAACGGGGAGTTGAAGGATCAGAGAAGGCGTTGCAACCAAGCAATCTTAAAGCCAAGCTGAAGTGAAAAGAAAGGAAAGTCCAGGAAATGTTTCTATTCAGCTGCTGCCTCTGGGTAGCTATCACCTCTCTGGGTCCATAACCAAGAGGGTATGGAGGGTCTGTTGGTGAGCAGGGCCAATGGTCAAGAAGAGACGGACAAAGAGAAGAGTGTGGACACACTGGAATCTTCTGGGCACTTCTGTCTGTCATCATATCTTCATCACTACGCGAACTTTCAGAGAATAATGGTTGCTTTATTTCTGCCGTCAAAGTATCATGCACATTCTCCTTTTGGCCAACTCTAACTCAGAACCCCACAGGGAAGTAAATTCTGGACAATGTAGTTTATAGCTTATCCAAATTAGCACAATACCATCTAGTACAAATGTAATATACATGCAATGGAATACTATATTATACTAATTATGAATAAATTATTTCTATATTATATTAATTATGAATAAAGTTCACCTACAGACACAATAGGGATGAATCTTACAAACTTAATGGTAGGGAAATTAAGACACATAGCAAACTCCATTTAGGTAAGACTTCATAGTGTATAATTCCACTTATATAAGGTTCAAAAAGAGGCTAAATTAGCCCACATTGATTAAAGATGCATACAGAGGTGACAAAACTAAAGAGAAAAGAAAGGAATCAATTATCATGAAAGTCAGGATAAGGATGATCTCTAGGGGAAAGGGGAGGTTATGATCTACAAGGGATTCTGGAAAGTTGGTACTATTCTATTTTGTGACCATAGTGTTTGTTACCCAGCTTTTGCTTTTTAATGATTCATTAACTTTGCATTTCTATTTTATGCATTTTTCTGTATATATATTTTATAAAATTAAAGATAATATTTAATAAACTGATTTCCACCTCTGTCTCCTTTGGTCTTTATGAGACCAAGATCACACTGAGTCCTAAAGGAATATGGCAGTAGGAAAGGGACTGTTCCCTTGCAGAAGATCTAGCAGTAGGGTCCTCACTCATGGGTCTCCTTTTGGCAATTATGATGAATTACAGGCAGGTTACTGGGGCTGGATTTGTATATTTATGAATATTATCTATTACTAACTATATACTTTTTGTGTCCTCCAAAAAATTCATGTTGAAACCTAATCCCCAATGTGATGGTATTTGGAGGTGGGGCCTTTGGCAGGTGATTAGATCATGAGAGCGGACCCCTCAGGAATGAGGTTACTGCCCTTATAAAAGGGATCCACAGAGTTCTCTCACTCCTTCTGTCATGTGAAGATACAGAAAAACATAGCCATCTATGAACGGGGAAGCAGGCCTTCACCTTCACCAGACACCAAGTCTGCTAGTACTTTGATCTTGGACTTCCCAGCCTCCAGAACTATGGTATTTTGCTATTGAAGCCTGAACTAAGACACTAATTATCCTGTAAAACATGAAAGCAGTTAAAACGTTTCCTGCAAAAAATCAAGGAGACAAGAATATAAAATAATAATAGAGGCACAAATGAACAATGAGAAAATGGCACAGCTGATGTTTCTTCTAGTATGAGCCTTTCGCAACCTCAATATAAGGTAAAATCAATAAAGATCAGTCTCAATACTTAGCAAAGTTATCAAGAATATAATTTGATGAAGATTTAAATTAACAATTTTGCTTACAATGAAACTTGCCCTAAAAAAGTATGTTGTTCACAAATTTAAAAAGCTAGAACACTAACTCTTTTGACATTGAGCAAGCTATTTAACTTCCGTAAGGTCAGAGTGCCCTATAAAATTAGTGAGAAAAGAGTCACTATACCCCATGTGAGAATTAAATAAAACAATCCATGTAAAATGGTTAGGAGAGTACCTGGGAACCAGCAGACATTCAGTGTTATCAGGTATCTTTTTTAACTTTTTTTCTTTAGCAGGGGAGAGTTGTTGTTATTCAAGGAGTCTATAAACACACTGAAGAAGGTAAGAGTCAATACTATAGCAAAATAGCTTAAATGGCTCTACATTTGAAAAAAAGGAAGGGAAGGGGATGGGAGGGGAGAGGAGGAAGGAAGGGGAAAGAAGGAGGAAGAAGGAAGGAGGGAGGGAGAGAGGGAGGAAGGAAGGAAGGAAGGAAGGAGGGAAAAGGTACCTAAATCTAATCCCTATTTTCTGAGAAACTACAAAATCCACATGAAGAAAATCACTTTCTCAAACATTTAAACCTGAAACAAGAAGAAAAGGAAAAAACAACTCTCCAGTAGATACCCAGTATTAGCATCTGGGTATTACATGTTTTATATAAAGCCTTCAAATATAATGGTACCAAACTTTATATGATATACATATGGATAAAACCATTTACCTTCAATAATAATCTAATTAACCCTATTTGCTTTCAACTTGAAGATCCTGTATTTTATTTTTTTAAGATTTTATTTATTTATTTGACAGAGAGAGACACAGCGAGAGAGGGAACACAAGCACGGGGAGTGGGAGAGGGAGAAGCAGGCTCCCCGCAGAGCAGGGAGCCTGATGTGGGGCTCAATCCCAGAACCCTGGGATTATGACCCAAGCTGAAGGCAGACGCTTAATGACTGAGCCACCCAGGCACCCCGAAGATCCTATGTTTTATTTTTTTTTTAAAGATTTTATTTAACAGAAAGAGACACAGTGAGAGAGGGAACACAAGCAGGGGGAGTGGGAGAGGGAGAAGCAGGCTTCCCGCAGAGCAGGGAGCCTGATGTGGGGCTCGATCCCAGAACCCTGGGATCATGACCTGAGCCCGAAGGCAGACGCTTAACGACTGAGCCACCCAGGCACCCCTCGAAGATCCTACATTTTAAAAGGCAAGAATAAATTTTATTTGTGTTGGAATATTAAAAGAATTCTCTTTATTTATAAGATAAAACATAAAACATTTCAATAACTCAAAGGTAAAACACCCAATTTAACAAGAAAGTAGTCTTCAATGAAGAAACATGCTTTTCAATGGAAAAAAAAATACTGATTTGAATTCCATTCAGTTGGCTTCAAACTGTATCACTGTGAAGTGAAAAATATTGTGAAAGTAATATTTACTTGAATACATATTTTGCTAGTTTTATCATAGTCAATGCTTAAGCTATGATTCCTGTGCATATACCACAAGCAACTTTAAAAACCCATAGAAGAGACACCATAGCAATCTCCCCTAGTTTTTAGGAAAGTCTTGTCTCAATGCTCAAAATCCCACTTTTTGACATGTCTCCATGACATGGAGGATCTCTGGGGCAATTTTTCTCAAGATCTGTGACTTTAATATATGATATGATTTAGTGATACCTCACATAGCCATGCTTAATTAACATATATCCAAATAGCCTACCTTTATTTCAACAATTTTTAAGTTAAAATTCAAGCAAAATAAATGGCAACCCCATCAGGGAAAAAAACATGACATAAAGGATGTGAACAGATAATTCACAGAACGGCAATCTAAATGACCCACAAGATATGCTGAAAAGATACTAAAATTCACTGGTGGTGAGGGAAATGTTTTAACAAGAGACATAACTGCACAAAAATCAGACTGGCAAAAATACAAAAAAGCAATGACACCTGTTTTAGGTTGAATGCGAGGGAGGGACACTCGCAAGCATTGCTAGTGGGACCAAATAAAGTGTTTCAGCCAAATGAATGAATAAATTAGATAAAAAAAAAAAAAAAACTAGACCAACTTCTAATTTTGCCAGCCTAGATCTGATCAACAACAAAAAAAGATATGGCATAAGTCACACATTGATTCAAGAAGAAGAAAGCAGGGGCACCTGGGTGGGTCAGTCATTAAGCCTCTGCCTTCGGCTCAGGTCATGATCCCAGGGTCCTGGGATTGAGCCCCACATCGGGCTCCCTGCTCCGCCGGAAGCCTGCTTCTCCTTCTCACTCCCCCTGCTTGTGTTGCCTCTCTCGATGCATCTCTCTCTCTGTCAAATAAATAAATAAAATCTTTAAAAAAAAGAAGAAGAAGAAGAAAGCAGCTTTCGACATGGACAGATTCTGCCCACTGCCAAACTGAAGAGAAAAATTATGGCCAGGTGACTAGTAGATTTCACGGAAAAAAATCACCCTGTGTGTCAGTGGTACACAAGAAAATGAAGGTTTTTGGAGTCCAAGAGCCCCAAACTTAGCAATTCATTAGCTGCTTAACTTGGAAAGTTCTTTAATCTCTGTAAATGTTAGTTTCCTCATCTCTAAAATACTATGGCCCTAACTTGTTGGGTTATTGTGCTTATTACCTAATACAATATGGCACATTGAGTGTTCAATAGATACCATGTCTTTCCTGAGGCCAGAGGGTACTGACCCCTTTTTATTGTATCTTGCTCGCAGTTAGGTCTCATATTTCTCGAAAGAAGAACTAAGGTTATTTTAGGTCATTTCTAATCCCAATCATGAAGAGGTAAATCTATTCTTTCATTGATACACATGGATAACAGTGATTCATGTTAAAGTGAGTTAAATGTCTCAAATTCTTTCTAGGGCTTGCATAATATCCTGTCTTTATACTGACCATTTTCCTTCAGAACAGTGACTACTCAACCCCTACCAATTCAGTGAATTTAACCACCCTTGACGTTCAATAATAAACCTAAAAATAATTGATCTATAATTTCAGTTTAAATGATCTGACATAGCCAGGCTACTTTTAAATGACAGCAAATAGGATTTTTTAATGGAAATATTGATAGGCCCTTAAGTGTATTGGGGAGTTGAGGACAATGACAATGATATTGCACTAATAAACCTAATACCATGGAGATTGTCTTTTTTAAAAATGTGTCTTTTCTTTATCACAGCATAATACCTAGCTTGACAACAGAAATGTCAACAGTTAGGGCTCTATTCTTCAAACCGTCATGCTCTATTAGTGCTGTTTTTCAGTGGGATTTACTTTGTCAAGAAAGGAAGGACCAAAGAGGAAGGTCTATGGTCTTCCTATTCACGAAATCCCTCCTCTCGGTGATGCACAAATGACTAACTACTCCCAACGCCACAGAAAGAATGAGAGTTGAAAACGGGCCAAAATCATCCAGGGAGCAGGCAGGAAAAGCCAGCCTTGTATAAGCAAAGTCAGGCTTAGACAAGAAGAAAAGGAAAACAGAGTAGGTGATAGGAATGCCAATGGGTGCTCCCTGCGCCGTGTTTGTGTTCTTTCGGTTGCGGGGAGCAGTAGAGAGAGGTTTCCCCATGCAAATATAATTGAGTACTATTGGCTGCATCTACAAATAGTGTCTTAGCTAGGTCCTAAAGAAGTCCGGCAGCTTAACCCCTTTAATCCAGCAAGGAGGAGGAAAATAAACTACTTGGCTGGCAGAGACACATAAGGCTGTAAAATAAAGCCAAAGAGGGGTTAAAAGGATTACAGATGGGGACTGTTCATTGTAATCAGGGGGCATCAAGAGCAATCAGACAGCAGGAAGGAGGCAGAAAAGAGTTTTGTTTAGCTTAAATTTATTTGTGAAATTCGGGTGCAGAAGAGATTTTGGATTACCCTTTGTGTCTAGAGAATCTGATACATTTTTATACGGAATAGACAGATAAACAAGTTCTAAATGAGGATCCAGAGCTCAGAAATTGCTTGAAACTTGAATATCTGAGTCAAAGAATCTGCTCTGTCACCCATCTATATAGCAGCTTCTTGTCCCCAGACTATGTGTGTGCAACACTCTTTTTCAATTTTCACAAAATTCCCATGAGATAAGCACAGCAGGATTTATTATCTCCGTTTATCCTCCATCCCGTCACATAACAAAAACTGAGGGTTACTGAGGATATAGTCTTCCTCAGAGTGACACAACCAGAAAATACTTCCTGTGACCATCTGTTTTCAGCCTCCATGCGTATGCTTAAGAATCTCCCTACAGGAAACACTGCCTTGCAAAGTTTTTAAAAACTATTTAGCAATGAAAAACCCCAATGCCAAGACAGAAAACTCCCCTACTAATTTTTAATTTGTCCACGTAGCAATCTCCTACCCTATTTCTAGAATTTATCTAACTTCTTTCCCAAATATGCATTGTAAGAAATAAACATAAAAGCTAGAATTTTTCTCATAACAAATTGCTGAGAGAAACATGAATTTATCTCTATATTAGCCATATTATGTCTTCTTCTTCTTTGTAAATGGTAGGGCAAATTATGCTCTTTATCTTCTTCCACTTAAAACTGAGAATTAGGAAATGTCCAGAAAGGATTTGAATTATTGCTACAGTGACCAAATCCCAGTATCTGTGTTTTTGCGTATGCACTTACAAATGGCTTCATTAGAATTAAATAATCACAGAGTATATGATCTTCCTAGATGTTTTTCAGCATGTCATAACAAAGGTTATCTTCACAAAATAAAAGGCCATGAGACTTTCCGTTCTAGCTAAGGTCAGAGAGCTGATGAGGTAACAGGGCTTGGGGGACAAGAATCCTGGAGAGAAGAAAACTTCACTGAGGTGAACCCATATTCTGCATGCTTTTTTTTAAAAAAGATTTTATTTATCCATTTGATAGAGATACAGCGAGAGAGGGAACATAGGCAGGGGGAGTGGGAGAGGGAGAAGCAGGCTTCCCGCAGAGCAGGGAGCCTGATGCAGGGCTCGATCCCAGGACCCTGGGATCATGACCTGAGCCGAAGGCAGACGCTTAACAACTGAGCCATCCAGGCGCCCCTCTGCATACTTCTTTTCTCCTCAGGGAGTTTGCCAATCTTTGCCCAGAGAGAGGAAAAGAAATTGGGGAGAAGATCCCCTGCTTGGCAGCAGAGAATCCACCAGGGCTTTGGCAATCTCATGGGGCTGGGGTAACAATTAGGGTTATTGAAGGGCTAAATCACAGAGATAAGGAGGCCCAGAGAACTAAGCCCAGCACTCTGCACAGTTTTGCTCTCCCCCATCCCCACCATCTACCCTCAGCATTGCTAACCAAATGGGTAAGATAAGAAACTAAGAAACCAGAAAAAAGAAGTGACAAGCAGGGTGGAGTTTTTGGAAATCTCACAATGGTACAAGAGACAAAAGTAGAATATCAAGACCCTACAATGAGACAGGACCCCAATAAAGACCCTGAGTTCTGTTACTACATTGAGGAGTCAGCGTATATTCAAGTAAAACCAAACCTTAGAAAGACTGAAAATTATCCTTTTTAAAAAATATATATATATTTTATTTATTTATTTGACAGTGAGAGAGGGAACACAAGCAGGGGGAGTGGGAGAGGGAGAAGCAGGCTTCCTGCTGAGCAGGGAGCCCGATGTGGGGCTCCATCCCAGGACCCTGGGATCATGACCTGAGCTGAAGGCAGTCGCCTAACGACTGAGCCACCCAGGCACCCCCGAAAATTATCCTTGAAGTACATCTTTCCCTGGCTAGATTCAGATGATGGGCTTGCATTTTTGCTTTCTGCCAGAGTATAGGATAAATGTACTCTAGAGAAGGAAAACATTCAAAGTCAAAAAGTTCTCAAAATGTCCAGCACCCCATCAAAGATAACCAAGCCTAAGAAATAGGATAAAGGGAGGAAAAAAGTCAGACAATAAAAATTACCCATAGGCGATCCAAATGTTATCAAACAAGGATTTTTTTTTATAATTTTAATTTAGTCAAGAAAAACAGGTAACAAAAATAGAGATTTTCGCCAGAGACCTGGAATCTATAAAAAATGGTCTAATGGAAATTCTAGAACTGAAAAACATAACTGAAAATAAGAATTCAGTAGGTGGATTAAAAGCGAAGGAGCTAATGAACAAGAAGAGAAGTCATTAGCATTAAGAACAAAAACTGTGGGAAATACAGGAAACATTGAAAGAGACATAAACACATGGGATAGTGGGGCCGTGGGGGGGACGATCTAGCAAACATGTAACAGGAACCCAAGAAAGAGAAGAAAGAAAGAATGGTATAACACTAGAAATGAAGAGCAAAAATGAATAACTAGAAAATCTTCAATTATTTATATAATTAAGGAATATAATTATCATTCATGGACAAAGAAAAAAATCACAATGGAAATTAGAAAATCATCTAATTGAATGAACTTGGGATGAGGCTAAAGCTAAACTTAAAGGAAAAATTAAAGCCTTATAATGTACATTTTTAAACACATGGAAGACTTACATCAATGGGTTAAGTATAAAACTCTAAAAGTGAATAGCAAGTTAAACAAAAAGGTAAAAACATATTAATGAAGTTGGAAATAAACTTAAAATACAGAAAAACCAAAATTTGATTCTTTGAGAATATGATAAAAAATGTTAAACTTCCTAACAATACTAATCAAGAAAAGAGATAATGCACTATTTATTAAAATCAGATACTTGAAAGGGAATGCCACTACTAGATTTTCACATACTTAAAAGAATAGAAATTATATTCTGAACGTTTTGTGCCAATAAATTTGACAATTTGGATGAAATGAGCAAACTCTCTGAAAAACATATTTACCAAAATGACATAGGAAGAAATTCTTTTTAAAAATTCTCTAAAAAAATTAAATTAAATTTTTAATTGAAGACAAACCCACAAAGATAACCCCAGACTTCACTAGTGAATTATATCAAAAATTACATCAAAAATTTAAAGATAATACCAAACATACAAAATACTTCCACAGATGAACAAAAGAGGAGACACTTCCTAACTCATTTTATCAGTCCAGAATAACCTTGATTGAGAAATCCGACAAGTACGTTATAAAAAATAAAAATTATAAACCACTTTCAACAATACACATATTTTAAAAATCTAAACAAAATATTAGTAAGATAAATCCAGTTAGATGGATAAAATGTCATGACCAAGAAGGGTTTATTCAGGAATGTACAGTTAGCTTTCATTTTAAAAAGTCAGTGTAATCAAAATGAATGAAGAACAAAGGAGAAAAATATTACCATCCTCACAACAAAAACATTTGATTAAAATTATAGTCCATTCCTGATGAAAAGTCACATAAAACTTTTATATCAGATAAAAAGACATGAGAGAACTTCTATTGTTGAAAAGTTTATTTGCAAATTTACCAGTACAATTGTCACCCAGATCAGGTGACTTCTAACTTTGTATTTACATATATATTTTTAATAGATTTTATTTTTTATTTTTTTAAGATTTTATTTATTTATTTGACAGAGAGAGACACAGCAAGAGAGGGAACACAAGCAAGGGGAGTGGGAGAGGGAGAAGCAGACTTCCTGCTGAGCAGGGAGCCCAATGTGGGGCTTAATCACAGGACCCTGAGATGATGACCTGAGCAGAAAGCAGATGCCTAATGACTGAGCCACCCAGGTGCCCCGAGATTTTATTTTTTAAACTAGTTTTATGTTCACAGCAAAACTGAACAGAAAGTACAGGGTTACCATATATCCCCTTTGCCCCCAATGTGCACAACCTCCCCCACTATCAACATCCAGCACCAGAGTGGTATATTTGTTAAAACTGATGAATCTTGTATTGACATACAATTATCATACAAAGTCTGCACTTTACATTAGGTTTCACTCTTGCTGTTATTTCATCTATGGACATTGACAAAAGTATAGTGACATGTATATACCACGAAAATATCATACGGAATAGTTTCGTTGCCCTAAAAATCCTCTGTGCTCTGCCTATTCATGTCTCCCTCCTTATCCCCTAGAAAACACTGATCTTTTTACTGTCTCCATGGTTTTGCCTTTTCCAAAATGTCAGGTAGTTGGAATTGTATTGTATGTAGCCTTTTCAAGTTGGTTTCTTCCACTTAGTAACATACATTTAAGGTTCTTAGTATTATACAAGATCATTTGACAGCTCATCTCTTTTCAGCATTGAAAAATAATTTATTGTCTGGATATAGTACAGTTTATTTATCCATTAACCTACTTGGTTATTAACATCTTGGTTATTTCCAAATTTTGATAATTATTCATAAATCTGCTATAAACATCTCTTACAGATTTTTCTGTAAATGTACGTTTTTGATTCCTTTGGGTAAATACCAAAGAGCATAATGGCTGGATTGTATAATAAGAGCAAATTTAGTTTTGTAATAAACTGTCAAACTGTCTTCCAAAATAATCACACCATTTTGCATTCCCATCAGCAATGAATCAGAATTCCTGTTGCTCCACATCCTCACCAGCATTTGATGTTCCAATGTTTTGCATTTTTACCATATCAATAGCCGTTTAGTGCTATCAAATTGTTTCAATTTATAATTCCCTATTGACATATGATGCTGAGCATAAAGGGGAATATTTTTATTGAAGCATAATTGATATACAACATTATATTAGTTTCAGGTATACAACATAATGACTCAACATTTGTATACATTGTGAAATGATCACCACAATAAATCTTACTTACCATCTGTCATCATACAAAGTGACATAATTTTTTTATCTGGTGATGAGAACTTTTAAGATTTACCTTCCTAGCAAGTTTCAAGTTTGTAATACAATATTACTGACTATAGTCACCGTGCCATACATTACATTACCATGACTTATTAATTTTGTAACTAGAAGATTGTAATTCTTGATCCCCTTTATTCATTTTGCCTATCCTCCAACCCCCCTCCCACTCTAGCAACCACCAATCTATTCTCTGTATCTATGAGTTTTGTTTTGTTTTATTTTTTAGTTGATGCAAGTAAAATCATACGGTATTTGTCTTTCTCTGTCTGATTTACTTCACTTAGCATAATAATCTCAAGATCCATCCATGTTTGTCACAAATGGCAAGACTTCATTCTTTTTTATGGCTGAGTAGTATTCAGTTGTATATGTGTGTGTGTGTATATACCACATCTTCATTATCCACTCATCTATCAATGGACACAGGTTGTTTCCATATCTTGGCTATTGTAAATAATTCTGCAATAAACATAGCAGTGTACTGTATATCTTTTCCAATTAGTGCTTTCATTTTCTTCAGATAAATACCTTGAAGTAGAATTGCTGGATCATAGAGAAGTTCTACTTTTTAATTTTTTGAGTAAACTCCATACCATTTTCTATTGTGGCTGTACCAATTTATACTCCCACCAACAGTACACAAGAGTTCCCTTTTCTCCACATTGTCACTAACACTTATTCCTTGTTTTTTTAATCATAGCTATTCTGACGAGCTTGAGGTAATATCTCACAGAAGTTTTGATTTGCATTTTCCTGATGATTAGTGATGTTGAGCATCTTTTCATGTGCCTGTTGGCCATCTGTGTGTCTTCTTTGGAAAAATGTCTATTCAGATCTCTGCCCATTTTTTAATTGTATGGTTTGCTTTTTGTTACTGCGCTCTATGAGTTCTTTATATATTTTGGATATTAACCCCTTGTCAGATATATTATTTATAAACATCTTCTCCCATTCAGTAGGTTGCCTTTTGTTTGTTGATGGTTTCCTTTACTATGCAAAAGCTTTTAATTTTGGTGCAGTCCCAATAGTTTATTTGCTTTTGTTTCCCTTGCCTGGGGAGATTTATCCATAAATATATTACTATGGCCAATGTCCAAGAGATCACTGCCTATGTTTTCTTTTAGGAGTTCAATGGTTTAAGAGTTCAATGGTTTATATCTTTATCCACTTTGAATTTATTTTTGTGTATGGCATAAGGAAGTGGCCCAGTTTCATACTTTTGCCTTTAGCTGTCCAGTTTTCCCAGCACCATTTATTGAAGAGGCTGTCTCTTCCCCATTGTATATTCTTTTTTTTTTAAAGATTTTATTTATTTATTTGAGAGAGAGAGAGAGAGAAACAGCATGAGAGGGGAGAAGGTCAGAGGGAGAAGCAGGCTCCCTGCTGAGGCGGGAGCCCGATGTGGGACTCGATCCCAGGACTCGAGGATCATGACCTGAGCCGAAGGCAGTCGCTCAACCAACTGAGCCGCCCAGGCACCCATTGTATATTCTTGTATCCTTTGTCATAGATTAATTAACCATATACGTATGGGTTTATTTCTGGGCTCTTTACCCTGTTCCAACAATCTGTGTCTATTTTTGTGTCAGTACATACTATTTTGATTACTACAGGTTTGTAGTATATTTTGAAATCTGAATTGTGATACCTCCAGCTTAGTTCTTTCTCAGGATTGCTTTGGCTACTTGGGGGTTTTTTGTGGTCCCATACAAATTTTAGGATTATTTGTTCTAGTCTGTGAAAAATACTATTGGTATTTTGATAGGGATTGCACTGAATCTGGAAATTACTTTTAATAGTATGGACATTTTAACAATATTAATTCTTCCAATCCATAAGCATGGTTTATCTTTCCATTTGTTTCTGTTGCCTTCAATTTCTTTCACCAATGTCTTATAGTTTTCGGAGGAAAGGTATGTCTCAAGGTATTTTTTTATTTCTCCTTTGACTTTTTTGTTGACTCTTTAGTAGTTCAGTAGCATGCCCTATGATAGATGTTTTAAGATTAGCAAATGAATCCCTTCACATAAGGTCTAGTTTCTTTTCAAAACTGCGGCTTTTGCATTAGGTCCTGGGGCAAATGAGTCTGCACGCAAGCCCTTTAAGAGAGGAATCTCCATTCCCTAAAGTCCTATGGTTCTGCAGGACAAAAGCCCCATTGTTTTTCAAAGCCAGAAGTTTAGGGAGGTTCATCCTTCCAGTGCGGGTCCCAAGGATTGAGATGCCTAATGTGGAGCACAAATCCCTTACTGCTCATAGAGAAGTTCCATATTTGTGAGATGTCCCTCCTGTTTGTGGGTCCCTGCACTGGGGATGGGGCTTTGGTGAGACCATGTCTCTGCCTCTCCTACCGGTCTTGATGTGGACATTTTATCCTTCATCATAGATTAGCTGTTCAGCTAGTTCTTAGGTTCTTTTCAGAGGGGATTTTTCATATGTAGCTATAAATTTGTTGTGTCTGTGGGATGAGGTGAATTTAAGATCTCCCTATACTACCACCTTGAACCACCTCCTCTCTAGGAATTTTTAATATTGTAAAGAGTATCTACAAAAACCATATAGCAAATGTAATAATAGCAAACTATTGAAAGTTTCCCTCCTAATATTGGGAACAAGATGAAGATGTATGCTATCACTAATTTTGTCCAAAATTTTGCTAGAAATCCTAGCAGTCCATATGGCAAGACAAAGTAAAATATAATGAAGAGGAAGAAACAAAACTATAATTATTTAGAAATGACAAAAAAAAATCCAGAAGAATCTACCTATAAACTATTAGAACTACCAATTTGATTTAGCAATTTCCCTGATTCACTGTCAACATGCAAAAATTAATTCTATTTCCTTATAGCAATAATGAAACAAGAATTAAGATAATTTTACAAAAAATCTAAATAATTGCAAGATATGCCATATTGAGGACCTGAAAGACTCAATATTAAAAAAGTGTCAATTCTCCTGAAATTGACCTACAGAGTTTTATTGTATTTCAAACAACTCCTAACAGATTTCTGTGTGTGTGTGCAATTTGATACGCCGATTCTAAAATGTATACAGGTGTACAAAAGACCAAGAATAGTGAAAACAATCTAGAAGAACAAAATCAAAACTGAAGGACTTGTATTAAGATATATCAAAAATTACTACAAGAGTACAATAATTAAGAACTGTAATGTTGGGGCTCCTGGATGACTCAGTCGGTTAAACATATGACTCTTGATTTCAGCTCAGGTCATGATCTCAGGGTCATGAGATGGAGCCGTGCATCGGGTTCTGTGCTCAGTGGGGAGTCTCCTTGAGATTCTCTCTCTCTCCCTAGGCCCCTCCCCGCAAGGTGCATGCTCACTCTCTCTCTCAAAATAAATTTAAAAAATTAAAAAAAAAAGAACTGTAATGTTGGCCCAAAGAAATATAAATAGACCAATGGAACATAACAAAGAATCCATACACAAACCAAATCCATATATAAATCCATGCGGTTATTTGATTAATGACAAAGGTTACCTTGAAGGCTACGGGGAAAAGATGATCTTTTGAATAAGAGCTATTGGGTCAACTAAATGTCTATATAGAAAAAAATTATATATATTTAAAAAAATACATATTTTTAAGAAGGAAAAAATATATATATTGACACCTCATCTATACATAAAAATTAATTTCAGATGGATGGGAGATTTAAATATGAAAGCAAAAACAATACATCTTTTTGGAAAAAATAGGGTATCTTCAGGATGGCAAATATATTTTAACAGTATACAAAATACTAATCATAAGAAAAAATTGATAAATTGGACTACATTAAAAACAAGAATTTCTGTTCATTATAAAACATCCTTTTAAAGAGGCAAGTCACAGAGTAGAAGTATTTGCAATATATACCTGACAAAAAATTTGTATCTAACATATAAGAATAACTCCAACAAATTGATAAGAAAGTAAAAGCCAACAAAAAAGAAATGGGCAAGAGACTTAATAGGTACTTTACAAAGAAACAAACCAGCCAGTAAACTATAAAAAGTGTTCAACATCTTCAGTTGTTAGGAAAAGGAGATTCAAATCAAATGATAAAAGGCTGAAATTTGAAGGCTGACTATACTGACTGCTGATAAGAACATGGAACGACGAGAATACTCATAAATTGGTGTTATCACTTTGGAACATTGCCAATTTCTGCTAAAGCTGAACATAACCACACCCTATGACTCAATAATCCATTCTTAGATATATACCCAACAGAATTGCATACATATATGCATCAAAGGACATTTCCAAATTCTATAGTACCACTAAATAGCCAAAACTGGAAATCTACCCAAATGTCCATCAACAGTAGAATGGACAAATAAATTTTGTATGCGTACGCAGTACAATACTGCATGGCACTAAGAATGAACCAACTATTGTTACTCCAAATGACATGGGTCTACTAGCATTACATTGCTCAGATAATAATTCCAAGAGAAAGAAACCAGACTGACAATAGCACATTTATATAAAGTTACAAACATGTAAAACTAATTAATTATGACATCAGAAAGTTTCTTTTACCTTCAGGAGTGGGTAACGAGGATAGAGAGAATGAGGGGACTCTTGAAGAGTGTTGATAACTATTTCTTAAACTGGGTGATGGTTACATGGGTGTGTTCACTTTGTGACCAGGTGTCACTTAATAATTTCTCTGTATGTATGTTACAATCTAGTAAAAACTTTACTTAATAAAAATCACAGTGGGCTTAAAGGGCCATTGGTTATAAGTAGGAAGCTAACTTAAATTATAAAGGGGAGGCATATATAAGTTCTTCTTCAGCCAGATAAGTTTAAGCATTGAAAATTCCTAAGGATCAAAGCCAAGGCATGTTTATAAATAATCTAGATGAGGGAGTAGCTAATGAAATCCCCATGTTTGCAGACAATATCTTTCAGGTCGTAGAAAACCCAGTCAATAGGGATAAACTGCAAGACGATTGAAAAGGCTTTGAAGGTGAGCTGAATGGTGGTAAAAGTGTTTCTCTGTGGTCAGCTAAATAGTAATGCAGGGAATAAAAAGAATATAAAGATGTCTTATTCAACTTTATATATGCATCAGAACACAGAATAGAGCATTTATACACAGTTGGTACTAAAAATCATTGTTGATAAATGAAGGATTAAATGAAGGAATAAATAATGGGCTCAGAATATGCTATCAGTTTGAACTCAGGAAAATGTTCAGATGAGGAGTTATTATAGACTATTCCCTAAAGAAACAGGTCTAATGTACTGGTGAATTTGGGGTAATATTCCCAACAGGAGAAAGATTTTAAATGTAAAATAGAGGACACTGTTCAACTGATGTTCTTAAAATACACAAATAGGACCTCCGAAATAGAGGAATAGGACCTCCAAGAGCAGAGTGGGTAGAAAGACCTGGTCTGTAAATATGAAGATAGGTCAAGAACATAACTGAAGGCCATACAATTATCACAAACTATTTGAACATAGATATTAATGCCTGTGATAGTTAGTTTTATGTGTCAATTTGACTAGGCTTTAGTACCCCTTATTTATCAAAGGCAAATCTAGGTTTTGCTGTGAAGATAATTTGGTAAATATGGTAGACATCTAGAATCAGTTGACTTTAAGTGAAGGAGATTACCCTCAGTAATTGTGGCTGTACCTCATCCAATCAGGTGGAAAGTAGTAAGAGCAAAATACAAGGTCTCCTAGAGAAAAAATTCTGTCTCAAGACTGCAGCATCAACTTCTGCTGAGTCCTCAGCCTGCTGGCTACTCTACAGGTTTCAGACTTGCCAGCCTTCACAACAGCATGAGCCAATTCCTGAAAACAAATTTTGTGTGGGTGCGTGTGTGTGTTGGCATGCATGTGTATCTATACCAATAGATACAGAGATAGAGATGGAAGTAGAGATAGGTAGAGGTAGAGATAGAGATAGGAATAGTTATGACCTATTGGTTCTGTTTCTCTGGAGAACCCTGACTAATACAATGCCTCAAGAACACCAATACCCAAAGTAGAGCAGTTGAAATAATAGAAATAGAAATGAAAAAGTAGGAAAATTTATTGTAGACAGAGAGAACAACACATAAAAGAATCTGAGAAAAAGGAATATGACTCATTTGATGAGTGTAACAACAGTGCGGAGAGGTAGTCAGGCTTACCCTGAACTCCATGGAACATTCTAACTTCTGTTCATCCTTCAGATCTCAACTCAAGCATCCCCTCTTCCAGGAAACTTTTCCTGACTCTCTCAAACCATACCAATGCCCTTATTCCACTCTTTGATCACACCCAATTTTTTTTTCCTTTGTGGCAAATAATTAGGAGGACCTCCTTATATATACTGAATTCATGAGAGCTCAGTAATATAAATGCTTTGCTCAGGTCCTAAAACACTGTACTCAGAAAATAATTGTTACGTGAATTAATAGATACTCCTATTTTGTAACATGTTCCTTATTCACTTTATATGTAAGATTAAAGATATTTCAATATCACAGAGAATAAGGCAATACTAAAATTTTAGTAAAAGTTCTTGAGTGAAATCAAATACCAAGTATAATCTAGTTAGACAAAATACACACTGAAGTGCCACTTTATGCTAGAAATTATAATGATCATGAAAACTTACATGAGCTTTAGACAGGTTCCTGATCTCAAGAATATTATAATGGTAATATCCAGTCCATTTATGAAAACTTTTGAATATAAGAAAATATTTAAATCAGTAGAAAACAAAATGCAAGATAATAAAAGGATCACAGGTTGAACCCAGACATAAAGACATAAAGAATAGACCTCGGAGCTAAATTGCTTGGGTTTAAATCTATGGCACTTCTTAGCTGTGAACCTTGACCTCAGATTCCTCATCCATAAAATGTGAAAACCATATTACTTACTTCACACAATTGCTTAAAGATTAAATCAGTCAATGTATGCAAAGCCCTTAGAACATTGCCTGATGCCTAATTGCTGTAGACATGGTTGTACAGAAAGGGTTGAGGCTATTATCATTGACATAGAAACTGAACTGAAAGAATCACCATAATATGTAAGTCAAGAAAAGCTTTTAAAAAATTGTTTTTACATTATGTTTTCAGGGAAGGTAGAGTAAAGAATGAGAAATGAGATGGTGGGTTCTTCCTGATGGATAGAAGGTATAATGATGGTGATTTTAAAATACTAAAAAATTTCCCTCTGAGTGTGTTGATTTGATGACCTTTGCATCATAAGGCCTGGGCATCCCTCTGCCTTGGGAAGATTAGAAATGACACATAAGAAATGTACAGAGAAAGATAATAGTTATCTTCTGATAAGCAAAGAGGATTATGTAACAAAACACTAGACTAGAGGCCTGTCCATTGTCTTAAGAATTTTTTCCTCAAATTATATAATTCCCTCTTGAGCTCATCTACACTTATATCACAGACATACCCTACTGATCACCCTTCTCCCTGGCCTCTCCATTGCCACTGTGTTTTAGGAGCCTGCTCCCTAACACAGAAGAGAGTCCTTTTCTGTATTTTCCTTCCTCTGAGTCCCAGATACCTCACACCCATTGTCTACCAGAAGAAATCCCAAGTTCCTTCGCTAAAAAAAAAAATCTTTGCCAAGTTCCATGAGACTTTCTTAAATTGTTTGAGATGTCAACAGTCTTAAGTCTTAAGTATTGGCCTTCAGATTTTTTTTTAACCAATGTCAAAAACAGTCAATGACAAGTTCATGACTTAGAGGTTCACAGCTAAGACAAGAGAGTCCTGCAAAGAAGCCCCTTGCAGAATCAAGAAAACACCTCCCCCAATGATTAACTCCTGTCCTGCTCTTAAAACTATCAGAAGCCAGTTCCTGGAGTATGGGAATAGTCACTTCACCTCCTCAGTTATTAGCCCTCAAAGTTTTGGAAATAGTCAGCTCAGGTCTGGTAATTAGTCTTTAAAAAAACAAGTTGCCAGAAATCATTAAGATTAACTGTAATCAGGAAGTTGTTGTTTTTGTTTTTGTTTTTTTTCCCTAAAGCCTGTATCTACAAAATCAGGCTTTACCCTAAGATGACTGTTAACTCCAAAATAAGGAGAGCATCTTAGGACCTTTCAGAGAACGGAATGAGGGAGGCCCTGACACTAAGAATGTTGGTGTTCACTCACTGCGGAAGGAGGGAAAGGATGGAAAACACACACTTTCATAATTATGGATGACCTTTCCCCACCTCCCCTCAGGTTCTCCCATCATTATTCAGGACTTGAATCACTGGAATCTCTTTTTTGTCAACTGATAAATGGTTTGAGTACTGGCTGCATGTCACTAATGGCTAAAGTGAATCGTCTGATTCAGTCTTTCAAAGATACAGCATAATGAAGAAATCCATCATCTGCCTGCCCCGCCCCCTTTTGTATTATTTCCCAATGCCCTGTTGTGCAGAGGCAACGACCCTAGATTAAATAAATCCCCTACAGCAGCCACCTTCGGATTTCGCTCTCCATCTCCCAAACCCAGAAGATGTACCAATGCACAATTCCATGACCAAAATATCACCTACCGTCCTACTGTGGGCAGCAGATGAGAGTAGATCCATTTGGATGATGAAGTAGGCAAGAAAATATGCATCAGATACAGAACTTGGATATGTATATGGGAAACAAGTTGAATACACACTTGGAAAAATATTTGCAAACATAAAATGAATAGACAGTGGCTCGATTACATAAAATCTCTCTAAATAAGGGACTCTATTCATCAATCAATCAAGAAGCATTCCTTGTGTAACTCACTAATGTTCCTAGTGGATTGCAGCATATGCTGTGAGGTATAAAACTAATGCTTAAAGAGCTAACATATGAAATAAGTGCTCAATTATGTAGCTGACTGTAAGTTTAACAGGATTTCAGAGACAGTGAAATGACTACTGTGTCTCTCAGCTATATCCTTTTAATTATCTGCCCCAGCCCAGGAATACTGTTGGTGAGATGTAAAGTGTACCAGCAAATAATTTAACTTCCACATATTCACCTCCCTCTTATTGGATGCTGGTCTCATTACCAACTGTTGCTCATTCTCCAGGTTCTGTACTGCCCAGATCTTCCACCTTATTTACATTATCTACTGCTACTTTGTGTCTCCATTTTTAGATTCTGATTCTATTCTCTCTCTTGTGAGGATTCCCTTGGATAGATAACTCAGTAAATCACCTCACTCACCCCCATTTGTTTGAGCTCCTACACTTGCATCATCCATTCCAGTTATGACTCAACCCTGTGGTTGGGAACCAGATTGTATTTCATTAGCTTCTCATCCCTGGGGCATAAAGAGCAGTGTGGAAGCATGTGAGTATGCTGGATGCCCCAGTTGAGATGACTTCCTCTGGGTGAAAATAGACCTCTTTCAGGACACCTGGGCACATTGTGCTGTGATATGACTGATATATATATATATATATACACACACACACACACACACACACCTCACTCTTACCAACAAGGCACAATGCCACATCTGAACACCCTCCCAACAACTATATCTGAAACTTTTTTTTTTAAAGATTTTATCTATTTATTTGAGAGAGAAAGAGAGAGAGATGGAGCATGAGCAGGGGGAGGGGCAGAAGGAGAAGCAGACTCCTTGCTGAGCAGGGAAGCCTGATGCAGGGCTCGATCCCAGACTCTGGGATCATGATCTGAGCTGAAGGCACCCACTTAACCAACTGAGCCACCCAGGTGCCCCACACCTGAAACATTTTTATAAAATCTGGATGTGCTATCTCAACTTCTAATTTATTTGGACAATTTTATGACCAGCTCAGTTGCCAACTGAGTCAGCACAAGAAGCATTTTTGACCTTCTGAATGTAGCCTAAATGTACTAAAGTGCTAGAGGGGTAACTATATTCAACCTGCTACAATAGCTCTAAGGGGTCAGGCTTTAATGAGCCTGTATCTCCAAGGGTACAACGTGCACTCTCATGGGAGGGTAATGAGTAGAGGGCCAAGCAATACTTGAACCAACTTGTTATATTTACCCCTTTAGCTTACCCAGCTTACAATGCTTCAGCATCTAATGAACAACAACCTTTATAGCCTCTTGCAGAAGAGGTGAGGAAAGGAATGTAGTTCCTGGACTTGGGTTTTATACCCATATATTCATTCATAGGACCTGGCCTCCAAAAATCTTTCGTAGAGATGGGCCTAAGACAATAGCAAGATGTTATCCTCGTGTAACATCAAATCATTTCATTTTTCAGTGACCCAAAGTTATATTCCTGGGCTATTGTCCTTGTCCCTTAGGAGATGTGGATAATGTTAACAAAAATGTCAATAGGACATAGGCTGAGCATCAGATTATCTTCCCATTTACAACCCACTTCTAGCGGTTAGATAACCAGGTATTGGGTCCTGTGGCTCTAGTCTATTCACTTCTGGTGAGAGGTAAAGAGGCCAGGGGATTCTTCGGTCCACGTTCCCATGGCTCAAAGCTTAGCCAGAACTCTCAAGAATTCTAAAGCTTGACTTAAAGAACAAACAGGTAGGTAATGGAAGAAGAGGTTGGGAAAGAATCAGGTCCATTCATGGGTCACTTGTCAGCTGAAGTTTAATAGAGAAGAGACAAATATATAAATTAGCAAAAAAAAAAAAAAAGAATAAGGCTTTTGAAAGTGGGAGGGAAAGACACAGACCTCAGTCAGGTTCATTCCCACTGGTGGTGGAAAACTAGATAAATACCAAATATCCTTGTTGCTGGGATCGTTATAGCTTCTTTGAAGCCAAGACCACATCCATTAGAGCCTCTATTCTTGGATTTCTATAAGATGATGTCTGTCCTTCATATCCAGAAAACCTAGCATACGACCCATGTTTCTGAAATGACAGGTCCCTAAGCTAATACATATCTCCCTTGGCTTCATGTTTCAGAGGTTTCTTATATCTATTTATCACATATGTTGCAAATCTAACCTTCTGCTGACAACTCACCTGTATTAGGCTGCTAGGACTGCCATAACAAAACACCACCGACTAGATGGCTTAAATAACAGAAACTTATTTTCTCACAGTTCTGGGGGCTAGAAATCCAAGATCAGGCGTAGGTTTGGTTTCTCTTGAGGTCTCTCTCCATGGCTTACAGATGGCTGCCTTCTTGCTGTGTCCTCACCTGGCCTTTCTTCTGTGTATGCATTCCTGATGTCACTTCCTCTTCTTACTAAGACACCAGTTCTATTACATTAAGGCCCCAACCTTATGACTTCATTTAACCTTAATTACCCCTTTATGGGCCCTATCTCCAAATACAGTCACATTGGGGATTAGGGCTTTAACATGTGAATTTTGGGGGAGACACAATTCACTCCATAATACTACCTATAGGAAGACCCTGGGTTCAGCTGAATCCTAGAAATGGCAGAAGTGTTTAAGCTGAAGACGTCATGCACCTTTAAACTAGTCCAAGTTCTCCAGCATCTGAAAACAAGTTATGGTACACTTATGTTTCCATAGTAACAGTAGCAACTATTTTATCTCAGAGAGCTCCCAGACAAGGGCCTTACGGCAACATGCTTATTCTGGCTATCAAGGTGATTCTAGAAGCCTGAATATACCATCTAAAGATTTTCTGGTCAAGCCATGGCCCAAGTATCCATGGGCTTCCTCGAAGTTTAGGGGGGCTGCACCCTCTCTATAATTTGGCCAACAGCTCTTGTATATTCTAGGGATCCAGAACACTATCTCAGCACCTTTCCCAGAAGGCCCAGTCCTGAAGGCCACACTCCCCATGGGATCCCCCATCAGGATAATTTCACAGCTATGCCAGCCCAGTCAGAACTCATCTGATACACTCAACAGTGTTCTAACACCTACAGTTAGCAATAGTTGGTGGAGTTTCAGGACAATGCCAAGCACATTGTAAGCACTCAATACATTCCTGAATGAATGAATAAATAAGTGAATAAACCTAATGCATTTGGATATCCGGTGGCACTCTACCAAAGTGAAGTGCTATACAAATACCACTCTGTCAGTGACTTATATTTGGTATCCATTCTGACTGGTGGAGCTCAGGGCCAGTTAGTTGGAAAATACTTGTAATAGCACTTTTGCTTATTCCTGGGGAAAATATAGAGGTATCTGTGATAAGTTCAAGGATTTTAGGGCTGACCAAGAAAAAGACAGGACTATAAGATAACAGTATTGCACAATAAGCTTTATTGGGCAGTGCTCAGATAGAGTTGCGTGAGAGAAGCCCTCTTCTTTCCAAGAGGAGTAGAAGACTTTTCAGAGACAGCAGCGTAGGGCCAACACCCAGAGGACGAGGAGGGCAGTGGAACTCTTGGGGGACAGGGGAACCAGAGATAGGGCTTGGATGCCTAGGCCATGTCACTCTACAGTCTCTGGGCCAGAGAGCTCTAAAGGGCAGTAGCAGTTTGGGGTCTTCTACAGCAGAGGGTTTGCCTTATTTATAGGTGGCAGATATTAGATGTAACTTTGTGGGGTATATATGCTCTCAAAGGCTTAAAATATGCTTATTTGGGTGATATTTAAGGCAAATACATATGTAATATTTTTAGTTTGGCATCTGTAAGCTTTGAACTAATTCTCCCAGCCTGCTATAAAGAAATAAACAATACAGAGGCCAATAAACAGGGGCCATTTTAGCCCATGTATATAATAGAGTCCTAGAAAACAAACAAACCAAAAAAAGTGTCACTGGGGGGGCACCTGGGTGGCTCAGTCGTTAAGTGTCTGCCTTTGGCTCAGGTCATGGTCCCAGGGTCCTGGGATCGAGCCCCACATCAGGCTCCCTGCTCGGCGGGAAGCCTGCTTCTCCCTCTCCCACTCCCCCTGCTTGTGTTCCGTCTCTTGCTGTCTCTCACTGTCAAAAAAATAAAATCTTAAAAAAAAAAAAGTGTCACTAGGTTCCCTCAGACCCTTTGCAGAGAAATCTGTCGCCTACTTTCCAAAAGAAGTTAGACACCAAAGGAAGATCAGATTTCTTTACAAGTGAGTGAAAAATAAGGTCAAGTGGAAATGGTGAGGAATTTCTGATAGTTGCAGTGGAGAGAATTCAGAATCTCTGGATTATCCTATTCCTGTGTGAAATGTACTGGTCCTATGATCTGTTTTAACCATGAACCCCTGTTTATATCCCAGTTTTAGATGAGCCTTTCTAGAGCACTTGAGGTGAAAGAACCATCTCTTTCTTGCACACCATGAATGCCAGACAGATAACCAGATGAAATGTGTAAACTATGCATTGCAAAACCATCTCAGATGCAGTTCTCCTCTTTCTTATGAATGTCCCTTCAAGTCAGGGTTAGCTCAATCCAATCGTTTATTATTCTTAGAATATACCATTTTATTGAAATCATGTATTTCTCTCTTAGACCTCCTGCATGAGATTTATGATTTATTAGGTAAAGTAAATAAAGCATAATTCAGGCCCAAGGGTAGCCACTAGAAGCTTTTTGCCTTTAATAATAAAAGAATGCTTAGTGGAAGAACTGGTTCTTAAAGAATGGGTAAGTCAAGATAAGAGAAAAGAAGGAAGGAAGAGAGCCCCAAGTTAGGAAAAAGATGAACGAAGCCTCTAAGCTCAGAATGAGCTGTTCAACTGAACCAGAGAGTGTATCTAATGAGAGCAGTTTGTACAGAAAGAGACTAAATTATAGGGAAACATAGAGGCAAAGGAGTTTGGACTTAATTCAGGAGTCACTAGAAGTTCTAGTTCTAGTGATACTCTGTAAATGTTTTTTGGGCATGGAACTGTGAATAAATGGCATAACATACCCTTACCTCAACCTCTAGTGAATGCTGGATAAATCAGAATTATACCCAGGTACACACACACAATAGAAGCTACAAAAGCTTAGGCCACAAATAAAAGCCTTCTTAGTCCCAGAGGCCTTTTCTTAACTTAAGAAAGTTGCCTGGAAATGCATTATCCCTGAGAGAGTATTACCCCCTACAAAGAATTTAAGCTTGAAAAAGTTTGAGCTATCCTTTGTATTGAATCAGTCAATTTTTTAAGCTCTTAAAGTTAGTGTAACTTCAATGCCAAAAATTTAGATATTTGGAAAATTATATTTAGGGCCCAGCAATTCCTAGACCACTTCTCAGATGCTTTCAAATTAAAGATCAATTGAAAACCACAGTCATGCATTCCAAATTTCAGTGATCTAATGGGCCATGGGCAAAGCAATATGTCTTTATTTTTACAGTGATAGAAAATAGACGTTTTGAAACCCTTTCATTTTCTTCTTTTTGAACTCTTTCTCTAGAACTGGACATTTGTAAATTCCAAAATTGCCAGGGACTCTTCTCTTCAAATACATGTAAGAAATATTGGGACATAACATTTTTTGTGTCAGCACTTCCTGGTTTCTTATTACACCCAGAGATCAAGTAAAGACATTATCTAAGAATGAACAGAGAAAAATCATTGAGGACAGAGGAAAAGAATGCTCACCTTATATGAACTTAGATATTCAGAGATCCTATATAAAAGTAAAATAGGATAAATGCTCTAGAGAAGAACAAAAGGACAAAAAAATGTAATGAATTTTTATTGAAAATAAAATTCTCAACAAAGAGTCACCCTTAATTTGCTTTAGTCAGAATAAGCTAGGTTATGCTGTGGTAATAAATAACCCTGAAACCCCAAAGACTTAACCCAAGAAAAGTTAATGTCTACCTGATGGAAAATCCACTACAGATAATAATGCCTCTCCAGGACATCTACACATGGTTGACTTCAAAGTTTTAATCTTATCATCACAACTCAAGTCCTCCTTCACAATTGCCAAGACAATAGAAGTAGCTAGAGGGATACATTATAGCTTTTCAGTTCTTCAACCCAGAAGTGACACAAATCATTTATATCCACGTTCCATTAGCCAGGACTAGTCATTAAGCTCTGCTCAAGTGCAAGGAGACCTATAAATACAGTATACCAACATTATCCAAATACGAGAGTAGCTGGTAGAAAGCCAAAGACGGAAGGAAGAAGAGGAAATAAAGAAAAAAATGGGGAAAAAATGAACTTATAGAAAGAAGAGGAAGAAAAGGAATGGATGAAATTTAACCACAGATTCAGAACCAAGAATCTATAAATTCTGAGTTCTAGTCTCAACCCTACCCCAGTCTTATACAATATTTAGGTTCTCCCCAAACCTTAGGGTCCTTAGCTGTATAAGGAGAATTTCTTGAGATAGATGGGAAAAGCCCCTTGGAAAAATAATTATTCTAGAGAGTAAAGTTCTCTGAAGAGGAACCAGGTATATGAGTATTTATCAGAAACATAAGAGACGAAAGTTAAAAAGTCTCACAGAAAAGCAGAATACTCTGTGTTTTATGTATAAAAGATATAAAGACACTTGAAAATGCCATTTCCACCTATGGGCATCAACTGAATATTCTAAAGAACTTCTTTGCTTAAGAAACCACAGATTTGACATAAACATCCTGGGGAAGAAGGACCCAGGAGACAATGTTAGGACTCAAGTCTGCAAGTCTGTGATAGTAACCAAGCCCTATCACTAACTTTGACAGCTCTATAACTCAATTTTCTCACGTATAAAATTAAACCAGTGCTGGCATCATCTACCTGCAATAATAAAGTTTTCTGAAAGGCTCAGAGTATGCTATAAAATAAGCACTAATCAGAAAATAGCCATATCCCCAAGGTGGCAGTGGCACTTAGAGGTTCCTTCAAAGAGTACCCTTGCTTCTAGAATCAGGTGGCATGGTCACAAAGCCATTTAAATTTTTTATATTATTTCTTAAGTGGGAACAATCTGATAATATTGTGCGTCCCCTATCGGAAACACACTACATACTATATATCCTTGGAAAGGGTTTCTGTTTTACTACAGTCAAATCTTATCTTGCTTAAATGTATATATTTAATATAATATATATGTTTATATACATGCTTATATCTTTGAATGTATGTATACAACATTTATTGTGGGAGTATGTGCTTATATGTATGTTCTTTCCTCTGTGCCACCCTCCCTTCCCCACTCCCACTTGCCTCTTTGCTAGAATCCAGCCTAAAGGCACACAAGATGAATACCGGCCCTATGAATTCAGCAGCTTCGTGTATTTGGATGCGCAAAAGCAGCAGTCATCTATCAAAGGAAGTGTATTGGACTAAATGGAGAGATTTTTAATAAGAGGCAAGGGGGTGCACTTTACCTAATAAAAAGAGCATAGAGAGACCCTGGCTGTGGCTAATGTGCATAAAAAATTCAGCCTGTCAGATCCTCACTTTTCTAATTCAGTAATCTAAATAATTTATTTGACATTTTAGCTCAAGATGACCTTTCTTAGGAAAAAATTACTGTTTTAAACTTTTAGCAAGTGCAACCCCAGCCACAGAATCCTTACTGAAGTCTGCATTTTCCCAAATGAGCAAAGGTTAATCTCGTAGCACTCAAACACATTGCTGACCCTTTTAAACAGCTCACAAAATGTCATTTAATTTTTTAATCTAATTTCAATTGTACCGTAATATTTGGGTTGAGTATTTTGTGGGGATGGGATGGGGATGTGAGATTCTAGTCAGGTTCTAATTAGAGAAGTTTAGGCAAATAATCCATTTTAAATAAAACCGGTATTAGATAGGGTTATGCATCTTCCTATGGTTTGAATATATATAAAACAAAATCAGGCACACTATGTACTAATATCATGCACAGTTTCCCTGAAGGATTAACAAGTAGAGATTAAGGTGGTTGATTCTTAAGAGAAACAACATGAGAATCCAAGGTTCTCAAAGGTGTGTGACTGAGGCAATTAGACATTAAGCCAAGCTCCTCAAAGAAGACTCATGCCCTAATCCACACAGTGTCCAATTTATCCTCAGATTCCATTCTAGGACAGTTCTGAATCAACCCAGGAGATCAGTAGGGTGACAGATGTCACAGACACATCACCCTCTCATCCATTCCACAGGCAGTTAGTGAAATCCCAACCTTTTCTCTCAAAAGCCATTTCTTAGCTTGCTAGCAGGTCAGAAAAACAAAAAAAGTGAAATTGTTAACATGAGGATAATTCGATATTCCACTCTGTGCAATAAGCGATCATTTGACCATTTCATCCCAGAAAGCTTACTTAGGAGATTGACAGATGTAATACTTTGTTAACCAGGATCTCCTCCTACCCACACTGAAGGATAATAGAATTTGATCCTCTAAATTGACAAACATCGCATTTTCTGCAAAATTGTTCATGGTCATGTTTTAAGTAATGTCCTCATGGCAACAACGAGTGGCTTAAGTTTCTCTGTTATTTGCAAACCCAAAATATTATCACTGGTAGTTGTACCAACGGTGTGAGTAGAATGAGCTGGTGTGAACATCAAGCCAAGAAATGAAAGCTCTCCTTTCTCATTACCATGTCTCTTGATATAGCAACCCCCAGAGACTCTGCTGCTACTTATTTTCCTTACCCTGAAATATCACATTTCCCTTCATCAAAAATGCCTATAAACTAGTCTTATGGAAGTTTCCTCAAAAAAGGAGTCTAGTACCTAACAATCTACAAGAAGATGAGCCATTCTCTGGCCTTTCCCCCTCGACCACTAATAACCAAATTGGCCTCCAAAGGAATGCTTAGATGATAAAAGACCCAGACACAAATAAGGGTGTTGGCTAATCATTTCTACTTTAAAATGTACATTCTTACAGGCACTATCATCACTGAGAACTGTGTGAAGTCTAGCACACCATGCTGTTTCGTAAGTGAAAAATAATCCATTTCTGTTATTTTAGTTATATTCATCTCAAGGGTTCTCAACTCAAGGTATGTATCAGAATCACCTGAGGAGCACTGTGAAAAACACAAACCTGAGAGCCCCTCACAAATCCCATCAGACCTGTGGGAGTGGGCCCCATCTCATTTATTTTTAAATAGCTATACAGAACTTTTTATGCCTACCGATCCCTGGTTAAGAATCATTAACCATTTTTTGCCTTTTATGAAAGTTTTGTTGCCAAGAAAGGTAGAATTACATTTTTTTCTTTCAGATGAAGTTGGTGTAGTGTATTTTTGGTTATCAAAATACTCATAATTTGGGGACTTTGAAATGGTAAATATTCATGGTGTGTAAAAAAGCATGATACATAACTGTATGATCTTAATTACATTACAATGCTTACTTGTGTAGATACACACATGGGACCTAGAAGTCAAACTGTAAGCTGCTTGTGATCATGGATGACTTTGTTCTTTGCTTCTTGTGTTTTTCAGTTTCCTTTTATGCACATGTTAACTTTTAAAAAATAAATTTTTTAAAAACCTAAAAAAAAAAAAGAATCATTAACCAGGTAAGTTTTCACATGGGTTATCTAGCATAATTAAAATAGTGAATGATTATGTATCCTGAAAAAGAGAGTTCCCACCATGCCATAGTTAAGAGATAATCATTAAGAAGAGATGAAAGCGTTAAATCCTATACAAAAGTCCTCTTTAAAAATATATCCATAAAACATTTCATGATGTGTTTTAGTTACTATTATAAAATACATCATATCCCTGGCCTGATCATTGTTCAGAGTACTTGCTATAGAAATTGCTGTTGCCAGAAATCACTGCCATTTGTTGAATAAAAACACAGAGTCCATCTCTGGTATATATATAAAACAACAACAACAAAAACAATCCTACACAGTATTGCACTGCCATAGCACTTGTAGAAGAATAACAAAGAATTCTGCCTGCGAGTTACCATGGAATTCTCCCACTCCAAATTTCCCAGTTCTGATTAAGTGCTAAAGGGAATAGTTTGGGATCATCCTGGAGAAAAAACACAGAATACCAAAAAATAGTTCCTAAAAACTCCCCTTTTTTTTTTCTTCTCTCACTCCTCTAAAAGATTCTAGAGGACTCTTTCCACTATGACATCTCAGATCCCAAGAGTCCTGGCTGCCCCATGTTTTGCTAGAAACACTCTTCCCAAAGCTTGATCCACTGAACACAAGTTCTGCAATATTTCAAGGATCAAATAAGTTTGGGAGATCCAAATGCATGTGAGCATAATAAGTCTCTGGGAAACTTTTTTTAAAGATTTTATTTATTTATTTGACAGAGAGAGACAGCGAGAGAGGGAACATAAGTAGATGAGTGGGAGAGGGAGAAGCAGGCTTCCCGCTGAGCAGGGAGCCCGATGAGGGGTTCAATCCTAGAGTCCAGGGATCATGACCCGAGCCAAAGGCAGACACTTAACAACTGAGCCTCCCAGGCACCCCTCTGGGAAACTTTTTTTTTTTAATTATGTTATGTTAGTCACCATACAGTACATCATTAGTTTTTGATATAGTGTTCCATGATTCATTGTTTGCATATAAAACCCAGTGCTCCATGCAATACATGCCCTCCTTAATACCCATCGCTGGGCTAATCCATCCCTCCACCCCCTTCCCCTCTAAAACCCTCAGTTTGTCTCTCGGAGTCCATAGTCTCTCATGGTTCGTCTCCCCCTCTGATTACCCCCCTCTTCATTTTTCCCTTCCTTCTCCTAATCTTCCATGCTATTCCTTATGTTCTACAAATAAATGAAACCATATAATTGGCTTTCTCTGCTTGACTTATTTCACTTAGCATAATCTCCTCCAGTCCCATCCATGTTGGTGCAAAAGTTGGGTATTCATCCTTTCTGATGGCTGAGTAATATTCCATTGTATATACAGACCACATCTTCTTCATCCATTCATCTGTTGAAGGGCATCTCAGCTCTTTCCACAGTTTGCCTATTGTGGACATTGCTGATATGAACACTGGGGTGCATATGGCCCTTCTTTTCACTACATCTGTGTCTTTGGGGTAAATACCCAGGAGTGCAATTGCTGGGTCATAGGGTAGCTCTATTTTTAATTTTTTGAGGAACCTCCACACTGTTTTTAAAGTGGCTGTACCAACATACATTCCCACCAACAGTGTAAGAGGGTTCCCCCTTCTCCACAATCTCTCCAACATTTGTTGTTTCTTGCCTGTCCATTTTTGCCATTCTAACTGGCATAAGGTGGTATCTCATTGTGGTTTTGATTTGAATTTCCCTGATGGCTAATGATGATGAACATTTTTTCATGTCTCTCTTAGCCATTTGTATGTCTTATTTGGAGAAGTGTCTGTTCATGTCTTCTGCCCATTTTTTGACTTGATTATTTGTTTTTTGGGTGTTGAGTTTAAGAAGTTCTTTATAAATCTTGGATATCAGCCCTCTGTCTGTAGTGTCATTTGCAAATATCTTCTCCCATTTCATGGGTTCCTCTTTGTTTTGTTGACTGTTTCTTTTGCTGTGCAGAAGCTTTTTATCTTAATGAAGTCCCAAAAGTTCATTTTCGCTTTTGTTTCTCTTGCCTTTGGAGGCGTGTCTTGAAAGAAGTTGCTGTGGCCAATGTCAAAGAGGTTACTGCCTATGTTCTCCTCTAGGATTTGGATGGATTCCTGTCTCACATTGAGGTCTTTCATCCATTTTGAGTTTATCTTTGTGTATGGTGTAAGAGAATGAATGGTCTGGTTTCATTCTTCTGAATACAGGCGGTCCTAAGGGGTAAATACATAGCCATCCAAGCCTCACTCAAAAAAATAGAAAAATCCCAAATTCACCAACTAACTTTACACCTTAAAGAACTGGAGAAAAAACAACAAATGACGCCTAAGCCACGCATTAGAAGATAAGTAATTAAGATTAGAGCAGCGATCAATGAATTAGAAACCAAAATACAGTAGAGCAGATCAATGAAACTAGAAGTTGGTTCTTTGGGAAGCTTTTACTAGAGAAATGAAACCTCTTTATAGCCCGGCTTTCCCAGTCTGTGAAATAAGGGTCCTTATTTCATATGAAGCATTAATATCCAGTGAAAAGCTCCACAAAACACACTTTAAGAAACACAATTAACAGCTCTGAATCAACCAAGATTGCTATCTTTTCTACCTCTGAAATTGTTGATATCAATAGAATTAAAATAAGGAGCAGAGTCAGCAGTAAGTAGATATATCTGTACCTTCCTTCAGAATATTGAAAATTAATGAAATTGGAGAAAGTGGAAGAGAGGGAAGAATATGTACCTGAACAAGATATTCTATAGACTGAGAGTACAGATCCAGGAATTCCTTTGTTTTTGAAAGCTCAGCGGCATCCTAATGTAATCAACTGTCTCTCCTTTCTTAACTTTGAGTAAACTTGCTTACTATGAGTAAGTGGGAAGATGGGAAACAATTTAATTACAAGGTCCAAGTTCCCCCAAACTATGACATAAACGCAGCCATTAACATTAACATTCAGATCTCAGTATGACCAACCTCCACTCATTCAGGTCCCACCCTCAAAGCCAAGAACAAACTGCTACAACTTCCAGTGAGCTACTTGTTGGTAAGGGCTTTATCGCTGGCTGTTTTCAGATTACCTACATTATCCGAAAGATTTAAAGTAAGTATCAGAACTGTCTGAAGAGGTGATGTCAGATGGAAAACTGGGGTTTAGGGAAGTTGCCCCAGTACTTGGGAGAGCTGTGATTGGAATTCAGGATAGGGTCAATATTAAATACTCCACTCGAACAACACAATGCTTGTTCTCTGTGTTCCCGTGAATTGGCCCTGGGAAACCAAACCTGGAGTTCTGACTGAAATACTGAAAACTGGCACTCTGTCATCAGCTACTCCTAAAAAAGCCACTACAGCCACCACCAACACTGCCACCATCCACAGTCACCATTGCCTATGTACTGATTCCTGCTGAGCAGCCAGTGATAGTTGTGTAAAAAAGAATGCTGACTCCCTCCTTCCTTCTGCATGATGGTGAACTGGAGCTTCATCTCTCAGAGAGGTCCAGATCTCTGCGAGACAGTTTTTTTTTGTTTTTTTTTTCCTGTGAGAGAAGCCTTCCCATTCCTGCTACCATCCAATCTACAGTTGCTGCCAGCCACCCATCAAAACAGAATCCTGTACTCTCAATATCCACCAAAGGACAAAGGAGAAATAACACCATTGTCCCTTTGGTGTTGGTAAAAACAAGGGAGAATAAAGACAGTTTCCCTATCTCTATGTGTTGATAGCTCCAGAAGGGGGCTAAATGGCCTAGTCCCAAAATATTCCAGTATTTTGAGAAAGAGCTCTTTCAACAAGCACACACGTCCCTTTCATCCATCAGTTTACACACAGCTGACAGGAGAATGGGTTACAAAATTTTCATGAAAGCTGTAACACTGCCACCAAGATTGCATTTAGCTCTGAGGCCCTGCTGCTAATTAGGTTTGTGTCAGATTCCCTCTGTCATTATGGAGAGTAATCTCTTTTGTTTCTCTCACCTTATCCCTAAAACATGACTTTTATTCAGTCCCTCTTCCCATCCCTACCCTCCACCATCTGAACATATTTCCCCTTTAATATGACTTCTAAACAGTCCCTTGCCCATCTCGTCCCCTAGCCTCTGTCATTCAAATCTTCCCCAGACCACTGCCAGGAAGCTCCACAAACCCCCAGGTAAACCACTGGCTTGGAAGAGATAGTGTGGGGGAAAGAGGTCACCTCTATTCATATGCCTGTTGAGGGTAAGTCATGACTGAGGCCACCTGACTATATGAGCTCTTGATTCCATTCAGTCCCAACTCCTTCCCTGGGAACTTGTTCCATGTCTTCAACCCAGTCCTCTTGTCTGGCTCCCCCCGTGAGCATATATAGGCTTATTAAGCCCTTGGTCTTTTACCTAGATCTTGAGAATGCCTTCTCTCCCACCGTCCTTTCATTTTCAAACTCCACTCTCCATGAAGTGGCCCCTGACTTCATACTGTTAAGAGTTCGATCTTCTTCCTTGAAGCTGTCATAGCACACTAGCCACTTGCCTCCACAGATAGCACTGTCCTTACCAATTTACAACTCTCTCTTCCTATCGCTCCCCTTGGAGAGAGTGTTTCAAGGGTAGAGAGAGAGACTGTGTTCTATTCATCTTCACATCCCCAAAATTTAACACAGCGTTTGCCTCATCAGTGGGTTTTTAACGATTGCTGACTGAACGAATTTGTCTGTTGTGCTTAAAAGAAGTGATGGAAATCCATGTTGAGAGAGAAGGGTAGGGCTTTCTAGTTGGGGGCACAGCAGGGAAACAGTGTGTTCTCACGGAAAGGATTCTGCAGAGGCAGGTAATCAGGAGTTTAGGTTCTCTTGCCCAAGCTCTCCCACTAACTACGTGACCTAATTTAAGTCAATTACTACCTCAGATGATTTAATCATCTGAAAAATGAAATAAAGACAAAACTCGGTTACCTCCAAGATCCCGCTCATCTCTTAACTAAATTAGCTAACTTCTCTAAGAATCAGTTTCTTCATCTATAAGTAATACATATTCTTCCATCATAGGATTATGGGTGGATTATAAGAGTTGATACATATACAGCATTTAGGACAGCACCACTTACATGCAAAGCATTCACCAAGTAAAAGACAAACCAAGAATGAATCTAAATTTGACTTCTCAGCTTGTTACTTAAGTGTTGACTAGCTATGACCTTGAGACTCCCTACCTCTTAGAAATAAGCCATAAGCTCACTCACAAGTGTTGAGTGCCAAGATAGTCTGTTTTTTATGTCTCAGACCTGCTCTTTCTGCCAACAGAACCAACCATTCTTCCATACAAAGAAATTTGGCATTGCAATAAACTGGAATGCAGGATATTAAGTTTTTGGAAGTCCATCTTGATATTTATCCTTTACCAACTTTAGTAAAGCCCAGAAATAATCCATAATAAGTTTTTCTCAATTCTAAAGAAAGGAGTGAAAGGATAACAGCACCCTAGAGGAAAGAAGTTGATGCATTCTGACCTCTTTCCAGACAGGAGCTGGATCCGTCATAAGCCTGCTTCTTCAGGAGCTAGGAGGGAAAAGAAAGGAATAACGAAAAACCAAATTTCCCTCATTCTGAAATCATCATTTTGACTACCACTACCATGTTCTCAATCAACCTCCTTCCTTTTCTCTCAAGCCAATCTCTTTTAGCGAGCTTTCCAAGAAGCGCTTTACCTCAGTCTTAATGGACCAACAAGTAATAGAAGTGGGTGAGCAGGCAACTTTGATCTTCCTCTCGCTGGATCAACTCCCAGATTAAGAGGCTTAGTAACAGAAACCTCTCACCCCCATCAAAGAGTTAACTCACCCTTCAGAGAGACTATGAAATTATTTACCATCTCTTCTACATCAGACAGATTCTATATTTAAGCCCTCCATTCGATGAGTGGCACAACAGATAAAGGAAAAACACAGCACTCTGTTCAGGATGTCCTGAGAACAAGTCATGCTGCCTAACCATTGCTAGGAAAAAGAGCAAATGGGGCTCTTGGCATGTGCATGCCCGGCTACATTGTTCTAGCCACTGATGAAGATAAGGCAGGACAGGAGATTTGGGCTACAGTTTGCCACTCGTCAAAATTAGTAATAAAGAGCTTGGAAGACACTGGAGCAAAGCCATTCATCCTAGCTGCCCTCGTTATCTTTAATATGCCTTTGTTCACTTTCATTTCCCTTTAAGAATGGGGCAAGTCCTTATAAGAATTCATGATTTTTCTGTCCCAATGCACCTACTCTAAAGTGGTGTACCTGAAATGGCACCACCTTACAATGCCCTTGGCTGCCTGGGCCAGTAGACCCTGCCTGGTGGGCTGCTCCTCCCAAACCAACAGGAACAGTGGGAGAGCGCAAGAGATGGTGGCCCTCACCTGACCACAAAGGAGGCAACCTTTAAAAGGAGAAGCAAGCAGCCTAATTTCCCTTTTTTCTTCAAGGCAATGGTGAGGGGTTTTGATCTTTCCTGGGTTTGTTTCTCAGTCGGCCCTCTTCCTTTGTCTCGCCTCTTTCAATGAGATTCTGCAGTTTCATTTTTCTGACCAGAAAATGTAGTGTGATTCTGTAAATGTTTTCTTGCTGTTGTACTTTGCAGACCATTTTCTTCCTTGTTTTTTTTGGGGGCCTGAATCTGCCTTTGGTCACACTATCTGCTCCTCTATGGTCACCTCGGAGAAGATTAACCCTTTCATTAAAAAAGCCTGGCCAGGGTCAAACTACCGCCTGGCTAGGGACTCTTACAACCCTTTGATCTCCCAGCTATGGAGAAATTATTAGCAAATTCTAAGCCTTCCCATGTGATTTGTTTTTGTAAATTTGTAGAAATTATTCCTAATCCTATTACGTGGCCTAGGGCAAACCTGCATTAAATATAGGAGACTTTTTGTTATGTGGCAGATGGATAATAAAGGAATGCTGAATGCAGCTCCATTCCAAGTTATGGGAATCTGGACACTTCATCAGCATTCTCTTAATCCTCTGCCATGGCTCCGCCTTTGATGAATGCTCTCATTTATGACCACTGATGCCGCTCACTTAATTTCAGAGAAGAAAAATAATACCTAGCTGTTAATGTGAATATTTGAGTTTATGGCTGTACAATGAATAATTGTGACATTATCAAAGGAACATCTCCTTATACATTATTCAGTTGTATAGACCACATTAACCAGAGATTGGAAACTTGCAATTTTGCATCTTCCATCTTCTTTGGAACGGAGACACCACGCAGACAAAAGTCAGTGTCTCAAACCAAATTCTACCTGACAATGCGTATCAGCCCGCACTATATTTTGCTCATTGTGGTGCCAATCTCCTATCTTACCAATGACATTTTTTCAAAGAAAGAGGGGATTTCCTAGAGACTCGACCCCATGCAACTTCCATAGCTTATTATCGAGTAGGAAAATGTAGTCCTGGTTCCTGCTTTAATACTGATGGCATGGAGGATGTCTTGAGGGTTAGACTGAAAATTAAGACAGCACACCTTCGCTGCTTATACTTTATATATAAACTGAGGGTCTTTTTCAATGTATGTTTGCACTTAGAAAGCAAGAGGGAACGTTTGCAAGTCATCCATGAATCACTGAGTCTTTGCTGGGTTCAGCCAGGCAGAGATCATGCTAGTACCATTAGGGACAATCATGCAGAATCACTTGCTTCTCTGTTAGAGCGATAGATGTGTCTCGGCTGCTTCAGCATTTACGCCTTTGTTTCTGGTCAGGTAGGGGGTGAGGCACCAGCAAAAGGAGGTAAAGAGTAGGATGGAACATTTTCATTGTAAAAACTCACTGAATAGTGTTTTTAACTAAGATATGTGTAGAGGATGTGCACAAGCATGTCATTTGAAAATGCCAGGAATATTTCATTAAAGAGCAAATTTTGTTTTATAAGACAGCAAATGCATGTATCAGACTAGGAATAAGACCTTTGTGCTACTGACTTTTAAAAAATACTTCCATTTTAATTTAATTTCGATAATGCTTGGTAAATAGACTTTGGGGCTGAGATCAGATTTCCCTAATGATGTTTTTCTGCATTGTTATTTAGGTAATCCTCGTGAGATCAGTTATATTCATTGATGGCAAAATGCCTGCAAATGGTGTGTGAGACTTGGGAGGTGTTCTCAGGTAAATGAAATCAGCAATATGTGTCATTTTTCCAGTTTTAGTAAGCCATAAGCTGATCATTTTCATAACCTGCTGATTTCTTCATGGTAGTCAATTTACTGGCACAAACCATTAGCTGAAAGACTGTAGAAAAGAAGTATTTTAGCCTATTTTCAGGAAATTCATTACAGGGGTACACTATAGCATTTATGATGGTTCAATGCCAGAAGCAGGTGTAAACAGGGCATGAATGGTGCTATTGAAACTGTGTATGATTTAGTATTGCATACTGTAAGCTATGCACAAGACTTCTAGGCAGTTTGAAGAAGGGCTCTAGTCTTCATTTTAATATTATATGAAATTGGGGTGCCTGGCTTGTTCAGTCTGAAAAGCATGTGACTCCTGATTTCAGGGTCATGAGTTCAAGCCCTACGCTGGGTGTAGAGATTACTTAAATAAATATTTTTCAAAACATATCATATGAAATTAGTGAACTGAATAGCAAATTCGAATTTACTAGGCAAACAAAGCTTTCTCACCCAGGGCTCCTAAGACTGATATTGATGCCATTGAGAATCAAGTGTGGACTCTCAAAACCTCTGAGAATGATACAAATTAAACAAATATCCTTAGCTAAGGAAATTGCAAAGTTACTTCTTTAATGAGTGACTTGGTATGTGTCCTCAACCCACAGGTCACCATTTTGCTTATGCTGGTTGTTATCCTTAACAGATTAAAATGCCTCTAAAAACAATACTACCTGCCATTCTACCAGAATTTATCAGTGGCCATTCTGGATTATCTATTCCAAAAAAAGCAATGAAAAAGAATGGAAACTTAAATGGATCCGTGTATCAGCTCCATTAAGAACCAACAAACACTGCATCTGGTGCCAACTTAACACAAATGTCCTCTGTCTTACCAGAACTGTCTTATTACTATCTGGGAGAGAGGGAGGGACACTCTATGCCTGTGGCTTTTAATGCTGGGCATCAGAAACCTGTGGTGTTTCAAAAAACACAGATGCCAGTTTCTCACCCTAAATCTACTGAATGAGATTTTCAGGAGTGGAAATCTAGCGTTTGAATTTTTTTTAACATTCCACAGAGCTGATTCTGATTCACAGGCATGGTTGGTAACTGCTCCACCATAAAAATGAATGCCACATTTACCTTTACTTCAAAGGCATTGTGGTAGAGGGAAAAGGGCATCAGCTCTGAAGTCAAACAACCCGAGATTCACAGTCTGGCATGCCTCTGACTGGCCGTAGGCTCTTGGACAAGTTATTTCCACTCCTTCAGTCTCAGTTTTCACCTCTGTAAAATGGGGATAATCCCCACTTATCTCACAGCACTACTGTAAAGTTACTATTTCAGGGCTGAAACCCAGTAGGCACTTCATCATTAGGGCTTTTCAAATGAAGTTGAGCTAATAATTCCCCATTTGTACAAGGAGGAGGAGGAAGAGAAAAGGAGGGGAGGGGGATCAAGTTTGCCAAGCCTTCCTGTATTGAAAACAAACAGGCTTTACTTCCCAAATAATTCACTTGTATTCTGAAAACAAAACAACTTTTCAAAATAGTCCCAACTCTTTTTTCTTCCAAAAAATACGACAGCTTTAAAAACAAACTACCTAAGTAGAACTTGTTTTCATTGTCACTTAAAGTCGGCAGGGAAGAGAGAAGAAAAAGAGAGCATCTTAACACTTCCTCTAAGACCTTTATCTCTCTTTGAGAAAAATTTAAAAGAATAACACAAAGCCAAATAAGGCATCATAGGCAAAGGCTGTATATGTATTTTTTTTTCATGTGGGAAATGAAAAAATCAACCCCGCAAAGTGGAGTTGAGGTTGCATGCCACAATCATAGGAGCTTGCCTGGGCAAAAATATGTACATACACACAAACACACATGCATACATACACATACATGCACACACACATACACATGCGTACACATGCATGCATACACACATAAGTGCATACACACACACACACACACAAATACAAAAAGTAAACACGGTACAGTAATAGAGATAAATGTACTCTTTCCCCAACCGTGCTGGTACTACATTATTTGGGACGGATCTCTTGGCCTCACTGATGTTTTTAGAAAGGCAGAGCCACCGCTACAGGGACTCCAGACCCACAGACAGAAATCTACTTTAATTTAATATGCCTGGTGTCACTTTTCTTTTGTGCAAACACATCTACAACAAATGGGTTGGGAAGCTCACCATCTATATCATGTGCAATAAATTATACTTTCCTGAAATGTTGCCTTGCTAAAATATGCTAAGAAAGCTGTGAACAATATTTACAAATAGTTCAGATGTCACAACAAAACACCCACCACTCATGCATTCCTACATTTCGCTATAATAAGTGTGGTAATAGAGGATACCGCTCTTAAACATTAGAAAAGTATTCTTTTCAGAGACATAATTGGGATAGAAAAATCCTTTTTTCCCCCTTCCTCAAGAATCTGCTCTCTCAACTGTCAAGGCAACAGTCTCAATTTTGCTTGCTTCCAGGATCTCCTTGCACAGCAGGCTGTTAGTACTTGTTTTTATTTTGGTACATTGTTAATTTCCTGACAAAGCATAAAACTTTGTTTTCTGTTATCACATACTATGGACGTTTTTAAAAAATTGATGCAAACTAACAAATGCTATGTCATTTCAGGGAAGAAGACAACAGTTGCCTTGAATATAAGCCAAATGATCTGACTGTGTTTTAATCTGCAAGGTGAGTGGCCAGATAAGGTCACTGGGAAAAAGCTGGCTACAGGGGAGTTAAGTGTGTCTAAGAGCTAGAACAGGTAAGGAGAAGGCCCTATATCATAACTCAGTTTGCCTGCCTCAAGAATCCATGTTATTTCAAAACGAGACAAGCACGGGAAGGAGCTTTCAAAGTAAAGTGCAGGATACAAGCGAGATGCTATTTTGAAAAAAGTAGAAACAATTATATGAGAGATGTCAAAAGTAAGATATTTGAATATCAGGGCATTTTTATAGTGAAAGAGGTCTTTCTATGATCTAAGAGAGAGATCAGGAAAAAGTGCTTCCCCAAAGGAATACAAAAAGTTTTCCAATTTAACTGTTCTTGATCTTGTTCATAAAACAACACTCAATTTCAATATTGTGGTGCTTATGAAAATCTGTAGTCCAGCTATTGATACTATGTTTCTATACACTGGAGAATCAGCCACATGTTATACTCATACTTTTCATAGAGTGATTATGAACATATAAAGAGAATCACTCTTTTAATCAAGGAAATCAAATATTTTTAAAGTAAAGCATCTGGTTCATTTGCTCATTTGCAGCTGCTTTGCTAGCTAAGGACAAAAACCTCTCTTTTCTACTCTTGGGTCTGTTTTCTAAACTCCACCACTGGGTATTTTGTAGCTTAATTAAACTAACCCACATTCTAGAGGCAGTACTTGAGAAATAAAATCCTCAGTTCTTAGTTCCCCCTAATGCAACCACCATCCTCTCGGCTGCCTTTTTGGCACAGTAAGTACAGAAAACAGAATCAGGTGAAAAATAAATGTGTTTACCTACCATCAAAACACCTTTCAAGTCCAATACACGATTTTGTTCTGTTAATGCCAACACAAATATGCAGGCACTGTGGTAAGGGGTGTTTTAAAATATAGCTAGACAGACCGATTAAAACGCGCTGCTTTCTCACTGCCAAATTCCTGCCTATGGGGAGCAATTAAATGTGCCGTCCGCGCATTCAAATACTGAATAAAAAGTGAATCCTGTATCTGTGCCATTTAGACAAATACAATTCCAATGGAAAGATTTATCAACAACTCTCAGGCAGTTGGGGGTTTAGTTTTTTTTTTTTTTTTTTTTTTTTTGGTCAAGCAGCGCAAGCACCGTACTGCATCTGGACTCCGTTACAAAGTCACACAGGGAATGGGAACACCAGGAGAAGGGTGCTCATTTTGGCCGATGAACAAGCAAACCCAAACATCAAGGAGGCAGCTTTGAACAAATAAACCACTCTGTGCTACACTGAACACACATTAACAGTACCCAGGAATATAATCAAACAGCAGAAGAGCTACTTTATTGTGGCTTCTTTGCAGTTAGAGAAGTCAAATGTAATTGCAGAAGCCCACAACTGAAATTTTTTTAATGTGAATTTATTCCATCAATGCCATATGATATCACCAGACGTTTTCTGCATGACAAAAGACCCCAGCATTTAAGGAGATTTGAAAATAATAATAGAACTACAAATTAGTCAGAAAACAAAATGATTCTAGAAGATTTGGCGCTAACATTTTTAGATTCAAAAAAAAATTTTTTTCTACCCCATCGATTATTTCATGTGTGTAGGTCTGTGACTGCCAGGGAGAGAGATGGTTGATGGCTGGTATTACATTGCCCCAGTTACAACACTTCCACCCCGACTGCCTGGCTTCAGTGATCTTTTGGGGATGACATTTCGGCTTTGGCCTGGGTCCCCATTAGCCTCTGAGGCAGAGTCCAGGCAATGATCTTTCTGGGACTTGACTAAATGCCTAGTTAACTACAAGGTTACTCACACTGGAGCAGGTCACAAAGAAACATTCAAGCCCCCAGATGTCTTTCTTCTTGCCTCAAACAAAGCAGATGTCTTAGATTTTTGCAAGGCTGTGTGTAATCTATTTTGGCTTTGCAATTAAGAAACTATATATTTACCATGTCTTTGGACATTTTGTCCTCATTGTTTCAAGGGGAAATCTTTCTTTCAAGTGCATATAAATCAAATAACACTTGAAACTTTGCAAGTAATGGATGCTTCTTCATATAGATTTAGGATAAAATGTGGGAAGGAAAACTGCTTTTCTAATTTACCGATCAGTTTACTCAGATCACAGATATCGCAAGATTATCAAGCTTTGTACTTTTAATAAAAGGCAAGTTGGTTAATACTACCAAAATCATTACTGAGCATTTCTATTTTGATATCTACTTTCAAGACTTACAAACAGATGAATTCACACTAAGCTGAGAACTGGCAGACAGATTAATATGCCAGAGCTTTGTTCTTAATGAATTTTGATGTTTCTGTTTCAATATATAAAAACATTTTCACATGATCTTAAAAGAAATATTTTAGTTTCCCAGGACTAAAGAAAAATGAACAATAAATAGTAGAATACCTTAATTACCATTGAGGATATCTGAATAAAACTCAACCTACATAGGTTTTATGTACATATACATACGTATATATGAGAAATATACATGCAGGTATCATACTCTAAAAGGAGTTATATCAATTCAAGTAATTTGATGCATGTCTTCACAGAATCTCTCCAAAACCCACTTGGAAGTTTTTCTAAATATGTATTTTCATTTCATTCTTTATTGATTCCAAACATTACAGCTAGCTGTTAAGTAACCACTGTCCTTAAAGCATTATAAATATTCATTTTTAGACAATAAAGTCTTTTAAAATCCTCTCAAAGAATTTCAAGCTATTGCAAATGGATAAATCACTACACACCTAAGTCTGTATTTGCATAGTTAAATTATGTATTGTAACAGTGGAGTCTTTTACTTCTATTATATCAAGACACACACTGGTATGTTTCCATGAATCTTTCCTTTAGGGGCTACAGCACTATCATAATAAAGTCAAATATCCCATATGCCACTATAGGTGCTTCATTTTCACCTGGGAGGGACTCGGAGAAAAAAGCAAACTGTACCAGCCCCGGAGTCTGAATTCCTTTCTCTTGGCAGCTCATGTCACCTTCATTGTGCTAACTGAATTGCTCTTATTCTGTGGATTAATTTTAACAGACTTTCTCTTATTTGCATAAAGGCAAGATTAAGAGCATCTTTGAAAAAAAAAAAACTTAATATATATTATGTTACCATTGAGTTTTTTAGCTTTATTTCTCTTTTTTCTCTACAAGCGCCCTGAAGTGATTTCAAGATTTTTCTAGGATACATTCTAGGATAAAGTTTTTTATAAAGAGAAGTTATGCCACCCTGATGTGTCAACTGTAGTGGCTACAGTCATCTTCTTTAAATTTAAAACACTGCTGGGCGCCTGGGTGGCTCAGTTGGTTGGGCGACTGCCTTCGGCTCAGGTCATGATCCTGGAGTCAAGGGATCGAGTCCCGCATCGGGCTCCCTGTTCGGCGGGGAGTCTGCTTCTCCCTCTGACCCTCTGACCCTCTTCCCTCTCGTGCTCTCTATCTCTCAAATAAATAAAATCTTTAAAAATAAATAAATAAAATAAATAGATTTAAAACACTGCTGAAACACAAGCTTATTTTAATACTTTAGCCAGTTTTTGTGATTTCATGTATATTTATGAGATTTATTTTGGGGGGTAGGGTTATCTTCACTCTGATTCAATCAATCACTAAAAGCAACAACTGAGGTTTCTGGTTGTCTTCACAAATGTCTAATATCACAAAGATTGCTGAAATAAAATTTCCACCCACGAAAAGCCTATCTTCACAAAATATCAAATTTTTAAAATATAAAACAATCCATAGACCATAGCTGTCCCCCTTTTACATAGAACACTTTAATTGTTAGGATTATTGGTTGGGAAGTATTTTTTTCTTTCTTTCTTTTTTTTTTTTTTGTATTTATTACTTTGGTTTGGTTTTTGTTTTTACTTTGTCTTTAAGTAAATGCCCAGGGAAGAATTTTTTATTTTACATGACTAGAGACTTGATTTTTATTTCTGGTGTTCTAAGAAATCAAAGGCGATTTAGAGTACAATAAAGAATAAAAATGTGATCAATTGAATAAAGTATTTCTGTGAAGTCTGAACAAAGTGGAAATGTGAATTGCAGCCCCAAGTATTTAAATAAGCTATTACAAAAGGAGTGCTAGAAACCATTATATTGTGTGATTTCTTGTGAATAATGGAAATGCTATCAGGTATTTTTGTTTAAATGGAATAAATGTTTGAGAGAGATGGTGTTCAGCCATTGTAACCTTCCACACCACTAGTATTAGTACCGTTATAACTTCATCTTTTGAAAGAGACATACACTAAAAAGAAATTCACAAAGTTATAAAAAGAAGTGCAATTTAAACCTATCCTCCATCTCCATCATTTGCAAGTGGATCATTTCTCCTATAAGGACACTGATAAAGACTTTCAAGCATCCTTACCCTGAGAATTCTCCTGTCAGAGCTAAACAACATTACAGTACTCTTTCAGGATAATATGTCTCCTCCAATTCAGAACGCCATGCATTGACAGTGCTCTCAGAAGTTCTCAAAGAAATTAAAAATACTTTTACTATAAATAGACTGCCAACACCTTTATATTAATTGAATTTGCCATCTTCCAAAGATCCTTTGGTCTGGTTAGCTAAAGGTTAATATAATTTGGCCATTATCCATTTAAAATAATTTAAATAAAATCCATGTTGCATAGAATAAAATCATATTTGGTCAATCAATAAGGATCATGCCTAATTATACTGGATTGCTCCCAATTCCCTATTTGTAAATAACATTTCCCACTAGAAATGGAAACTGAAGGAGGCATTTCAGATATTTTTCTGTTGGATTCTGTTTTACTGTGAAGTAGAAAGAACACTGAACATAGAGTTAGGGGCTGGAAGAAGTCCTAACATCACCACTGTGTGTGTCCAGACAAATCCCTGCATATCTGTGGATCCTGCTTACTCTACATAAAAAAAAAAAAAAATGACTAGATGATCTAGAAAACTCTCTGCTCTCCTACAATGATGCGTCCCATCTGAGTAAATGTTAGTAGGAGGGCGTTTCAGGTAGACAATGTGGAATGTATGCAGAGAGAATGTCATTATACAGTGGATCTTCAGAAACCATGTTTTCCCAAAGTCAGCGTGCCTCAGTCAGAACCCAGTAGCATTTTGCTATAATACAAACAATTAAATATGCAAAGTTTTCATCTGTCTAAATGACTAGGAATATACCAAGAGTATTTAAGGTTATTTAGATATTTAACCAGAGCAGTATCATTTTTAATTTATTACATTTAAATAACATTTAATAAGAAATTCTGTATAGTTACTCAGATTGCTTGCAAAGCTAAAACTACCCCCAGAAAATAAAGCACAAATGTAGAGTCTGCTGTTGTTCTTGCTCTAGTACAAGAAGGAACATAAAGTATTGTTTGACTAAGTACTGACAGGCCTCCCTTCTCAAGATCATAGTTCGGATACAAAGAACTTTTCCATGAGAGCTTTTCATCTGGTAAAATGCTAGCTACTGTGTACAGAGCATTTACGTGATCATTCCTGGAATATGAATTATAAGAGAGGAGTAGTAAATGAGTTATATGAGAGAAGTATTAAATTCCTCTTCGCACTTGCTAAGGAAATACCTGATTTCTGGTAACTTGTTCTTCTAGTCACTATACCTGAGAAAACAGGGTGTGAAAATCCAAATGGCCTCACTCCTTCGGGGGTGAAGGGATCACTGTTGCCAAAATGTAAAGCTACCTAGTCTTGACCTCACACCCCATGCCCCTTTTCTTCTTTTTCTAATTCTCCAGCTGTTGCCGTGCATTATAAACCTCCCAAGGTAACTCCACAGTCTTCTTGAAAATAACAATGCTATTAGAACACAATAAGTACATAAATCAATAAAGACAAAGCGACAGAGTTCTGAATCATGCCTAGGAGGAAGAAAAAATAATCTCATCCTCAAAATATAGAAAACTATTTGAAGTTTGTAGGAATTTTTTTATGATTTCCTTTGAAATCCTTTTTATGTAAAATTCTCTTATGATGAAATTTATTAAATATCAACACCTATTTAGACAGAGTGGGCAAATGTGAAACTGGTTAAATCCTCATCATGGTTAGTCCTTACGTCTGTGCATGTTTACATCTTTTAGCTAAGTACTGGTTTAAATTTTTCTAACATCATGCTTAAACTTTCCCACTTATTATCATTTACTGAAAATCTGAGTATATAAAATTAACTACAAAATGCACCAATTTCTTTCCTGTTTCTCTATTTATGCAATGGTGCCGATTTAACATGCATTGTCAACTTGATCCAAACTTTCCAGTGGATTTTTTGGATGTCTCTGTCAGCTACACAACCAGGCTAGTTCAAAGACAACGAGAAGCACTTGCATTCAAATGAAATCTATATTTGGTAATTCTTAAAATATCATTTTTCCATGGCTTTGTAGGGCATACTGCTTACTCAGATAATGTGCATGCCTTTCCTGTGAGGTACTTTCTTGAAATGCGATCTTAGGTCTCTTTATGTTAAACTTACTTACTCCACACATAGGATGAGTAATGCCAGATAAAGTACTGTCATTAAAAGCATTTTTATTAAGGGGGTTGGGAGAGAAACCCTTTAAGCAGTGTTATCGAGCTCTTTGTTGAACCAGGTGGGACATCTATATGAATAGAATCTCTTCAGACCTAGACCTCAGCCACTGCACACCTGGCCTATGTTTGGAAAAGAAAGTCTCTCTTGTTTGGCTACACAGTCGGCTACAAAGAGCCAAGACAACCTTAATTTATCCATTACGAATAGAGGCCCATATTTAAGAGTCATCAGCAACAAAGGAAAATACACTGGATCATTTCAAGTGCATGCTAATCATTTAATGTAATAAATGGAGCAACTCTAATTATCTCCCGAGGAAATGATTTCACACTAAAACAATGGGAATGAAGAGGTTACTTCGGGAGCATAATACACAGCTGAAAATTACTCATGTGAATCTGGAGATTTCTCTTGCACTTAAGAGAGAGAGAGAGAGAGAGAGAGAGAGAACTTTTCCCCCATTTACTCCTAACTCAGCGCCTCCTTACTTCTATGGGATATTGTAAATGGGGTTAAGGATATTTAGTACCAAACCCTGCAGTGTTCTCGTTTTATAACCCCAAGCAAAGCTCCTACCAGGCTCAAGATCAGTGTCCATCACAACTGCTTTGAAAGCTGTTCCCTAATAAGAGGGTGTCTGACTCAAACGCAGCAAAACAAATAAATTAGCCCGCAGATCGCTGTCACCTCCCGTTCCTCTACTCCCCCCCAAAATGACCAATTTGCCACCTACACTAGCCATTACAAAAGGATTTCCAGTGAGATGCTTGAAGCTGTTTTTTCCCTAATGTTTCAATCTATTGTGACCATCTTTTTTAAATATAGGATTTTTTAAAAGTTATTTCTGCTTAAGTGTGTATTTCACTTTTTTTAACATTGCAAAATTAAGGTAAAAAAATATGATGGAGGATTTGTAGAAGAAAAAAGGCTTAATGATTTGGTTGGTTTTCTGGCAAACAACGGGTTTCACCATAAGCTTTGAATGGTTTGCTAAATTCCATATTTCTGTTGCCTCCTTGTTCTGTTTCTTTTGATGAGGCACACAAAATGAGCATTATCCTTTTAGGTACCTAAAAAACATTTTCACATTAAATAGAGTAAGTGCAGTGGGTGGGCATACAACCCCCTTAATACTAGGTAACAGAATGATTTTGACTTCTTTTAAAGCCTTCCCTTCAGTAGACACAAATCTAAAAAACAACAACAAAAGTAGATAATATGGACTTGATTTTTGAATAATCCTTCCCCCAGTTCCACACTGCCTTGCTATGAGGAATGAAAACACATTAGAAGAATTTTCCTCTTCAGGAACAACAAAGAATTAGGAAGCTATATCTGTTTAAGTTTTATATCTAACCTAAAACATTCTAAGTACTTGTTTATCATTGTGAAATAGTAAGTGTAAATAAATTCACAACTCTGTTTCTGTTTCGGTCACATTCAAAGATATGTTGAATAAAGAATCAAATTGTTGTTAGATTAGAACTAGCAAACAAATTAGAGAACATAAAATATCTACACAAAATAGAAAACAACCCAACGCAAGACTGATTAATTCTCTAATCAGTGTGAAAAGCGCAAGTGGAAATCATAATTTTGAGGGAGCAGATTTGCATTTATTTAAAACTGACATCTATATTTCATAAAAGGGAATGCTTTGGCTTGCCTTTTGCCTTGGGATCCCTGTTCTCTGTGTACATGAAAACAACTGATATCAGGTATGAAGTTAATTGGAATCAACTGCGCCCGTCTTTACAGGCACACACCGGAATGTGTACCACTCAGGCTCGGCTTACCATAATATTCTCTACGGAATAGTTGACCACAGGATTCTCATTCACAAACAGCCAGGTTAAACAGTTAAATGCTAGCAAATCCTGCATAGCCCTGTGGGAAATTTCACTTTAATCCTGAACTTATAAGAGGACAATCAAAGCCCAAAGCCTGGTAACAAATCTGATCCTCTGTTGCAATCTGCGTCCTCATGGGAAGGAGAGAGGTGCTCTCCGTACAAGCCTGAGATGGATAAATACCTAAATGATGAGATAGATGGGGAATGCAGAAGAGGCGTCTGGCCTCAGCCATTCGCTTCCAATTCCATATTACACTGTGAGAGGCAATTCTTGTGCAGCTCAGGAGCAGCCAGTCCTGATTACTAGAAGTTGAAGTGTGGCTTAAGGAATGATTAATGACAGTGTCGAGAGAAAAACAAAGCACAATGAGAGTTATCTCTAATCCACCTGCTTGCAGATGCTATAGTAAGGGAATGAAAATGGCCCCGGTGAGCCCTGATGATAAAAAAATCAAACTAGAAAGGTGCAAAGCTGTAGATATGTATTAATCTGATATATAAAAACTAGGTCTTAGCTTGAATAAAGCATTAGGCATGAATGGAGCCCCATAGGTGATAGATACTGGGCCATAGTGGACTTCACATTGTCTGTATTTTTTAAATCAAACAGAACTGTTCCCTTCAGTATTGCCTTTGACATTAATAGGTTGGTATTTGAAAAGTCACAGTTCACTAGATGAGCAGGCTTGTGAGTGCAAGCTCATTAAACAAACCCCCTTTTCTTGTTCTTAAAAAATATGGTGACACCATACCACCACCTTGTGGTTTCTCTGTGCATATACATGTCACCCCCAGAGAGCGACCTAAAATTCAATCACATTTTCCAAACATATAAATCCAGGTGGAATGTAATCATAAGATCGATGGTGTATTTTATAAGCAAGCGCATTTATGAGCAGCTTGCACCTAAGACAACACATTGCCAATAACATCATTGGAGTTTCATAATGTATTTTTGAATGCAATATGAGGTCTCAGCCTGGTCATTCCAATTACATCTGTTCTAATTTCAGGCCACTGGTGCAATGAAGATCAGAAGTCATCAAATATCTATCCATCTGAATAGAACAAACAAAAAGGCTTTTACCCACCTGTTACCCTCCAGTAGTCACAGGTTTCCAAAATTTAACATAGCTAAGTAACAGCACTTTGAGCTTTTAATAATTTTACCATGTGGAAATGATTATAGAAAAGTGAAATGTATATATGCTTTCTTCTAAAATGAAGGCTGCTGTTTTGCTTATGTCCCCAAATATGTACCAACAGAACTCTAAGGACCTTTACAAACTGAATTTTTATGTTCAGACATTTTGTTGATTCACCATGCATTAGCCTTTTGATATGAACTTAATTCCATGGATGTGAGAGCATTCCGTAATTCCATTTGGGCTGCAGTCACTCCTGTTAGAAGGTAATGATGGATGATTCCCTCATCAGTGTGGTCTCTGGAGGCCAACTTATTCCTGGGTTTGGGAAAGCTGGTTCTGCCTTTGTCCAAAATGCTAAATGCCTACTGCATTTTCTCTCCTTTAATCTAACTAGCAACAAGTTAAATGTTAATTCATATTTCATGCAAGTTTTTTAATATTGCAAGTCTAATGAAGATTTAGTGTTCCGTTTTTTAACAAGGCTGACATTACTGTTGAAAGAAAGCAAATACATTATTTTAATTAATATCAATTCATAAGTGCTCCTGATTTATATATTAAACAAAGAGAGAAAGTGTCTTGTCATACACTACAATTGATTCTGTATTCACCCATCATTTACCCAGAGCCCGTGTCCCCCCTTCTTCCATGGGAAATGCATGATGGAAGCTGCCATGTAGAATTGTGTGTCTCTCACGCACAGTTAATGCTGTGCTGTGATCACCTCGCCCCTTATTTCCTTATGACGAGCTTCAAGTCAGTTCTAGCCAACTGTGCTTGTCTCCACCTGACATCTTCTACTATCAAATAAGCAGCCTCTATTGTTTTAAGCTTAATGCCTTTGTGTATGGCATAGCCTTCCAATAATCGCAGGGAGCCTGACAACACGTGTGTTATAAAGGCATAATGTTAGGCCAAAGGAGGTAATTAATAATAGCAGTTTAATGCAGCTGGGAAAAAGAATTGCCTTGCAAACCAAAACATCTTCAGCCATTTAGCTAAGTACAGAATTAGCAAGATGACAAGGACCTGAACAGAGAAACAAATGCCCTGCCTTTTGTGTTATGATACTGTAGACAGGAAAATTCTAGAATTTTAGAAGATGCTCAGACCATCATCAAATTGATTATTATCTATTAACTGAGTTCTGTGGGATTTTCTCCCTCCCTTCAGTTCTCTCAATCGCAGCAAATTGTCTCTGTTGAAGTCAAAACCGTGTTTTCCTCAGGTGAAATCTCTACCCCAAAGTCGGCAATGCTCTCATCCTCCGCCTTATCTCTCCCCAGTCCCACCTCCACATATGTGTTCTGTCAATTACTTATGTCACTTTGCAAAGGGACAAAGAGAGAGAGAGAGAGAGAGAGACTCTAGGGCATTTCATATTCTGTGCTTTGAATAAAAAAATATTTTTCTCTGAGATATACTGCTATATCCCTGCCCCAGAAGGACCCCAAAGATAAAGGCAGAGCCCAGAAGATATCCTGTGAGGTGGGCCGCTGGGAGGGGGAGGAGCCCCAGTACTTAACGTAGAAATGTTTTTAAGCCAAAGAGAAGATTTCATTTCTTCTTAATTGTTGGGCTGTGGTACAAGCCAGTAATTATTTTGTCCCCCAGTACCTCAAGGGAAAAAAAAAAAAACCTACCCTTAATGCTTCATTCCTGAATCACTCGGACCAATAATGCTGGCTGTTGTTCCGGGGAGAAAACATTCCAAAGCCCCAAGTCAGGATATTAATCCCAACCCATTTTTAAGAGAAAAATAAATCATTTGCCAAGAGCAAGACAATTGGGACCATGAGAGAGGACCTGACCCGAAATACCAACCAAATTCCTCTCCAGTCAAACCCAGTCCCTTCATTCAATCAATTTAAAGGTATGTTTGTCTCTCAGGACTGTACTGAGGCCCCAACCCCGGCAGTGGGCAGGGCTTCCTCCCCCAACTTCCTGAGAGGTAGAAATGGCATGAGTGTTCTATGCACATTATTGTTGCTCTGCAGGGTCAGCTCCGACTTGGAAAGAAGCTTCAGAAATCAACATGCAAGGAAAAGCTCTACCCCAATAGGAATGCAAGTTACATTTATGCTCTATAAAATCGGGCATCTCCCAATTTATTTACCCTGGCATGATTATTTATCTGGCATTATATTGCAGCAGTAACCCAGGGAGTTGCTTTGTGGTTACTCTGTTACCACTCTTGTTTTGCAGTAACTCTGTAAATAACTTGTGTCACTATTCTATGTCCCATTTCCAGATGGAAGATAAGACGTTATTTCTGCTTCAGTGCAAAATCTTAACAGCTGATGTAAGGAGGTGTTCAGATTCCTATCTAAATTACATGCCAGACATTCTGCATTAGCATTGTTAGGCGGGTTATTTATCTACAACCTGAATATATTTCCAGGATATCAAATGATGACTTATAAACTATCTCCTATGATGTGATTTGCAAGCCTAGAGCAATATAAGGAAAAATTTTAAACCACCTCTACTGAAGATCTTAGCTTAGAAAAACAGATTCAACATTATTCTATTTACCTTAATTAGAACAAGTCCTAGCCATATTTGTTTATAACACTGTGTTAGTGACTTCATGAAACAGTTATGAAGCTGTCTACAAGGCCACTGGGTATGTAAGGAAAACTACACAGTCATTACTACCCAGTAGAGGGCAAACACATTGTATTTTATTGCTAATTTGGACCAAATCCCTGTAATTTGGTGTTTAAAGATTGTGCATGGGTTATGAGCATAAAGTTGTTGAATAAATGTACCATGGTATGCTTTTAGCATCTGTGGATGTTTTAATTGAATAATTGTCTCCTTTCTATATAGCTTAATGAAATGCATTGTGTATTTGGGAATTCACACAGGTACACTATTTAGAAAGGAAATCACAAAAGAATTTGCTTGTGCTGTCTAGAACTTCTACATATGACTAGATCCTGGAAGGGGGGTGGAATATTAAAACCAAAAACTATATTAAGCTGGACAAATGTTTTTTTTCCCTTATGATCTTCAGTCTCCCTTTGTTAAGAATGAAGCTCTCCACCCCACCCTGAGGTTTTCTTTCTTCCCAAGTAGAAGGTAGTTTGGGCCAGTGTGTTCTGTTATTCCATTAGTTTATGTTTTAAGACTAAGAAGAGATATTTCTGTGTTATAAATTATTTATAAACACAAGAACAAAGGCAGGCTGTCAGAGCTGCTGCTACTTTGAGAAAATAAAAAGGAAATGATGAATTTATGGAGAATCCAATTTGATAAAGAGGGAGGAGATGCAACTGCTAATTATTAACATCCATCTGCAGAAAGAGACCTGAGAGTAGAGAATTAGATGGATACATTTACATCTGTCTGTCACCAAAAGAAATCTTACTAATGGTATTCCACACTGTCACCAAACTCTCCCCATCCAGCTTAGAGAGCCTTGGAGACATGTGAAGATATTTTAATCAACAGCAGAGCATGGAAGAAATGCAAAGAACTTCAGAAAGGGACATTCAAAACAACTTCACTTCCTTCTGCACTCCTTCTCTTCTCAAAAACATAAAATAATAAAAACATGATATGGCCTTTATCTTTGTACCTAGTTGATATGGGGGTCAGCAAATTTTGGAAAGTTTTCTATTTCAGTAGCTGCAAGCCACACCCCCACTGATATCAAGCACAGTGTGGAGGCAGAAGCACAATGAAGAATGTCCAGGAAAAAAAAAAAAAAAGGTTTATGATGTGAGGAAAAAATATGGTGTGGTTTTTTTTCCCTTTTCCCCCCAGCACTAAGCCTACCTCTTGTCTTCTGGACATTGCTTTTATCAGCAGGAGGGAACTGAAAATGGGAAGCTTTTGAAAACTCTCAATCCTGAGCTGCTGCCTTCCTTTCTTGAACGGAGCAGAGGGGAAGAATAAATATATTAAGAATTTGTCAGAGAAAAAGAAACGTTCTGTGCCTGTGTGCAGCTTGCTGATGACCGGGGGAATCAGCCCTTCTTTCTTGAACGTTAGCTCAAGTCTACGGACCCTTGAAGGAGTCACAGTTTCAACTTTGCCCTTGTCATCTTATTTTCAGTAGCAAGGTCATCTATACTTGGGAGGTTTCAAATCACCTTTGAAAAATTTAGGGCACTATTTTTATCTGTCACCCTTCTACACACAAGCCTTGGGCTGGTTCCCATATCTGCTATTCATAGATTTGGCCGTTTTCAGCCTAGATTTTTGATGTGTTGTCCATCATGTGATTTTTCCCAGTTGGTCTGAATTAGCCAGACAGGGTATGGGAAGAGGTTTTTTTTCTAATTCTCTTACTTTGTCACATATTTTTAAATCAGGCAGGAGGAAAGGGTGGTGTGGCTCTTTTCAAAATTTTGGAGATGCTGCTTTATTTATAGTTTTTGCACCATGGACCTTCTGTAAAGTAAGACTTTCTGACAAGATCACATAGCTATTATATGCCAAACCAGATTTGTTTTTTCTTTAAACATTATTGTGTTTTTTATTGAAATTTTCCCAGCTAATAAAGCTGCTTTACAAATTTTCATGAACTTATTTAGAGAATTTGGGAAACAAGGATTTAAGGAAAAGGGGAGGGCTATCCATTCTTAAGATTTCTATGAATGTTTCACTTAGTATTTAGTGGCAGAAATAATGACTGCCCACAGAAAGAAAGACTAGTATCAGGGACAAAGACAAAAAAAAAAAAAAAAAAGGAAAGCTGACCACAACTTCTATTCTTTCTGCATGGACACTACTCAAAAATGTCACTGATAGATATTTTATAAATATCTACAAAGTTTATTTTAATCAAATTTTCAAACATTGTATAATCATCTATTAAACAGAGATGTTTAAAAAGTATTTTTCCCTTGTGTTCAGTTATCATTAAAGTCACTGGTTTTTACCAGGGAAGTTAAATGCTGGAAATAAGCCTCCAAATCTCTATGGAGTTCCATACAATGGAAAGCTGGCCATGAATTTAATGGGGTCACATGTGGTGAATTGGAATAGATGGGCCTGTTTTTAATAGCAAGTTTGTTAGAAAGGTACAGAGAGGTCAGCCAATAAATCAATCTAAAGTAAACTTTTGAGAACTATTCATTTCTCTTTTTTTCCCAAATACTTTTCATTTGTTATCTGGAATGTATATAGGGAGGTACAGAAATTCCAGAAGAAGCTTTTCCAACATGGTTTACCAGATGTCAGAGTTAAACCAGGGAGCTTAGGGACCCGAAGCTCAGAAAACACTGTGGAGTGGAGAAGCCTGTGTGTTGACCTACAGGCCAGAGAAGTGGCTCAATACGGGAGACCTGTTAGTGTCTGGAAGATGACCCCCTGCCTTCCAAAGGAACACAGTCCCTGTTCTCCAAACCTGTGACCTTTGACAAAGGAGGGGGAAAAAATGAGATATGGGGGAGCTGGGCCAGAAATAAAAGGAAAAAAAGCAGATCAACAGAGAGTACCAAGGAGGGAAGAAACATTGTTTTGTGGGGTCAGCCCTGAAACATGGCAACTGAATACAATATCCCTTCATCTAGAAAGCAAATGTCCAGAGGCATATCTCAAGGACTCACGTTCACTTACATGTGAAATGCCCATACTGAAGTTCTCATAATTGCTCTGTGAGCTTAGAGACAAGCAAGAGAACCTACTGGAGAAGAGGGGCTATCAACCTAAAAAGCAAAAAACCGGCCTCTACCACTAACTAGTGACTTGAGCAAACTACTTCATGTTTCTGGGCCTCCATTTCTTCAGCATTTGTGCAAAGAATTTTAATAACAGGCTTCTTATAAGAGATCTTATTACTGGGGGCTGTATTCCATGATGAAGGAGGAAGATAAAGAAAAATCAATTGTGTTAGCTCTTAATATACGGTCTTAGGATTTAGACTAACAGTAATCTTATTCTCTCAATCTGACATATGCATACACACATACATTTGAAAAATAACCTACACAGACTTCTTTTTGGTATGAATTATACCATATATTACTACATACATTCTGTAGAAAGGTGAATTTTCCATTTTTTCTAATGTTCTCCTCTCTAGACATAAATTTTACAAAATAAAATCACATTCAAATATTGACAATAAGTAAATTCTCAACCAAATTCACTTCCTTCATCTAATTTTGAGAGACCAAATCAGTTTTTTCAGCAACTCAACTGCAGGTCTGCAGAAGGCACTGAATTCTTAGTAGAGAGTGTAACAAATGCCTCTCAAGGTACTTCAAGTCATGAGGATGGGAATAGCAGAAAGGGAAATGCACATCCTGGCAAAAACTAACTCCAAATTTATGGGCCTCAATATGAGGATAATAAGTTTGTTAAGCCTTTTATTCAAAAAACATTATTCAAAAATCCCCATTATTTCATCTTTATATTTGTTTCTCTTTCATGCCACACACTGAGCGTAGCTGCCCCATGTCCCCAGCACCCACCTCTTTGTTCACACTGTTCCCTGCACCCACAGTGTTCTTCAGTGACACTACTCTGCCCTATCCAGATTCTATTCACCCCTCAGGCTTAGTTCCCATATAGGGTAAATGGCTCTAGTTTCTTCTAGGACAGTACTAGTATATACCTATTGTCTCACAGTAGATATTAATTGCTCTCTCTTTGCTTTCTAGTTTAAACAATAAATTCCACAGTCACTGTACCAGTTATCAACTTATTGCCTCTCATCTCAAAATACACCCTTCTTTGCTTTGTGATACTGCAGCTGGACCCTGTAAACATTCTCCATTGCAAGATGCCACAGTGGTAAGCCTTGTCAGTAAAGGGCACTGAAGGGACAAGACCAGACGACTTCTCTTACAGGTTCTGTTTTTTTTTTTTTTTCTTTTTTCTCCTTCCATATAGTGGCCAATGTGTGGCTTTCTAGCCAATAGTGTGCAGGGACCCAGAAGTAGACACCCTCCAGCAAGTTCTGTCTGTACTTACACAGGGGGTTTCTCTGAATTTCACTGGCACCCAACACACTGTTTCTTGGTCACAAGCACCTCAGCGAACTTCTCCACAATTCATAGGGCAAAAGCAGAGTTCACAAACTCAATTTCTGCTTTTTCCAAAAGAAGTATAAGATTAAGGCAGTGGGCAAACACCTAATTTCCTCTACTCTGGAAAAATTTGTACTAGAGTTGACAAAGGTAAAGACAAAATTTAATTCTAAATACTGTAATAAGATAATGTTAATAGAACAGCACCCCTTGGATTCAGGAAATTTGATTTTTTTAAATAAGTATTTTTAATTAATAATACAAAAAACTAGAATTCAAAACCCAAAACTATCTGATGATCTCAATGAGACGAAGTTTCCTTGAGTCTGGAATTACAAATACCTATTCTTTTATAGCTAATTGATTGTAAGTGTTTTTAAACCATTGCTTTGTAATTTCCCTTAAGACACGGCTGGTACTACAAAGATAAAAATGTAGGGATCCGAAGTGGTACGTGCACCCCAATGTTTATAGCAGCAATGTCCACAATAGCCAAACTGTGGAAAGAGCCAAGATGTCCATCGACAGATGAATGGATAAAGAAGATGTGGTATATATACATAATGGAATATTATGCAGCCATAAAAAGAAATGAGATCTTGCCATTTGCAACGACGTGGATGGAACTGGAGGGTGTTATGCTGAGTGAAATAAGTCAATCAGAGAAAGACATGGATCATATGACCTCACTGATATGAGGAATTCTTAATCTCAGGAAACAAACTGAGGGTTGCTGGAGTGGTGGACGGTGGGAGGGAGGGGGTGGCTGGGTGATAGACATCGGGGAGGGTATGTGCTATGGTGAGCGCTGTGAATTGTGCAAGACTGTTGAATCACAGATCTGTACTTCTGAAACAAATAATACATTTTATGTTAAAAAAAAGGGAAAATAGCAGGAGGGGAAGAATGAAGGGGGAGAAATCGGAGGGGGAGATGAACCATGAGAGATGATGGACTCTGAGAAACAAACTGAGGGTTCTAGAGGGGAGGGGGCTGGGGGGATGGGTTAGCCTGGTGATGGGTATTAAAGAGGGCACGTTCTGCGTGGAGCACTGGGTGTTATGCACAAACAATGAATCATGGAACCCTACATCAAAAACTAATGATGTAATGTATGGTGATTAACATAACAATAAAAAATAATAAATTTTAAAAAAAGACACGGCTGGTACTCTAGCTTAATGATTTGCACCTATTATTTGATAAGAAATAGTGATTGGAGAATAGACATGCCAAACAGCACTGAAATTTAGCAAGATGAGAATCTCCCAGTTTTTAATCTCAAACTGTTTTCGTAAAGTCAAATTCTTATTGATAAAAGGATAAGGAGAAGTAAGAATCCTAATGAAGCAAGATGTGATTCCAACAAAGTATCTCAGCTAAGACATTTAGTCTAGACCATGGTAGACTGCGTTACTCATCTGTCAAATACTCCAGTTCCCCTCCTTGTGGTCCCTGCCCCTGACCCGTCACCTTGTTGACATCATACCTGGCCTTATGACTTGCTTGGGATATATACAGGTAAGCAAGAGAAACATGTATCACTTCTAAGACAAGCCTTTTGGAGCCAGAGTGTGATTGGCCATTTCTTCCTTCCTTGTACCGTGAAACTGGCCATGTATCCACAATGCCTGTGCCTTCAGCCTAGGTCCCAAAGTGATGACAACACGGAGCAGTCAACCCAGATGGACTTGCAAAAACTAAACCTTTGTGGTTATAAGCTATGGAAAATTTCAGGTTGTTACTCTAGCATAACCCAATTCACTCTAATTTCAGACAGCAACAGATAATTGTAATTCAGGTAAAGAGGAGAAGAACAGCTCAGATAAAGCCTGAATGATAGAGAGCATAGCGGGGCCCATGGAGATCACAGTACTTTGCTAAGAACATCTTCACAACGTAACATAAGTCCAGGTGCCCTGTTCTTGATGAGTTTTACCCTCTAAATTGCTATTTTTATTATATCCTTGGGAACTCTCCTGACCTCCTTCACTGTAATTAAAGCACAAAATATTTTAGATTCTATATGTAATATAGAAGGCATACATATGCACAAACAAGAGAACCAGGGCTATCAAGTACAAAGTACAATAGAAAAGGTGAAAATGTGAAAATGAGATGGTATGTTCATATACACAGATACCTATCCAAGAAGGCAGGGTAAGGTACATTTTACATTTTTGCATGAAATAAGCTATGTGTTAAAAGGAGTTTATAATTGAGTCTAATCGTGATGGCAGATTGATTATATTGGACAAATCACAAATACATCTCCCACATCTATAAAGTGGGAAGACTATCAAACTCCTTGGCATATATAAAATGTTAGTGAACATGTAAAGGATACACAGAACCCTCTATTATTTGGTGCAATAAGGATACTGAGTGCTTAAACTAACCAAGTATTTCAGTGTTCTATAGTTTGCCAATTTCTAAAGAATCATAAAACGGAAAAAATACACTTAACACCAAAACCGTGTTGAATACAGTTCAGTTCTGTAAGATTCATATGGTACTATAGAATCTTGCAATGCCTCATGATCATTGTTTATTATGACCCTGCTGACAAGGGGATTATGCAGAAATTATACCTCCAAGATCATAGTATACCGAACAGAGTCAGAAGACCCAGATACAAGTGCTCACTTCATGTTCCCACAACAGTCCAGTTTGCGTTGTTGAAGTGACATACTTAATTAATCCTATTCCCTTTCAATCTCCAAACTATCCTCATTTGAACAATAAATGATATGGTCATCCTACTTATGTCTGCTCTTGAAAACTGGTTAAAATTTCAGAACTCTGGTTTCTTCAATTACAGAACTGAGGATCAACCTGAAATAATATACACAAAAGGTATTTGTAAGATCTTAAGCAGTATACACATGTAAGCTATCAGCACTGTTCTTGGAAAATTTTTGTCAATGGAGTATCAAATAATAAAGTGTGCTGTCTTAAGAAAACATTGTATCGTTTTTATTTCCTTCCTTCAGTCATTCAACAAATATATTCATTATTTGTTACTACTATAGCCAGAGACTGTGCTTGTCACTGACGACAGAGATAAAGAAACAAATGGTCCTTACAGGCCTGTAGATCTTATGCTAGTGTTTCTGTGAAAATTAATCCTCCTGGAAAAGTCCAAATGAATGAGAGCAAATCTATTTTTTTTTCCATTTAATTGGAAAGACAACTAAAAATGCAAAATGGTGAGTCTCTCAGATCTCTCTGCAATTCAGTCCACTTTGGATGGAGGCTAAAACTCAAGAATTCACATCCATGCTCTGGCCAGTTCATTATTTTGTTTTTAAAGGATTAATGGAAATTCTTATAGCGTCCTTGATCTTACCTCAAGAGATCTCCCAGTTCATCCTGGCCTCTAGGCAGGATTGCCCTTAAAGGCAAAACAAAAATAAAACTAATCCTTGCAATCGTGAACAAAGTTAGTCAGTCATGTTTATACTGGCTCCATAAACCAATCTTCAGGATGTTAGTGTCAAGCTTAATGGCCCCATCTTCAGAACTTTATGAGCTACCATAGTCCTACAGACCTCACAGTAGTCCAACATTTCCAGCTGAGAAATGGAGGACTTTTATAAAAGGAAGGAGAGAAGCTTCCATAATCGAATGTCCAAACAAAGCACAAATGAGCAGTTTTGGCAACAGCTCTATAAAGGTAAGTTTTCAGGGTGAATATAAACATTAGTCTTTTGCTGCTATATTCTGTGACTATCAAGACAGCAGCTCCTTTGAGACTAATATATTACTACTCTATATATACAAAGGGAGTAAGATTGTGAATCACTAATATTAGATGTACTTAAATAAATATGTGTCTTCAGTTTCAAAAGACCAAAGTCAGAGCCTACCTACCCATAAGTTCCATATCTTGTTCAGGTTCCAAAACTATATTTTAATCAGATCTAATCTATGGGAGTCAGAAAACATCCTGACAAATCTGAGCCAAATGCCTGCTCTGCTGCAGTTTGTAACAGCCATTCAGAGAGCTCCAAGTGCCCTCTTTTGGCCTGCAGAGTGAACTGCAATCCCCTTCTATTGTAAAACGAGCCCTTTGGAAAAAGAATGTGTTTACAACAAAGCCCTTTAGTCATAAGCAAACCACAATAATGACTAGACAAGTGGAAGCTGCCTCTAGTAAAAGCACTTCTGCTTTCAGAGAGCCTCATTAAATGAATTTCATTAAAGATCCCTCTCAACCCTGGTTGGCAAACACAGCACATTCTTAACCTCTCAGTCAAACACTAGATTTTAATAGCAATTCATCAAGGAACACATGGTTCTCTGTCATATAAGCTGTCTCTTAGGACAGGTTGTGGTCAATAGTTATCTTCTCTTCTCTCTCCATTTAGTATTTATTTCATTCTTTCCTATATTGTAGTTAGCTATTTACAAAATAGCTTGTCAATTCCTTGAGGACATGGACTATATACTGTTCATCTCTACACCCCCTAGAACCTAGCACAGTGCCTGGCATTTGTTGGGGCTCTATAACAACTGAAAGGATGGAGGGATGTGAAATAATTCATATGGAAGAAATCTGCAGTTATGTCATTGTTGGAATGGATTCTTCTTCCTTCCATATATTTTGTTTTAATTCCCTAGTAAACTTTTAGGACTTAAAGAGTTTCAGCATAGCAAACATCAAAACAAAACTAAACAAAAAGTTTTTAGGTAGCATAAGTTTTTCAAGGGCAAGAGGAGAAACTCAGAGTTTTATGGTCTTACTAGGTCTCTGCCTTTTAAATATCTGTAGAAAATGCAGTGTAACGTTAGTTGCAACCCACAGACTTCTACCTTGGCAAAGAGCTCTACCTGGTTATACATAGGTAACAAATCCAAAACCTACTAGGTCTACACCAAACTTTATAATACGATGTCATGGGAAATGCTGTCTTTGTTGAGAGATATCCTTGAGCATTAAGATATCTTGAGCGATACCCTAAATATTTTCTCAGGTCATCTGCACAGCAACTTTACCATTCAGATTAGTGCTAAGTATGGTGGATGGGTGTTGGCGATGGTGCCTGATAAAGTACAGTGAAATTTTTTAATGTGACATATACCTCAGCTATTATACCATGCCTTTACTAAATGTGACATTCTGAAATTCTAAAACACAAAGTTGCCTTTATCCCATATATAACCTAAATCACACAGCATAAAATGGATCTATAATGGCCACTTATATGACCAAATAAAGTTTTATCAGCACCTACATCAAAGGAGATTTGAAGATGTAGCAGGAACATTTTGATCAGATAGGGCCATTTGTCATAAATTGACATTTACTGAGCATCTGCCCGATCCAGGGCACCTTGGCAGCTACTTCACTTAGAAAGGCTGGAAAGACAATAGATGATGCCAAGGACCATGGAACCCAATCACAGGGAGTCAGTCCACTTAACTGACTACCTGAATAGCTGACATTTATAGAAAGTAACTTGAAACACAAACCCAACTAGAAACACCCAATATACATGAATAGAATAAAACCTATTACAGCAAGATAGTAATAGATGATACACCAGAGTCTATTCAATATCTGCATAGAAAAAATATATGAACAAATAATCTTTTAAATGACTATTTGTTGGAAGGGGTATATCAAAGGTATAAATCACCTCTGCCTTTTCCTAGTGCAAGAAAGCGTTATAAAGCAACCAAAATAGGAACCTTGCTCTTAACCAGAAGTTGTGGCAAAGCATCAAAAGTAATGTGTCATTGTAATAGTGTAGTATATAAACAGTGTAGTACATAAATAGAGCAAATATCTTTGCCAGAAATAAACAATTCATTTGAAAAGTAAATTTTAAAATCCAAAATTTTACCTTTTTTTAATACTAATATTTGAGGAACTGATGACTAAATTGCAATGTGACAAGTAATACAATCTAATTAGACAAAGTAATTGGTGGAAATTTTATAAAATCATTTTTAAAACCCTATATGATAAGAAGCAGAGAAATTTATAGAGAATATCAGTCTTTAAGGCAATGGAAAACTCTCATTGTAAGCCTTAGCTATAAAGTATATCATTAATAAAAATGACTCCACTGCACCATAGATAAAACTTTGATATCTATGTATGTCCATGTATGTGTACATATAGACCTATACATGTAAATATGTTGGTATATACATACATAATCACAAAGCATAACTGCTTGAGGAACTATTCAATTCAAGAGACAAACCAATAAATTTTTTGTAGAAACAATTTGTTAGCATTTCCCCTTTGTTAAATACATACTCAACAAAGAAAATATGATCTTAAATATGATATATCTATTAACATTTCCAGCATTGCGCCAGGTTTTTAAAGTTTCTATCTGGGTTGAAGCACTCTGTATTTGATCACCATGCATAACCATTTAAACAGAAAAGGAGGTTTTATGAAAAATATGCTCAATCCTTTGCTATAGCTATATTAGCAATATGTTAAGAGTGTCCACTGCTTCTGGATCATCTACCTATTCATGAAAATAGGAGTGGCAAAGGAGGAAGTCTGACCTTATGGCTTATCTATCTATCAATAAGTCTAGATCTAATTCAAAACATTATGTAGTCCAGGGTTCATAACTTTTTTGTGTGCCATGGACTCCTTTGACAGTCCGGTGAGATCTGTGGATGCTTTCTCAGCATAGTATTTTTAAATGTATATAATAAAACACAAAGAACAAAGAAACCAATTATATGTAAAGACATCAAAACATTTTAAAATAAAAAATTATTATGAAATAATATATGTGCTTCTTTAACTTATTAAACATTAATATCTAATGGTGGATTTAATAACTACCATAATTTAAAATAGTGATGAACATAAATGACATTTTGAGAGACCTGCAACAATAATATGCCAAAAAATCTATGATAGCTACTGGTGACAAATCCACAAGTATTGATAAAGTGAATGTGGTTTATTGCCTACATTGATAATTAAGAGAAATGTAAAATCTCTGTGAGCATTTAGTGAAAAGAAAGATATAGGTTATTCCTCATCCATTCTCATGTACTCCCACATCTTAAAAATCCCCTGATGTAGGCTCACAGTACATACACAAAGATCATTAATGGTCCTATTTGGGTTAAGTAAAAGTAATGTAAATTCCTTGTTTAGGAATAAAATGTGTATCTACATTTCCTCCTGTGTTATTGATCAACTTACATAAATCTTTACAATGTCAAACTTACACAGCAAAAGCAAAAGCAGTGCTTCATGTTATACATTTTAAGATTATTAATAGAATTGTTAAGGGCAATTAGTAAATCATTGAATTGTTCCTAGACTTCATGACACAAGAAGAGAGTATTGGAGAATTAAAGAATGAAGTTATAAAAGAAAAGGTGATCAAATGTATCTGGATATTTTAATAGAATAGTGAAAGCCTAAATTCACTGGTGATTAAGAAATGGCCTAGAGATTTCATATACAAAGGTGTTCACTAACCATTGCTTCCAAATGTCCTATGGCTGCAGATCTGGGATTGAACAGCAGGACTACAGAGCAAGATGTAGACAGGGCTTGAGAAAGCCAAGTGAAATGAGTGTCAAATACAAGAGAGGGAATGCACTGTTCAAGGAGCTTAGCTTAATTAGGGAATGCAGGGAACAAAGTAGGGTTATATAGTGATGGTATGGAGTAGAAACAAGGCGTGAAGGCCTGAAACGATATTGAGGTTGGCCATTTCCTGGATATCAAAGCCACTCTCCTCTGGGTGACATTCAAGACTTTCTAATACATCCCTGACCTCTAAGCTAAATGATTCACTATTCTCTAAACTTGTTAGCGTACCTTTCCATCAGCATACTATAGCCTTCTTAATGTTCTTTTTTTCATCTCTACTTATAAAAATCTCACCCTCTCTTCAAGACGAAATTCAAATGTCAATTTCTTGAGTCTTTTCTAATGAACACTCTCTAGTTAGAATTAATCTTTATTCCTCTATTTTGACCTTTTGTCACCATACCACATAATGCCTTTCAGTGGGCTGGTTGTGTAAATGACTATGATTAGGTGTTTATGGTAAAGAATGTAAATTTCTCATGTTTGATATTCTCTGTAGCATAGAATAGGTACTTAATAAATTGTTTATATATTATCAGTGATATCTCATCAACATGAACCAACTCCAAGGATTCTGTATCATTCATGGAGCCATGTTACTTCTGACCAGTAGAAATGCCCAGGATGAAGATGTAATCATCTAATTACTAGCTCCAGAAATGACCTCACCAGCCACTTACCTTTTGTTGGGTTTTAATGATGACAAAATTAAAATCCATAAAATAGTTGCTTATTACCCAAGATCAGAGAGCCTAAACAATAATGTGGATTTCGTAATATCCAGTCCATCAATCTTTTGGCTTCATTATATATTAAGAAGACAATAGGAGCTCTGAATTGAAAGGCCATAATTCTCACCATATTATATTTAGCTCTTAGGGAGTTTTTGTGCTTTTTTCTCTTTAGTAAATATAAGTTAAAAATAAATGGAGAAACTAAACAAAATGGTAAATGATATGTCACAGGAAGAAATTGGATGGTCCTGAGCTTGAAGGTGCAAGATATCAGTGAATGAGCTGTAAAGAGCTGAAGAAGGTAGAAGAGGCAATGTGGGGGTAGGAGCTAGGGAGAGATGAGTGGAGAGAAGAGAGGTTGATACATATTTCCTTGATGTTTCCCATTATGACTTCTTCCAGTTCCTCAGACCAAAAGCCCCAGAGCCATCCCTAACTCTCGTTTTTCTCACCTGCTCATCTAGTAGTCCCATAGCAAATTCTGTTGGCTCAACCTTCAACATGCACCCAGAATTTGACCATTTCTCACAATCTCCACTATTATCTCCTGCCTAGATTATTGTAATACCCACCTGAATGGTCTCCACTTCTACTTTTGCAGTCTATTCTCAGCATAGCAACGAGGGTGACCCCACTAAACTGTGAGATCATATCACTTCTCCACTCAAAGCCCTCCAACAGCCCCAAGATAAGAGCTGATGTCCTCACTGTGGCCTACAGGGCCTCCCTGACTGCCCCTCATTTCCGATTAACTCTGACCTCACCTCCCACTATCACACTTACTCACTCCATTCCAGCCACACAAGTTGCTCTCCAGTCCTCTAATTCAAGCCCGCTGCCACCCCCAGATCTCTGAACATCCTCTTCCAGAACAGGCCAGAGGCTGACTGTCCCACAGTTTATAAGTCAGATTCTTAGTTAGACCTTCCCTGCCCACCTAACCAAACTGAACACCCCTTCCTCTAGTGGTTCATTTGCCTGCCTGTGCTTTCCTTATTCTCCTTAAGTCCTAGCATTGGATATTTTACTTATATATCTTGTTTATAGTCTGATGCTGAAATAAAGAGTTAACTCAATGGGAGATTTTTGCCTTTTTCATTCTGTTTTGATCACTGTTAAACCCCTAGTGCCTAGAATGCTGACTGATATTTAGTAGGTTGTGAATAAATATTTGTTGAATAAACTAATGAATAAATGCAAAAATCATGCACTGCTCTTAATAGGCTCTTAACATATTAAGCCTTGCACCTCCCTAAAGGAAAACTTTACCCACACTGTAATATCATTTAAAACTAAACAAATTCTCTAAAAGATAATTAAGATTTTTTTTCTTCCAGAGACAAATTAGACAGTTTCCTACTGATGAAAGAACTCCCTATTTGATCACTAGAATTTATTAAGCATACCAAATTGCACATAAGAGGAGGGTGGTGTGTGTGTGTGTGTGTGTGTGTGTGTGTGTGTGCGCGCGCGCGCGCGTGCGCATACAAGGAAAGGGGGCAAAAGAGTCATATGTTTTGGAAAGAGATTAATATCCTTCAGACCCAAAGGTTGGTAAAGGCATGTCTGGCAGGCACCAAATTATTCAGTTACTGAGAAACCAGAATAAAGAGTGTTGCTGAAACTGTAATATGAACTAAAGAAATCTTCAGAAAGAACAGAAGAATTGGAGCTGTCTCTTATCCTAGGGCAGTGCCTGGCATATAGTGGATGTTTAGTAGGAGCAGTTGAACTGCTTAAAATGAAGGATCCATGGGTTGGAACATAGACATTTACATTATGCCCAGTACTTTTGGTATTTTGTTCATAACTTTCCTAGCATGATTTGATCTATAGTGACATCATAAAACTCACTTTAAAATCCAGATGTATCAGGATATTTCCCACCACAACCACTCAAGACAAGTGAGGGAAACTTCAGGAAAACCTCTTAAAGGGCTTAACATACAACCCCTGGAGTTTGGAGGACACAGAACCTAGAGGCTGATTCTAGTCTGGAAAGAATGCAAATGTGTGAAGCTTGCAGGAATTGTTGCCTTTTATGGCCAAGGATAAGAGAGAGCTATAGTGGGAGCAGCCTGTACTTTCAGAGTTTATGGGACAAAAGAGCCAAATGTTTCCTTTGAGCTAGAATGGATGCCAAGCAAAGTAGCAGGCCTGGAGTTGCCATCAAAGGGCCATGCCCAAGTGGTCACCATCCAGGGTTAGGTGACTCCAACAGAAAGAACCAAGACCGGAGTCAGCCAGAGGGTGCATCTTCTTTTGGCAGGGAACAATGGTATAATATGGGTCTCTAAAGAACCAAAAATAATATCCCATCACTGCTCAGAGGGCTACAAAGTCATGTGGCCACTACACTAAGAAAGACCTTTATTCCTCCTTTCCCTCTTCTCTCTCACCTCCCCCTGACCTTGGGAAATAAGTAGGACAAGGTGGAATACAGAAAGCAAAGATAGACTCCACACCTTCTTTTCCCACTCAGCTTTCTGAGCCTGAGTCAGGCTGAGTGTTATAGGGTGAAGATGGCAGAGAATCTTTAAATTGAGTAAGAGACCGAATGCTTGACATTCCAGATACTGGACTTCCAAGTTGAGTACTCTTTCTGTGCATTCTGCTGCTATTCACGGCAAGCTCCTGTTTTCATATATACCATTATTTGGTATATCTGTCAGACAACACAGTCCAGAGCTTAGAAGCTCCAGCTAAGGAGGCAGAGAGACGTGACCTTGGCCTCAGTTTCCTCACATGCAGAAAGAGAATACAATAGCACTACTTGATCAGATTGTTGTGAAAAATGTGGTAGTACATGTTAAGCAGTAGATGATTCATGCATTTAACCAATCTTTATTGAATATCTACTGTATTCATTTGCTAGAGCTGCCATAACAAAGTACCAAAAATGGGTAGCTTAGAACAACAGAAACTTATTGTCTTATAGTTCTGGAGGCCAGAAGTCTGAAATCAAGATGTCAGCAGGGCTCTGCTCCCTGTGAAGGTGCTAGAGAAGGATCCCTTCCAGTCCTCTCTCCTTGCTTCTCTAAGTAACGTGGCTTGGAGCAGCATAACTTCAGTCCCTGTGTGCATGTCTATGCACAAGCTTCTCTTTTTTTATAAGGGCACCAATCGTACTGAATTAGGGGCCTACCTTTCTCCAGTATGAGCTCATCTTAACTAATTACATCTGCAACAATCTTATTTACAAATAAGGTCACATTCTGAGATAATGGGGATGAAAACTTAAGCATACGAATGTTTAGGGTACATAATTCAACCCATAGTACCTATTTTGTACCAGACACTTCTAGGCACTGGAAGGCCAGCAGTGAATAAACTGTACTTAGTGTATTTGTATTCTAATTAGGAAAGTCACAAAATACACGCACAAATAAACAAGGTAATTCCAGATACACACAGAGCTCTAAAGTAGAATAATAGATTAGAGCAGTGGTCCTCAAACATTTTGGTCTTTGGACCCCTTTTCCTGTTGATCCCCAAAAGCTTTTGCATATAGGTGTTCTATATCTGTCAATATTTACCATTTTAGAAATTTATTTTATCCATTGTTCCAAGTTGAAAACCTGATGACACATGTTTAGTATTTCATGTGGAAACATGAAGTTTAATATAAAAAACTAAATAAATTAATGAGTAGGAAAATGTAAAATTTTACTGTCAATATTCATAATTCAAAAACATGCTTTTTACATTATCATGGAATCTTAGTTCAAGTGATCACTCAAATATCATGCCTAGCTGAACCTAACCTAGCCAAATACCAAAGCAGTATGTGTGTACCTACTGGTAGATCATTTATTGCCACTTCTAAATGTGTGGTTCTCAGCCTAACTGTACCTTAGAATCACCTGGGGAGCTTAAAAATATTTGATAATGAAAAGCCACACCAAACCATTTAAGTCAGAGTGTTTGGACATGGATTTCTGCTGGCTATCAGTGTTAATTTCCTTACTTCATCATAGATAATTAAGTAAGCCACGGTAGTCACGAAGAATTGAAACCAAACAGGTACAAATGATATACAGGTGATTTTAAGCCAGGATTAAGAACTCCTGCTCTATTCTAGATGAACATGAACTCCAATAGGCACCGATTAGTTAAATCAACCTCTCAATATTCTGAGAGTTCTCAATGTGACCCTTACTCTGTTCCTTGGACTCATTTTGATCCAACATGAATACAAACTAGAATATGGACATTATATTAGTTCTACCTGTATATAGATGGTCAAGTAGAAGAAAAAGTTCAAGTTCAACTCTTGCTGTCTTGGAAAATACCCAACAATCTGTCCTGCAAAAGGCTGAAATGTCAAATGACATTGTTTCCTACAAAACCGAATTAGAGCATGGCCTCAAAAGTTAATATATTCAGATCTTTCCTCGCCCTTAGAAGGTCAAACATTCACAACAGTCACAAAATCTACACTGCCCTATCCTCCAGGATTTCTGAGACTGCAAGAACAAATTATAAAATTAAAGAAAAAGAAATCCTCTACTGAAGGAAAGTTATAGTCTAAGAAAAAGGACAACTTTCTGAAGATACAGCTAAACAGAGAAACACGTCACTGAAACCACCTAATACCTGCACCATGCTTTACAACTTCTAAAACTCCTGCATCTGTCAATCGATGTGATCCTTGCAACATCTGTAATTGGTAACTATTACTCATATTTCCATTTTCTATAAAAGGAAATAGAGATCATAAGAGGTTAAGTGACTCAGCCAATGTTAACAGCACCAATTACACCTAAACTGAGGTCGTACTCAGGAAATCTTGAGCCCTTTCAACAGCCTTTCCCTATATGTGGGAATGTGTCAACATTTCTTGAACCAGTTTTCCTGTTAGATACTACCTACAATAAAACTTCCTTCCCAGACTAAATAAATGTAAAATCTGTTTTTAAATTTTAAATTTAAAGCAATATAGTATACCACTCATAAGTCAGAAAGAATGAATTAATTCACTACAATAATACTTTTCACCAAAGATTTTTGGGCATTTTCTATTCTTTATTTTCACTAACAATATTTTAAAACCAACCGTTCCACAGTAAAACCAGTTTGGGGCAGATTCCTTGAATGCTAGATAGAATTTTTAAAAACTCTTTTTCTCAGTATTATCTCTAAGTAAGTCAAATAAACTATAATAACTATGAAAAAATCTAGCCAAACAGACATGAATGCAATTATCCCTAGCAGATAATTCTGCATCAAATGAAGAGGCATGTGATCAAATTAAAGAAGAAAGAACTCTTTAGTACTTCTCCTAAAAATCTGATCTGACAAAAAATGTAGTAATGTTAACCCATAAAAAAGGCAGTACTTTGAGTAATAGTGAGGAATAAGAAACGCAGTCAATGCCCCCATTTTAAATAACATCTGTGGCTCTTTGTAATCTATAATAATAAAATGATTCTCTTTAGTTTGTGTTCTTATGTAGAGGCTAAGGGGGAAACAGCCCTCAGAGTAACAAGATGGCAGAGAAACTCTCTCCTTTCATATTATTCCCCAAAATTCGCAATTTTTACAGAATCAAACAGCCAAATGAAGACTGGACAAAATAAAAGACCAAGGGCAACAGAAAACAGATGCTTTGGCGAGAAGGCAGCCTATAAATGTTGGTTTCCCAGGATTTTGATAGCAAGAGTGTTTATCTTATTGAAAGCAGAGTCTAATTGAATAAAAGAGTTTTTAAAATAGTGGGCCATTAATTAGGCAGCATGGGGTAAAGCACAGATTCCATAATGTACGAGGCTTCTGGGAGCCACAGGCAGCACTCATTGATTCTGTCAGGGTGCCAGAGGAACGAGAGAGCTGAATGTTTTGCCTCTTCTGGAAACCTACCTGATACATTTGGAAGTGGCTTCCCCATGCATTGCCTCTGTTCAAATCATCCCATAATTACTCTGGCACTGTAAGCTGCGAACTTGGCGGGCTCTGAGAGATATCAGATGTTTTTCTCATGCTTGCTGAACCTCTCTTAGACAAATTTTGCATTGTTTTTTGTGTCAGTTTTATCGTGGAACATCATGTTGCCATCTGGGAAGGAAAACAACATGGTAGAGGAGCAGCTGGTGAATGGCAATGGACAAATAAACATTGGCAGGCACCCGCTATTAGGTGAGATAAGAGAGATGGGCAGCCGCCAACACCGATGATCCCTCACCACTGGAACATCTTTCACTGTCCCCTTCTCTCTTATCTTCATTCAAATTCATGGCAATTTTTCATTCAGAGGCTTAAGCTCTCCAAGTGTCAGGTGTTGAGCTTTCTCTTCTCTGTCCAGGAGGATAAAGAGAGATCTATAAAGTGCCCTACCAATTGAATTTCTCTCCCTGGGCAGGACAATGGGCTTCCTGAATCAAGAGGAAAGCTTCTGACACCTAAACAGAAAGGCTCCCCTGAGGAATGAGAGGCTACCAAAACTCTCACCAAGCTTTTCAACCAATCTGGTGGCACACCCAGCATCATCAGTATTTGTGGCTTTCAAACCCTTAAATCTTTTAAGGACCATATTTATGGTAAACCAATATAAATAATACTAACATGCATTTGGGAGCAGGGCAGCAAGAGAAAGTAAGTTATACTTGGTTGACAATTATACACCATACTATCTTGTTCCCAAGATATAATTTTTCCATTGTAACATTTCTGAAATTGAGATCCACAGAAGAGATACCTAAAAAATATCTGACAACCTCTAGGCAGCAGAAAAAGTTGTGAAGTGCCAATAGTCATTATTGCCTGCACATGTGCAAACTGGTAACATCTGAAGGTAACCAACCATTCAACCACATCAGTTGTGTTATTTTTATTGTTGGAACTAATAGGGTTGAATTTTTAACTTGATTTGGATTCCAACCTTTGGCTTAAAATATCTCCAAAAGATTACACACACACACACACACACACACACACACACACACACACACACAATAAAGCATTAATTTTTAAAATTGTGTTCAGTTTACAGAAATGGATTTCACACAGGCAATGAGATCAGAGGCAGTAGAAGCTACTGAATCACTCAGAATAATTCAAAATTCTTCAAATTAGTAGAAGTTGGAATGATGGTTCTATGTGTTATGGAGACTGGCCTTCAAGCTAGAACATTTATCTGACAAAAATCTTCCAGCTGACTTTCAATATACAATTCAATTAAGGATAAAATTACATATATTCAATATAGATTATAGTCAATATATAATTCAATTAAGGAAAAGTTACATATATAAAGTATAATTTACATATATTATATTAAATGTAATTGTTCTCTTAATTGGATTATACATTGCATATATGTAATATATTATGTATTGAATATATATCATGTTATATATGTAATGTTTCACATATATACATACATATGAATTTAACCAAAAAGGAAATGAAAATGCAAACAAAGCCCTAGAACTCTCGACAAGGTTATGCTCTAAGTCCTAAAAAGGATGGGGTTAAAAGAAAGAAGAGTACTATACCAGTAAGACATTTATAAAGGCCAGTGGCTAAGAAAACTTGAATGCTGCAGTGTAAAAGGCTTAACCACAAATTTTGACTGTGGTAGGTATGAAGATGGCATAAAATTACATGTACTGTTTATTATAAAAAATCATGCATAAAACCTATATACAGTTAATATATTGTTTCTTCCACCACACACACACAATTGGTGGTGATGTTAAAGGAAATATGCTAACTTTCAGAATTGTTGAGAATCATCTAATTCATCCCTTTGTTTAGAAAGTAAGGTCCTAAGATCCCACAGTTCACTTGTGACAGAACTCGAACTAGAAATTACGAGCTAAGCAGAGAGGCTTCATAAGAGGGAGAATAAGAGGGCATGAAAGGAAATGCCTTGACCTATGCAATAAGTCAAATTAGGGCCCGCCAGTAACTCTCCTGAAACAACATTAAAACAAGTTCTCTGGAAACAACCCCTGCTACTAAGTCAATCCTCATTAAATGTCTATGATTAAACATGACCAAGAAGATTGCTAGGAAAATCTAAGAGAAACCAGTGCATAAAGAAAACTTCCTAAAAAGCTGTTTAAACTCATTTCAGTACCATTTATGAGAAAAGCCAGTCACTCTGAATGTTGCAGTAAGTGATATAATTTTTATGTGGCCACACTCTCTGGTCAATGTGCTATTCACTCTTCTGATATCTGTCAGGGAAGTACATGACTATTGTTATTACCCTGTTTTGAACTCCAATGAGATTAATTGAGCTAATCTCATTATATTGTTAATTCAGAAGTTTTGAGATCATGATCCATTAGTCCATAATCCTTAATCTAAGAGTTCAGTAAGATTTTTGGCTATAGACCACTGTTAATCAACATTGATAAGAAATTTTGTCCTGGAACACCTGGGTGGCTCAGTAGGTTAAGCATCTGCCTTTGGCTCAGGTCATGATCCCAGGGTCCTGGGATGGAGTCCCGCATGGGCTCCTTGCTCAGCGGGGAGCCTGCTTCTCTGTCTGCCTGCCCTTCCCCCTGTTCAATGCTCTTGCTCGCCCTCTCTCTCTCTCTCTCTCCCCCTCTCTCTCTGACAAATAAATAAATACATCTTTTTTTTAAAAAGGGGGGAAATTTTGTCCTAGAGCAGCAGGGAAATATTTTCTAAAGTAAACCCATCATTGGCAAAAAAAAAAGCTCAAGCACTTCCTCTTCACTTCTTGATCATCTACAACATATAGAACACTAAATGGACTCTAACAATACCAAGAAAGGTCATTCTTAGCCCTGTTTCACCAATGAAGAAACTGAAGCCCAGAAGTGGTAAATAACTTGCCCAAATTCAAGCAGTTCGAAAACAGCAGAACTGTCTCTAAGGCCTATGCTCTTACCCTGTGATGCAAGATGTTCAATAAATAATTAAGTACCAAGTTAGTATTATATAATTGATTGTGACTTTGAAGTCAGTTTGAGTATTCAGGTAGGCTTCTTGGAAGAACTGGAAAATAAATAGGGCTTTGAAGGATAAATAAGCTTGGTAAAAAGGAAGATTTTTGTCAAAAAAATCAGCAAATAAACAAAACTGAAGAGCAACTATTGGACAGGAAGAAAGGGAAACTCAGACAGGAATAGTTGGAATTTTGTAGAAGGCCTGCAGGAGAAGAAATTGGAATTAGAATTACATTCTGGCCAAGGTAGTGCAAATCAATTTGTAAACGCTGATGTCCTGTTGGAAGGCTTCCAGGGAGACAGAGCGGTATGGAGAGGAAGTAGTCCCCCTTGATGAGTAAGTCAGCGCCTTCCTGAGAAGGGTAATAGCCTCAGAGCTCAGGGGGGCCCAGATGATGGAATGCAAGAGGCAACATAGCTAATATGATCACTGAATGATAAATTAGAACATATCATCACATGGATATTTTTCACCCCAAAAGACAGGATCTTGTCACTGAACAGGATCAATGAAGAAAGAAGCATATCCCTGGCCACTGAGAAGCACCCAGAGCCACTGTGCCTTCTTGAGAGTGAAATGGTTTTGACACAGCTACAGGTTCATCTGACCCACCAGAATGTCCCTGTCAACAACAGCATTTCATAGGAATAGAGTAAAATGTAATCATAAGTACCCCAAACTCCAAGAATTCAACAACAGAGCTATGTAAGGTAAAGCTCAGGCTTTGAAGAGTCCAGATTTAAGATGTCCAGGGTAAGAAAATCTTGTCACATCAACTTTAGCAAAAGGAGCTCACTGAGTTTAAGACAGTATTCTATCAGGAGGAAAAATAAAAAAAGGCTCTAATACTGCATGCTTAAAAACAAAGTCAGGCCTGGGATAACAGAAGGAGGTAAGGGGGCCGGGGGGAGTCATTCCTGCCACAAAGTGGGCATAAGTGGGAGCCCTAAAGGTTATAGAATCTGTTTAAATATGGAGGGCAATGTCAAGCGCCTTAGGGCCTCAGAGTGGGAGCCTAAACTTTGGGAAGACAAATGTAAGGAACTAAGAACTATTGGACCTGAAAATGAACTCCTTAAAAAGGGGGATATTTTATTTATATTAAAATTCCCAAGCAATACCTAGTAAATACTAACAGTTTAATAAACATTTGATGGCTAAGCAAGAGGCATAATACCCCTTCTAAGATTCCCTTCTGAGCTGTAGTAGAGACAGAAAAGCCTTAAGGGGGATAAAAAGGACATTGTTTAGGTGATGATATTAGGAGGCAGCAGGTCTCCAGCGGGTCTCCAGCGGGTCTCCAGCGGGTCTCCAGCGGGTCTCCAGCAGCCCTCATGACAGACTTCAGCGTGACTGTGACAGGTCATTTCTCAGTGTTAGGTGCCACCTCTCTCCCTGGCATAGTCCTGGAAGCTGCAAGCTCAAAAAGCACTAACATCTAACTGGTGTCACTCACTCTCTGAAGCACGAGTGGCATCAATAGCCTAACCTGGAGATGCCAAAAGCAAGTGAGAACGAAAAATGAAAAAAAAAAAAAGTGCTAAAAAGAAACTGCCTACATAATAATTTGCCTTGAGCTCCAATTAGAGAAGACCACATCTTTTGTAATACACAGCCACTGCCATATTTTAAAGCAGTAGTGATTTTTGGATTCCATGGCCCTATGTCCCCACCTTTTCATTCTCTTCTTCCTTTTAATTACTCCTTAACCTCAGCTCCAAGAGAGCCCACTGTACAGGCAGCCTCTTCTGGGTAAAAACAGGCTCTACTGTAATAGGTAAAACTCGTGACTCCAGGTCTTTCTATCCCCCTTTCATTTAAGCTACCTGCCGTTTATTTGTCCCACCAAATGTCAAAGCATATTACATAGCTACAATAACTACAATGCTATAGTGCTGGCATAAGAATAGACAGAAAAGGGGCAAATGGTTGGTTCAGTTGGTAGAGCATGCAACTCTTGATCTTGGGGTTGTAAGTTCAAGCTCCACACTGGGTGTAGAGATTACTTAAAAATAAATCTTAATGAATGGATAAAGAAGATGTGGTGTATATATACACACAATGGAATATTATGCAGCCATCAAAAGGAATGAGATCTTGCCATTTGCAACGACGTGGATGGAACTGGAGGGTGTTATGCTGAGTGAAATAAGTCAATCAGAAAGACATGTGTCATATGATCTCACTGATATGAGGAGTTCTTAATCTCAGGAAACAAACTGAGGGTTGCTGGAGTGGTGGGGGGTGGGAGGGAAGGGTTGGCTGGGTGATAGACATTGGGGAGGGTATGTGCTATGGTGAGCGCTGTGAATTGTGCAAGGCTGTTGAATCACAAATCTGTACCTCTGAAACAAATAATGCAATATATGTTAAGAAAAAAAAAGAAGAAGATAGCAGGAGGGGAAGAATGAAGGGGAGTAAGTCGGAGGGGGAGATGAACCATGAGAGACGATGGACTCTGAAAAACAAACAGGGTTCTAGAGGGGAGGGGGTGGGGGGATGGGTTGGCCTGGTGATGGGTATTAAAGAGGGCACGTTCTGCGTGGAGCACTGGGTTTTATGCACAAACAATGAATCATGGAACACTACATCAAAAACTAATGATGTAATGTATGGTGATTAACATAACAATAAAAAATTTAGAAAAACAATAATTTTGTTCTAAAAAAAAAAGAAGAAGAAGAAGATACCAGGAAGGGAAGAATGAAGGGGGGTTAATCGGAGGGGGAGACAAACCATGAGAGACTATGGACTCTGAGAAATAAACTGAGGGTTCTAGAGGGGAGGGTGGGGGGATGGGTTAGCCTGGTGATGGGTATTAAAGAGGGCACGGACTGCATGGAGCCCTGGGTGTTATATGCAAACAATGAATCATGGAACACTACATCAAAAACTAATGATGTAATGTATGGTGATTAACATAATAAGAAAAATAAATAAGTCTCAAAAAACAGAAAAAAGTCAATAAATGACTTAGAAATAGAAAAGTGTTCATTAAAATTTATATATTATAAATGTTGATAAATCAGTTTTAGCAATAAATCTTACTGAAATATTTAGTAACTTATTTGGCTTTTAAGTCTATTTAATTCTAGGTTAATTAAAAGATAAGTGCAGGGGCACCTTGATGGCTCAGTCAGTTAAGCGTCTGCCTTCAGCTCAGGTCATGAACTCAGGGTCCTGGGATTAAGTCCTGCATCGGGCTCCCTGCTCAGTGGGGAGTCTGCTTCTCCCTCTGCCTCTCCCTCCCCCTGCTCTGCATGCTCACCCTCTCTCTCAAATAAAATCTTTAAAAAATAAAAAAGATAAGTGCAAAAATATAAACCATAAAAAATTGAAGGAAATAGAAAGTAATTTTATTGATTCTGTGACTTTTTAAGCTTTAAAGTTAGATAAGAAATTATAGGAAAACTTAAATTTGACCACATAATATTTTGTCTTTATATGAGAAAACACCTTGAGCAAAATTAAAACTGTAACAGACATTTAATTTTTTTGTAGCAGAACCTTAATTTTCCTTTGGGCTAACAATGTGCTCCCTCTTGGCTTTTTTGAGTGTCTCTATCCCTCTAAAAGTGGATGAACAAGGTAAATATGGCCATTCCCACATTCTATATTCCTGGGCAGACTGACTGTGTCAGGAATGAGCACATGGCTGTGTCCAGCCCGTGAGACTCATTTGAGAGACTGTACTACAATGACTGGAAAAGAGACACCTCCTTCACTGAGTGATTAAGAAGACTGGATCTCTGCATGGTCATTTTGTCACCAAGAGGAAAGATCTGCCTGAATTGCATCAGTCCAGAGGACATCCAAGCTGAGAGATGGACAGTCTGAGTCTGGATGATGATATCAAGTCCCTGAACTCAGCACTACATAAGGTAGTTCTCGGGAGCCATCAGTGAGTCAGGAAATTCCCATTTTTTGTTAAGCTAGTTTGAAGTGGCTTTCTGTTTCATATAACCAAAAAGCATTACAGAGAAGCGGCTGCAGCTCTGAGCGGAGGAGGCAGGAAGCCAAGCATTGGCAGGAGCCAGGAGGGCACCATGCCCGGTATCACCACCATCGAGGCAGTGAAGTACAACATGCAGGTTCTGCAGCAGCAAGCCAATGATGCAAAGGAGAGGGCCGAACACCTACAGCAGGAAGTGGAGGCGGATAGGCGGGCCCAGGAGCAGGCTGAGGCTGAGGTGGCCTCCTGGAACCAGAGAATCTAGCTGGTTGAAGAAGAGCTGGACCATGCCCTGCAAAAGCTGGAGGAAGCCGAGAAAGCTGCTGATGAGAGTAAGAGAAGTATAAAGATTACTGAAAACTGCGCCTTAAGAGATGAAGAAAAGATGGAACTCCAGGAAATCCAATTCAAGCAAGCTGAGCACACTGCAGAACAAGCAGATGAGAAGTACGAAGGGGTGGTTCAGAAGTTGGTGATTACTGAGGGGGACCTGGAATGCACAGAGGACCGAGCTGAGCTGGCAGACTCCATTGCGAGGAGGTGGATGAGCAGATAAGACTGATGGACCAGAACCCAAAGTGTCTGAGTGCTGCAGAAGAAAAGTACTCTCAAAAAGGGAGACAAATATGCAGAAGAGATACAGATTCTTACTGATAAACTCAAGCAGGCAAAGACCTATGCCGAGTTTGCTGAGAGATTGGTAGCCAAGCTAGAGAAGATAATTGATGATTTGGAAGATAAGATGAAATGCACCAAAAAGGAGCATCTCTGCACACAAAGGATGCCAGACCAGCTCCTGCCTGACCTGAATGGTATGTAGAGCACCCCAGTCGCACCCTGCTCTTCCCCCGACACCAGCTCCAGCCTGAGGCCAGCCTGCCCAAAGCTGGCCTTGAAACTGATGGCTGATCTTTAACTGAAAGGCTGCTTTCTCCTTTTGCCACTTTCCCCACCCCAACCCCTGTGTCTTTTTCACTAGTGTCTGCCTCTCCCCAGAGATTGCAGTCAGGCTTGAGGCTGAGCTCCTTTGGGAATAATATTTAAGGGAATGTGAGCACAATGTGAAGTGTCCTTAAAAGTATGTTGCAATGGGGGCGCCTGGGTGGCTCAGTCAGTTAAGTGTCCAACTCTTGATTTCGGCTCAGGTCATGATCTCAGGGTCATGATCTCAGGGTCACGATCTCAGGATAGTGAGATCAAGCCCCATGAGTCCCATGATGGACTCGTGATCTGTGGGGAGTCTGCTTGAGATTCTCTCTTTCTCTCTGCCCCTCCCTCCGGCATTCTCTCTCACTCTCTCTCAAATAAATAAATAAATCTTTTCTTTAAAAAGTATGTTGTGATGTACACACTTTATAATTACCTTTTTCATTGCTGTTGATGTAGTGACCATTTGTAAAACATTATAAATAATTCCGCAGTTCTGAAGCAGCAGTCTAACCCCTTCCTCACATTTGGAAAGTCACTTTTCAGCTTACTGCATACTGCCCTCTCCACAGAGGAGGGAAAGCAAAAGGGGCCTGCCTTACTGAGAGCCAGAGCCCAGAAGGAGACCCATTCTGGGAAACATCACTGCTCTGTTCAATGTACCAGCTAAATTAGAAAGGTGATTCCAGAAGGAGTTAGCCAAAAAAGAGTATGGCTCAGGTTTTCAGCCTAGCTTTGAAAAACTTACTTTTAATTTTTTTCATCAGAAGTGACCAAACAATAAGATAGTGAGACCTCTATCTGAGACCAATTCCTTGTCCTTTCTTTACCCCTTACCCAACCACTCACGGAATGGTTCATCATGTCCCCCTTATGTTGAGGTGACCATTTACATGCTTTCCTGCCTCCTTGAAAGAAAAAAGAAAATTGTGTTTGCCACTGATTTAGTCACATGAAATAAACTCACCTTATCACCCTTTTCAGGGTCTGAAGCTGCTGTCTCTAAAAATGCCATCTCATCATGCTTTGTATCAGTTAGTGCTAGAGAAATCTTGAATAGCTTATGCACAGAATGGTTTTTAAATTTTATACTATTTTGAAACTTTGCTTTTTGGGGGAAAAAGGGGGGGGTTGGGGCACATTGGCCACCCTATCTGGCTGAGAACTCTACAGTCTATGGGCTGACAGTGTGCTGATCTTTTAAAGTTTCTTTCCCTACCCAATTCCCATTTTTGGTGAGGTTTCTCATATATATGTGATAAGTACATAAATTTTTATAAGTATATAAATTACTTATATAAATTGGTATTTTACCTCATAAAAAATGAATAATTTAATAAGAGTTAGATAAAATGGCTAATGTGAAAAATTTTAAATATATCACATTAATAATCAAAAAATAAAACTGAAGCATATTTTAGATACCATTTTTCACCTAAATATTTACCCAAAATTGTGATAATCATCCAACACAGAAGCAAAGATGAGATAAGAGAAGCACTCTCAAGCCCTGCTTGTGGGAATATAATTCTGCACAGATACTTCTGTTGGTTGAAAACCTCAGGAGCTTCCTGAATAAAATCTGAAACTGGCCCCAACACAGAGGGCAAGGAGAGACTGAAGAAAGACATATATACTGTCTTGATGATTACAGCTTTGTAATAGAGCTTGAAGTCTGGAATTGTGATGCCACCAGCTTTGCTTTTCTTTTTCAACATTCCTCTGGCTATTCGGGGTCTTTCCTGGTTCCATACAAATTTTAGGATTATTTGTTCCATTTCTTTGAAAAAAGTTGATGGTATTTTGATAGGGACTGTATTAAATGTGTAGATTGCTCTAGATAGCATTGACATCTTCACAATATTTGTTATTCCAATCCATGAGTATGGTACTGGCACAAAAAGAGACACATAGATCAATGGAACAGAATAGAGAGCCCAGAAATGGACCCTCAACTCTATGGTCAACTAATCTTCGACAAAGCAGGAAAGAATGTCCAATGGAGAAAAGACAGTCTCTTCAACAAATGGTGCTGGGAAAATTGGACAGCCACATGCAGAAGAATGAAACTGGACCATCTCCTTACACCACACACAAAAATAGACTCAAAATGGATGAAAGACCTAAATGTGAGACAGTAGTCCATCAAAATCCTAGAGGAGAACACTGGCAGCAATCTCTTCAACCTCAGCCACAGCAACTTCTTCCTAGAAACATCATCAAAGGCAAGGGAAGCAAGGGCAAAAATGAACTATTGGGATTTCATCAAGGTAAAAAGCTTTTGCACAGCAAAGGAAAGAGTCAACAAAACCAAAAGACAATGGACAGAATGGGAGAAGATATTTGCAAATGACACATCAGATAAAGGGCTAGTATCCAAAATCTATAAAGAACTTACCAAACTCAACACCCAAAGAACAAATAATCCAATCAAGAAATGGGCAGAAGACATGAACAGACATGTTTCCAAAGAAGACATCCAAATGGCCAACAGACACAATGAAAAAGTGCTCAACATCACTCGGCATCAGGGAAATACAAATCAAAACATCAATGAGTCACACCAGTCAGAATGGCTAAAATTAACAAGTCAGGAAACAACAGATGTTGGTGAGGACGCAGAGAAAGGAGAACCCTCCTACACTGTTGGTGGGAATGCAAGCTGGTGTAGCCACTCTGGAAAACAGTATGGAGGTTCCTCAAAAAGTTGAAAATAGAGCTACCGTACGACCCAGCAATTGCACTCCTGGGTATTTACCCCAAAGATACAAATGTAGTGATCTGAAGGGGTACGTGCATCCCGATGTTTATAGCAGCAGTGTCCACAATAGCCAAACTATGAAAAGAGCCAAGATGTCCATCAACAGATGAGTGGATAAAGAAGATGTGGTATATATCTACAATGGAATATCATGCAGCCATCAAAAAAAATGAAATCTTGCCTTTTGCAACAACGTGGATGGAACTAGAGGGTGTTATGCTAAGCGAAATAAGTCAATCAGAGAAAGACATGTATCATACGATCTCAACTGATATGAGGAATTCTTAAATTCAGGAAACTGAGGGTTACTGGAGTGGTGGGGGGTGGGAGGGATCGGGTAACTGGGTGATGGACATTGGGGAGAGTATATGCTACGGTGAGCGCTGTGAATTGTGTAAGACTGATGAATCACAGACCTGTACCTCTGAGACAAATAATACATTACAGGTTAAAAAAAAAAAAAAAGTAGGAAGGGAAAAATGAAGAGGGGGAAATCGAAGGGGGAGATGAACCATGAGAGACTATGGACTCTGAGAAACAAACTGAGGGTTCTAGAGGGGAGGAGGGTGGAGGGATGGGTTAGTCTGGTGATGGGTATTAAAGAGGGCACATATTGAATGGATCACTGGTTATACGCAAAAAATGAATCATGGAACACTACATCAAAAACTAATGATGTAATGTATGGTGATTAACATAACATAATAAAATAAAATTTTTAAAAAAGACATATATATAAATACACACAAACACACATACACTTAAAGGCTCCAACACTTAGTTACAATAATTCCACTCTTAGGAATCTATCCTAAGGAATAATCTGAAGTAAAGATAAAACATTACATATAAGAAACTTCAAAAATCATGTCTTTAAAAATGACATTTATGAAGAGTCTTAAAAGCATAGTAAAATATTTTCATTATATCACTAAGTCAAAAAGGCAATAAACAAACCCATTTTCTCAGAAATATAGGGACTCTTAGTAGGTGTAGACTGTCACAGACTCAAAGGCTACTCTAATTGGAAAGGATTTCAGAGGTGCCATGCATCAACATTTCCCCTAACACAGCTATCACATCGTGTGATCTAGGACAGAGAGTCATTCCTTCTCTCATTGAAAACCTGCAGTGAGAGTGCACTGGGCAGGCACAGAGCTCAGAGGCCTCAGAGCTCCAGGTGATGGAGAGTTCCTCTTTATAGTGACTCAGCATCTGATGCTGAATTTACTATGCTGACTCAACTCTTGGTAACTACTTTTATCCTCTGGAGCAATGAAAATCATGTCATGGGAAGATCATGGTTTTACCATGAAGTAGATCAAAGTTTGAATCTTGGCTACACATCGTACTAGTATTATGATCTTGGACAACAACTGTGAACCCCAGTTTCCTCACCTGTAATATAGATATAATGATGCCCACCTCTCAGACAAGTAAAAGAGATCCCATGGACAAGGCACCTAGCATAAGTACACACAGCAAACATCTAAGGAGTATCAATTCTCTAGTCTCTTATCCTGAGGGTTACACACATTGCCTAGAATACAACAAGGATTCAAAATTATTTGTTGAGTGAATGAGCTTCCTCTCAAACAGCTATGAACCCACCTATGCAAACAACAATCTGCCCACATTTCCCCATTATATCTTTGAGAATGCAATGAGAGAATGTAAGAAGCCCTATGGAATTTAGAATACATTATATTTCAGCTTTACTCTGAATTACTAGTCTAAAAAAGGGAAAAGAGATCTGATTAGTCCAGGTAATGTTCTTCTCGAACCCATGTTGCTTTCAGGGATTACTCTCTCTTGATAACTGTTCATAAACCATCCACTTACTAGTCCAGTCAAAAATTATGCTTACAATAACATCAAAATCACTAGGCTATCATTTTCAAAATCCTTTTTCCTTCGTTTTCTTTTTTTTCTCCATTTGATTTTTTTGGGGGGGGAGGGGTGCATTTTCTCTGTAAACTCTCATTGTACTTTCAAGAAAAAAAGTGAAACAACAACAACAAAACAACAACAGAAAAAAACTAAGCACTCTTAGTGATGACCAAAAAGTAATCAGAAATCACATTTGTTGGTTCTGGCATCCTGGAGTGTAATGTGTCAGGGCCTGAAGACCTGAGCTCAAAGCACATCAGTGTTCTCTGTTTCCCCTACTCCCTTGAAACTTAATTCTATTTTCATATTTTCAGTTCTACCCTTTCCAGGGTAGAGGGAGGGAGATCAAGTTCTCAGAGCCAACAGGAGCAGAATGTGACTTTTGTTTTCTCTGTTAACTATTGATATTGCACCAGCTGTCCTTGAAAGGAGTCTCATCCCTCTAGACTCCTTGTAGGATATCTGGCAAGCCGCACCCTTTCTGGGCCAGCAAATTTCCCCCAAATGGTTCATATTAATTTCAGTCCACTTACCTTTAGTTATATGACTCTAATTTCATTCTTTTAGGATAGAAACAGCAATAGTGATTTTATTTCATATTCTCCCCCTTTTCTTTTTCCTCTGGATTGAAGTAGGTTATCAACTGGGAATTTTCTAGGTTCCCCAAAACTGTATCTAAGACCAAGCTGAAGACTAACACAAGCTAAGACCCCCATATTCTGATATGCAGAATATCCCTACAGGGCTAACAGACTTCAGTTTAGAACAAGCCTTACTACCAAGCATTACCACCACTCCCTGGACAATGTAAAAAGAGAACATAGAGGGTAGTGAGGAGAATAGCCTTTTGAAGAGACACCATTCCAAGAGGGAGAAGGGAAGTAGATTATCTTGTTACCTAAAACCACGGAAAGTTGTTCAGAAGCAATCCATATTAGGAACAGGAGGTGTCTATAGGAAGGGAAGTTGGGCAGTTTATTTTCCAGTTGGCAGTCTGTTTGGCCAGCACACCTGGGCTGCTTGAACCATAGAAAGAGAATTGGAGAACATGGTGGGAGAAGAGGCAGCTGTGAAGCTATCTGACCCATTATTTGACATGTCATAGATCGAGTCCCGCATCGGGCTCCCTGCTCAGCAGGGAGTCTGCTTCTCCCTCTGACCCTCCCTCCTCTCATGTGCTCTCTCTCTCTCTATTCTCTCTCTCAAATAAATAAAATCTTAAAAAAAAAAAAAAAAGGAAGGGAAGGACTTTGGAAACCCTCCGAAGAACCTAATATGGGAGACCCCAGCAACTACATGCCTGCCGCCAAAAGGCAGTAATGATTACCTTGAACCAAACAAATGAGGACAACTAACCAGTCAGAGAACTCAGCCTCACCACAGGCAGTTAAATAGGAAGCATTTACTCTTGTACCTTTCCATCTACCTTGCCTAAACATGATAGAAAAACTCCTGGCCAGAAGCTAGAATAAGAAGTCAATTCTGTGTAGAATGAAGGGGGAAAATGCTTTGAATTTAATATTAAAATTTAAAAAAAAACTATTTTAATAATTAAAAGTGACTGAAACCTTCTGCAACCTAGCCAACATATTACTAAGGTACCTGTTATTAATTATTTACAATGAAGTACTATAATACATAATTACATCATAATACAGTGAAGAAGAGCAGTAAATTAGAAGCGTATACCCAAATAAATTGAAAGTCTTCAACAAATATAGTTCTATATTCCCATGCCTTCATCTTCTTTTTGAATAAGGGCAGCCCGATATGTTGTCTCATTTTCTCTCCCTTGCCTAGATTATATTGTGGTTGCACACTCAGGATATTTACACCTTTTGGTATCCCTTACAGAAGCACAATAAAAATACTTGAAAAAACAATCTGAATTCAGAGTCCTCAAAGGGTCTCTAGTCTACCCCGTGCAATGCAAGAGTTCACATATGGCAGAGTGCTTCTGTGTAGACTACTCAGGATGATTGCAGGGCCTTCATCAATAAGCAATGACTGATGGAGTAGAAATGTGGTTGTGTAACCACTCAGAGAGAGGGCCCTGGAAATTTACAGCAGTGTGAAATATGGAGGGACTTCATCCCAAAGGGAGATTCAAGATGCCTAGTTCAGTAGAGGGCCAGGGGGTGATTTTATAGGTCACCATGGACAACATCATTTGTAATATCTCCCAACCCATTCCCATAATAACTGGCACCAAATTCCACTAGAAGGGGCAATATAGGAGTCAAAGGGGTGGGAAGAAGAATTATTAAATTAAGATAAATTAGGAAATCAACAGGCAGACTACGAAAATAAAAACTCAAAGTCAGATTATTGTTATAGGAAGGGGAAAAAAAAAAAAACAGTTGTAGCTGGTGGAAAGAGTGTTCTTCCACACTCCACACCTCACCAGACTAACACTAACAACATTATAGGGTGACATTCATTTCATGAGTTGTGCCACCATAAGGCAACAACAAATTCTGCAGCCTGCATGAATGTAAGCCCACCTCACCAGAAATGTCAGCATAAAGAGATTCTAGAAAGCAACAGAGCACAGACTAGCACAAAAAAAAAAAAAAAAGTTTGATAAAAACATGTTAAAATGAGAAGGAATGGTGAAATAGAAAGACTTTTAGGAACATCAAAAAGAATGTGAATTACTCTGAAGATCCTGCTAAGAAAAGGAATTTCATAAATTGCATGGATAGGGATTTGAAAAAAGAATATGTTTATAAATACTTCCCTTTATTATTTATTAATCTTACTATTTTGAGTATATTGAATCCACAGTTTACTTGTGGTCTGGAAGATTTAAGAACTTAAAATTAAGGTAAATATCAATGGCTGAAAACTTAGCATTTCTATTTTAACTTGGACTTTCAATATCTTAGACCAAAGTCATAAGCAACAGGAATTTCAGGTACCACTATAGGGAAAAGAAGAACCTTTTGAAAATGGACCATATATTTATAAAATTCCTAACAATACTGGCAGCCTAGCACTATACAGTGAATGCTATTCTTCTATAAAGCTGATATTCCTGACCAATGTTATCAAGGGAAATATTTTGAGTTTTTCTTTCCTTCTTTTCCTTTTTTTTTTTTTTTTTTTTTTTTACAGTCATCAGTGATGAATTTGAGCTGATCCAACACATGGCTCAGACACTGTGACTACTGACTAAATGAAATGGTAGCCTGATGATCCTTAGGTCATACTGCTCTGATTTTTTTTTTTTTTTTGCGGGGGGGGAGGGATAAATCTTACATGAAATTTCTTATAGCCAACGAATAAAATAAATTTGGCAAGTTATTTCAGAATATTCCAGCTGAATATTTCATATCCAACTATTTGTTATGAAGCCTAAGTGGAAACTCTAAAGCTATAACTTCTCCATTTTGAATATTTTGTTTGAAAAAAAAAAGGAGGAAGGTGAATTTGCCACTACAGGATTAGTATAAAAGCTGAAATTTACTGCATTCAAAACTAAGCATGGCGTCTTAGTTGGGAATTGAAAATATCTCTGAATTATAGTACTTTTTGGAAATTAAATAAGGAATTGGGCTGGGATGCCATAGGTAGCTTGACTAAAGACAGCACAATGGCAAAGCAAATAACATGCACGTCCCCCCCCCACAACAACCTGGGAAATAAGCACAGACAACATATTCAAGGGCTTAAAATTTAGCTGTGGGAAGTTTACTGCAGCTAAATAGAGAAGAAAACAGCTGATCCCACGGGAAGCAAGTAGATGGCAATGTAGGGTACAATTAAGAGCATTTACCCCAAAGATACAAATGTAGGGATCTGAAGGGGTACGTGCACCCCGAGGTTTATAGCAGCAATGTCCGCAATAGCCAAACTATGGAAAGTGCCAAGATGTCCATTGACAGATGAATGGATAAAGAAGATGTGGTACATTTATACAATGGAATATTATGCAGCCATCAAAAGGAATGAAATCTTGCCATTTGCAACAACGTGGCTGGAACTGGAGGGTATTATGCTGAGCGAATAAGTCAATCAGAGAAAGACATGTATCATATGACCTCACTGATATGAGGAATTCTTAATCTCAGGAAACAAACTGAGGGTTGCTGGAGTGGTGGGGGGTGGGAGGGATGGGGTGGCTGAGTGATAGACATTGGGGAGGGTATGTGCTATGGTGAGCGCTGTGAATTGTGCAAGACTGTTGAATCACAGATCTGTACCTCTGAAACAAATAGTACATTATATGTAAAAAAAAAAAAGAAGAAGAAGAAGAAGATAGCAGGAAGGGAAAAATGAAGGGGGGGAAATCGGAGGGGGAGACGAACCATGAGAGACTATGGACTCTGAGAAACAAACTGAGGGTTCTAGAGGTGGAGGGGGGAGGGATGGGTTAGCCTGGTGATGGGTATTAAAGAAGGCACGTACTGAATGGAGCACTGGGTGTTATATGCAAAGAGTGAATCATGGAACACTACATCAAAAACTAATGATGTAATGTATGGTGATTAACATGACATAATAAAACTAAATTTAAAAAAATTAAAACTAAAAAAAAAAAGAGCAGTAGCGAAGCTATTTACCATTACTATTTGTTTAATCCAGTCACTCTGAGCAAAGGTAGCTACAACAAGGGAACTGTTCTGTCTGGGGAATTCAGGGATTTCCAGCACAAAGACCTATCACTTGAAGGGCAATGTGACACAGGATTCAGACAGATTTGTTGGCTAATGGACGGGGGAATAAATTCTCCCAGAACGCTCCCTGTTCAAACCATTGGAAATGGAGGCGCCCTTCAGATCATTTGTATGCCTGTTTCTTTTTTCCATTTTCAATTTATAATAACAATAACGACCTAGACATAGGACATTTCCTGGGCTTTAATGACTGTCTGAGGTTAATGGCCCTCAACTACACCTCAGGCCATCAACCCCTCCCAGCTGGTCATTAATCTCCAGGAAATATCCTGTTCCAGGGTCATTATTGTTTCAATATCAACTATACCTTAAAAGCTTTATGGATTCTACAAATACAGATCTCTTGCCAATAGAGGTTATAAAACCTGTTTAGAATTCTGAAATTATCTTGAATTTGACCTCTCAGAGATGTTTTGTTCAAAACTAAAATCAGCTTAAGAAAACATTCACCTTTATCTTTATTTACATTTTTACAGGAAAGAGGTCTATTAAAATTACAAGGACCCAAACAAAAATCAATGAGTATTGGAAGAAAGAGATCAAATTTAAAATTGAGCACCCTCTCTCCTGAATTACAGCATAACTCGGTCTTTGAGAACACTCTGTTATCTGTGAAACAGCTCCAAAAAATGCTTTATGTGTTTAAGTGTCACCAAACTATACCTCATGCATAGAATTTTCAAAATATAACCTAATTATAAAATCTCACTTTTCACTTTCATAAAAAATACCCCAATTTATACATTAATATTATTACAATAAGCATTCCATCCACAGCAGAATATTCCACATGAAGAGAAGCTGCTGAAGCAGGAGTAAAACACAACTCCTGGAAGGGACAGCTATTAAGATTCTGATTTGGCAGCAAAGCAGAGGATGGTTGTACAAAAAGCATTTGAGATCTAGAGAGCTGGTACAGAGACAAAGGAGGGGGACAAGGCAGGTGATTAGAACCAAGGAAACCCAACCAATGGTAACAGGGGCATATTCCAGTAAGCAGGCAGACCATAGAGACATGGGGATTTGGGCAGGCAGAACCTTGGAAAATTGTGGAAGCACTGATGGGCCCAGCTTTGAGGAAGAATTTAGGGTCAGAGATCCATGTATCAGGTTCTAGCAAAAACAGTCTAATTGCAGGATAAATCAGTACTGTGTTCCCAGGGAGGCTTGTGACAGAATTCCAGACCCTGAAACTGAGGAATAAAATAGGACACTGGTCATGGGAATGATGTACTAGCTCAAGTACTAGGCTGGGAGTACAGAGTCAGAGAAAACAGGCAGGGCTGGCTAGATTCTACATGAGTTAGATTCCTACGATCAGTGAGGGAAGTTGTCCTGCAGCCTGGCACAGAACTGAATCTTGGAGCTGTCAGGCTGTGGAGGAAAAAGTCAAACAGGTTACACATAGCTATCTACTCGAATATCCCATTTTGAAAAGGAAGGAAAAAAAAAATAAAAAACCTTGCCTTTGAAATAACATTTGAAGATTTTACTCTAAATCATGTAAGTGTGGAAACTGCAAGGTATCAGGACTCAAAGCAGGGCATAGAAGAAAATAATCACTTCCCAGAACTTTCTAAATTAACTTTTCATCAGAGGGAAATGCATCACTTAACTCAAAAAAATGTAATGATCTATTATTGTTTTCCTATTTAAATGCTATCATAACACTTTCTGTAAGGACCAAAGTTGATATACTAATGGGTACTGAAATATTTTAACAGTAAAATCAGGAAAGCATAAGACAAGGGATGAATTTGAAACAGACCCTGAGATAAGGACTTGAGTATAAATAGTTTATTTGGAGAACTTCTTAGATGATTCTTAAACTCCTCACCAACTTTTTTTAGAATTAGTGTAGAGCTAAGATTGGAGGAAAGACTTCTTCAGAGTGCTGTGCTGTGCCTATACACACAATGGGGTATAGACCCTCCCTATCCTAGTGAGATGTGAATTCAAAGGGAAGGATGGGAGGGCTGCTTCTCCCTTTGCTCAAGATAAGTGAGATAGGCTGAATGATGACCCCTGCCCCAAACACGTCCATGTCCCCAACCTCGGTGGGTATGTTACTTCACATGACAACTGGTCTTTGCAGATGTGTTTAAGGATCTTTTTTTTTTAATAAGATTTTATTTATTTATTTATTTGAGAGAGAGAGAGACAGCGAGAGAGGGAACACAAGCAGGGGGAGTGGGAGAGGGAGAAGCAGGCTTCCCGCAGAGCAGGGAGCCCAATGTGAGGCTCGATCCCAGGACCCTGGGATCAGGACCTGAGCCAAAGGCAGACATTCAACGACTGAGCCACCCAGGCGCCCCATGTTTAAGGATCTTGAAATGGGGATATTATCCTGAGTTATTTGGGATGGACCAGAAGTTATCATCAGGGACCTTGTAAGAGGGAGGCAGGAAGGTCAGAGTGAGAGCAGACAATGTGACCACAGAAGCAAAGGTCAGAGAATCAGAGAGATTTCAAGATTCTACACCTCTGGCTTTTAGGAAGAAAGAAGGGGCCATGAGCCTAGGAATGCAGGTGACCTTTGGAAGCAGGAAAAGGCAAGAAAAGAGATTCTTTCCTAGAGCCTCCAGAGGAAAGTAGCCTTGCCAACACCTTGATTTTACCCATTGAGCACCATGTCAGACTTCTGACCTCCAGGACTGCACAATACATTTGTATTGTGTTAAGCCACGATGTTTGTGGGGATTTATTTTATCAACAATAGGAAATTAATACAAGAAAGGGGTTTTTGGAAGCCCATTAGGAGATCTTCCTACGGGTCCTCGAATGCACAGGGAATACTAGAGACCACTGTCAGACTGTCATCTAGAAAATCTAAGGGCATGATACAGGTTAGTCAACTGCTTTGACAGTACAGTAAACAAGTGGGAGCTGGCCTGTGTTCCAGAACCTGTTTAGACAAAGAATACGTGACGTGTGTCTGCCTGCACAGGATTGCCTCAGGTCTCATTCATGAGAGCCACTTGCAAGGCCATCTTTGTGGACGTGTTCTGCTGTCACTGACTTAAAAATTCTTAATAATTTTTGAGAGAGCACCCTGCATTCTCAGAGTTCTATACAGAGTGAACTCAGTTCACTATGTTCTACAAATTATATAGCCAGTCCTGACCACCCAGGAGGGCAAGTGACCAGCAAAGAGAAGCTGGCAAGATGACAAAAGTCTTAGTGGCCGAGGGAGATGCAAACAAATGAATGGATTAGACATGCACGCAATTGTCCCCATCAGAGTTAGTTTCCAGTTATGTCATGAGAGTGGTTAGGCTACCTCCAACAACTAAAGAGCATCTACGAGAGAAAGCATCAGGTCTAAACTCCTGTGGGTCCTATGATCCAGCACAACAAAATCAGTCAAGTAAGGACTTTAAAGTCCCCTTTCCTCTTTTACCTGGTCTGACTTATAGCCAGCCTCGTGGAAAGGAGAGGTATATGTGCTCCCTATGGAAAGAGATAAGTCAACAAGCCCATTCCCAGTACAATCTTTCTACCCACAGTAGGCCTCAGCTGCCAGAGGAAAGAAACCTCCACTCCACACCAAGGGCAGAGTTTTTATTATGACTTGGTATTGGATCCTTTGATTACTGAACTGGAACATCATTATGTGACTGAAAGCAACCAGAAAATGTCATGGGATTGCCATATTTCCATTTACGGGAAGAATTAGCCCCCGTGAAAACAATTTGAAAGAACAAGGAGAGGCCAAACCATCTATAGATTGTAGATATTCAAAGCAATGGCTACATAAGTTAAAGTGGAGGAGTTAGGGACAAAAACCCTCTCGTTACAGATGTGACAAGACATCGTTCACCAAGAAGATTTAATATTGCCTTTATAAACCCAAAAGAAAGTAATATAAAGGGAAAAGAACTCCAATATACAATTTGCAGTGGGGAAAAAAATGCATGATAAAAACCTGAGCTTCCATTCCAAATGGAAACATAAAGTAAAATATCTCCCCTGAGATGTCTGATCATAATGCACAGTATGGACAGCACTGGGGGCTTCTTCCTCCCATCCATCCCCTTCACTGCTCCAGAATTACCTTTTTCAAATACAGTGACCATGTCACTCTTCTCCCTGAAGTCTCTAATACCCCCTGGGGTACCTCAAGATGAAACCTGGCATCCTGAGCACAAGTATGCAGGGCTCCTCAGCTGACCTCACCGTCCCTTTCCCACCAGGCCACATACGCTCTTAGAGCACTAATCCCCAATTCATCTTCCCCCGGAACAACTGTCTACCTAATACTTTTCTTTAAACGAAGTACCGTTTTTACTCCAATAAATTTATTCTCATTCAAAGCAATGGTTCTAAATCAAGTTTTAACGTACTACTTGTAGCTTTACTATTTATCACTATTTAAAATTAATTTTTAAAATAAAAAATGTTACCTCCATGTCCCACCCACCTAAAACTATCAGTTACAAAATGAATTGTTCATGTACCACACATTGGGATGTGCTACTTTAGACAAAAACTACAGCGAATTTTCACCATTCACTGTGCCTTTGAACCTGTTGTTCACTCCTCTTAGAGGATCTTTTCCTATTCTCTATAAAGTTACAACCTTCCTTTTGGACTCAATCCAAAAGGCACCTCCCCTTTGAAGCTTCCCTCACTCATAAAGTGAGATGCTCCCCACTTGAATCCCAACGCAATTTTTAGCTGCCTCCACCACAACATTTATCACATTGTAGTGCCTCATGAAACTGAGTACTCGAGTCATCTTTGGGACATCCTGTTATCTACCTAGGTACTCAGAAAAATGTCTGCTAAATAAATGAATGATGAATTATATAGCCAAAGCTAAGCTAAACATAAGTCATTCATAGTATAAATATTCCAGCATAATATTACTTCTGTTAAGTTAAAGGCATCCTAACACCTCAATGTATGAAAGACTTCTCTGTAATGATCAAAGGGGACCAACTGGCAAGTTCAAGGTATTCCCAGTACACAGGAGAAAGAACACAGAAGAACTGAGAAGGGAGTATAAAATTACACTAGATTTCAGTGTAACATTTTTACAAAATGTTAGCTTGCAGAGGCCCTAGTTATCCCTTTTAGGAACCCTCCATTTGATGATCACTTCCTAACTGCAAACTTTTTAAATTAAAGCTACAGAAGCAAATTTAAAATAAAGCAAAGAGTTATTAAAGCAGAGATTAAGCATGGTTACTTCTGAAATGACCTCACTGAAAACAAAAATTATGTCACTTACAGGTGAGATACCCTGAATACCTGCTGGTCCCTAATACCAGCCCTGTGTTACAATCGAGGAAATGCCCTCTTCCTATTATACTTTTCCTACGCCTACAGAAGAATGAACCAGAAAATGTTGAGAGATGTGGTCTCAGGTTTGGCAGATTTTTAAAATCTGTTTCTAATCCCAACAAGACATTTAATCTCTCCTGCCTTTATTTTCTTCATCTGTAAAATAAAAAGCAGTTGACTGATACACTAATGAACAGACATTCAAAACTGGTAAAAATATAAGTGTATACTTTGATATTCTGGTTATACCTGAAAAATAATGACTATACATATATATATATATATATATATATATATTTCTTTCAAGTGCTGTTATTTAGGGGAAGGGAGAACAACCTGAATGTTCATAAATTTGGTCACAGTTAAACATTTGTTGAGTAGAATGACTTGTGCCCCCTCTTCCAATAGTCATATGTTGAAGTCTAAATACCTAATATCTCAGAATGTGACTTTATTTGGAGATAGGGTCTTTAAAGTGGTAATTAACTTTAAATGAGGTCATTAGGGTAAGCCCTAATCCTATATGACTGGGGTCCTTATAAGAAGAGGAGATGAGGACACAGACACACACAGAGTGATGACTATGTGAGGACACACAGAAAACACAACCATCTAAGCCAAGGAAGGAGGCCTCAGGAGAAACACCCCTGCCAACACTCTGTTCAGGACTCAGAGCCTCCAGAATGGTGAGAAAATAAATTTCCGTTGTTTAAGCCACCCAGTCTGTGGTAGTACTTTGTTATGGCAGCTCTAAAAAGTTAATATAGGTACCATCTGACCTTCAAGAGAAGATAGGTATGCAAAAAGATACATAGTGCGGTGAGAAGCATATGATGAAGCAGATTATGAATATTACCAACTGAGCAGAATTTTGTGAAGCGACTAAAATTATAATTATAGGGGCGCCTGGGTGGCTCAGTTGGTTAAGCGACTGCCTTTGGCTCAGCGCATGATCCAGGAGTCCCAGGATCGAGTCCCGCGTCGGGCTCCCTGCTCAGCAGGGAGTCTGCTTTTCCCTCTGACCCTCCTCCCTCTCATGTGCGCTCTCTCTCTCATTCTCTTTCTCAAATAAATAAAATCTTTTTAAAAAAATAAAAAAAATTATAATTATAGAAAGTATGTAGCAACCTGGCAGAAGTTCATAAAAAATATTAAGTGAAAAGGCAAAATACCACAGTATATCTATTCTATGATAACTATAAAAGATGCCTGTTTGTTAACAGGCCAAAAAAAAAAAAAAAAAAAAACTTGGAAAAAATACAGGGTTTTTGCTGAAGTGAGATCTTTTTTTTAAAGATTTTATTTATTTATCTGACAGAGAGAGAGACACAGCGAGAGAGGGAACACAAGCAGGGGGAGTGGGAGAGGGAGAAGCAGGCTTCCCGCCGAGCAGGGAGCCCGATGTAGGGCTTGATCCCAGGACCCTGGGATCATGACCTGAGCCAAAGGCAGACGCTTAATGACTGAGCCACTCAGGCGCCCCTGAAGTGAGATCCTTGATGAACTTTCATTTTTAGTTCCTTACTGCTGTTTAATAGCAATGATGCAATAAATTTAGAAAGATTCAGTTTTAAAAGAAAATATGTAACTTTTTGTCAATTTAAACTACCATAGTTTACTGGATATTAAATAATGACATTAATTACTGGTACATTGTCTCTTTCTCTCTCTCTCTTTTTTTTTTTTTTTTTTTTGCTTCACATTTCAGTTTAGTTCAAGTTTCTGCTTTTGAGAAAGCTATTCTGAGAAGACTTCTGAAAGAAAATTCAAAGATTTTATGAGCCTAAACACTGTACAGAAATAGTCACTAAAAACAAGTAAGGACATAAGGAAAATAGTGTACTTGATTCTGTATTTGAAAACTGATCTAAAATGAGGTTCTAGAGCCTTGCCTGGCTATGAACCTCAAAACCAGGCTCATTTATAAAAATACCTGAGTTGATTTTGCCCAAGTAAAGTGAGGACAAGTGAAGTGAGCAGAAGAAATAGGTCTCCATCCCCATGAGGCAGCAGAAAGGATCAGGGCCCAGGCAGCCTATCAGGGACCCATGTACCTGACCAGGGCCCTTGTGCAGAAGGGGGAAGCCCCAGCAAAAAGAGCCCAAATGTCCAGCCTGTGAAAAGAGGCTGTTTGCACAGCAGACTTCCACATAAAGGCCACTGCATCCCTGGCAGCAATGCAGCAAAATCTGCATCCCTCCATGACTCTTTTGTGCAAGGTAGGGTATGGCATGGAAAAGTTAACAAGGTGGAAACAGCCGTCCCAAAGCTGTACTGGGTGTTAATCAAAAGCCACCTCCCAAATAGCAGGAAGGCTTATATCAAGGACCAAATTAATTTGCCCCCAAGGCCCTGTTTTTACCTTGATTTAGCAGTTCTCACTAATGGCAATCTGTTGTCTTCATCCCATACAAGGCCCCAAGCTTGGGGTTCTGCTGCTCCTACGGGCTTGCCTTTGGTAGCCCCTCAAGGAGAAAAGCTCCCCAGGAAGGAGATAGATAGAGCTTTATTTTTATCCCAGTTAAAGTCTCTATCCAATACATTAATCGCTACGATAACCTTGGTCCAGGGCATTTCCTGGAGAAGCTATAACCAGCTGGGGTTAATGAACTCTCCCTACCATTAATTCCTAGGAGAGGCCATTGGCCTGAATTGTTACTTAATTACTCTTCTGTGTACAGCTTCATAAAGCAATGAAATGCCTTCTTTCAGGAAGAAGGGAGATGGTAATGGGGGTCATCAGAGGCCATTAATTTTACAAATAGTTTGTTAGAAACTACAGTATGTTAAGAAGTCACTCTGGCCCACAAATCAACTCAATGCAGTCCTTATTAAGTCAAGATCTGAAACTTCCAGGTTTCCATGATTTGCACATGCAAAAAGTTACAAATTGTGCAGAATCTGGCCAAAATGTACATACCAGATAAGATAAATTTACTCATTTATTTTGTTGCTTGTGTTACCCCTTCCCATCCCTCTGACATACACACCCTAGAATGTAAACTCCATAAAGGCAGGGGCTTTGGGCTATTTTGTTCACTATGTCTCCCTAGTACTTAGAACAGTGCCTGGCAAAAATAGGTGCTCCTACAAAGTTTCAGTGTTTGTTGAGTGAATGAGTAGTTAGTTGGCTACTTTATGGGATTGGGCTGCTGGTGTTAGGACCCAGAGCTCCCACATAAGTCATACTTGGGCAGGGAAAGTGCTCAATCTGCCAGAGAAATAAAGACAGAGGCTATCCCTTCAAACTGCCTAGAACTCAGATCCACTGAAACTACCACCACCAAAGGGAAGAGTTGGCCATGAAACATGTATCCATCTAGGCTCTGAACTTGGCACAAATGATGAGAAACCACTGCCACCCACCCTACTGTGACATACTGCCCCACCCAACCTATGTCAATAGCAGACTCATGACCAGATGGAAGGTTCTGAGATTCTATTGGATGGTTCCAGTGGGGAAAGATTAAACTTTTCAGAAGCTAACAGACTAGGGCAGAATCAAGAAGACATCAGAAGGGAGGTAGAGTTTATTGGAGAAAAGGAGGCAACTAAGTATCAGAATAAGCCAAATTATTTACTCCTGCTTATTTTTTCTGAGTCCTATTTAATACTAGAGATCTTAATATCTGGAGATCCTTGCAGAAGCCAGGCGAGAAAGCAGAGAGATTATTTTTCTGGGCAGTTATGCACATGTATCCATGCCCATGGGGTCTTAAGAGAAGCAGCTGGGCATAGAGGGGGAAAAAAAAAAGAGAGATTTAAGAACAATTGATAACCTCTGTTGATTCCTATTGCCATGTAAACATTTTCAAAGGATTTTGTGTTGGTGAATCATCTCAGTATATGGCTAGCAGGATATATATTGAATTTTCCAGCATTAACACTCTATCTTCACTGTATCCTTACTGAGACATAATCATATCATGGGCAAAAGAACCAGAAGGCTAAGTTTTGTTATGTCCAAAATGTAGAAGTGGGAGGAAGGAAACCAGTTAACTTTATTCCTATCTTTTGGGACTCTCAGGTAGTTACTGTGTTTTATAAATGGACCTATTTCCCCAACTCATTAGATACATCTCTGCTGGTATTTTAGGGAATCTACAATGGAAGAACACAAGAACAATCAGCTAGATTATGAGTAAGTAGTCATGATTATGCAAAGCCACATCCAAGGACCAAGGTATGAAGCATGTCTGCTGTTGATTCCTTTCTTCACCTTCTAGTCTCCCCCTTTCCTTCAGCTCCTATCCATCCATCCTTCACTGCACTCCACCCCAAGGGCCCCATGCCCTCCTGAAGTGATAGCCATTGCAAATCCCCCATCCAAGCCAGCCCTTCCAAGGTAGGACTTTTCCAAAATCATCCCTCATGCCTACTCAAAACAAAAGTCCTTCTGCCTCACTATCTTATTTCCAGTTAATCATTTTAGAGAGAAACCAATTAATTAAGTGGCACACAAGAAAATGAAAAATTTATTGAGAGGTTCTCGTGTGCCAGATAACTTTCTAGACTACACTAGCATTAAGTTACCATTATTTCATTTAAATTTACTTCAAAAAAATGTCTGCACTCTTGAAAGTGAATGCCTGGATTACTTCTGTGTGTGCTCAATGGAGTGACTCCCATAGTAGATTCTCAAGCTTTCTAGCAGGCAGTGGAGAAGTTTTCAGATGTGGGAGGTGGGGAAAGACTGAAGTCCTAACTGGTGGTGGAAACTTCTTGTGGCTCTGCATAAAGCAGGGTCCAACCATAAATCAGGTACCAGCTACCTGAATAAGAGTACGTGATAAAAGTGTATCGCATGAGCAGGTTTTGTGAACAATTTGAGAAACCATTCTCTCCAATGCAAAAGGCTATTTAAGGAAGCAAAACTTCTCCTGGAACCAAAGTGGAGGTGCACTATTATGCTGAGCACTTTGGACAAGAAAGGCTGGGTAAAACCTCCCTTGCTGAATGAGTTAAGAATTACTGAAACAGGGTGCCTGGGCGGCTCAGATGGTTAAGCATCTGCTTTCGGCTCAGGTCATGATCCCAGGGTCCTGGGATCGAGTCCCGCATCGAGCTCCCTACTCAGTGGGGAGCCTGCTTCTCCCTCCCTCTGCCTCTCTCTCATGAATAAATAAAATCTTAAAAAAAAAATTACTGAAATAAATTGTAGAACATAATTAAGAAACGCAATTTCATAAAAAGGAAAAAGGAAAAGTGCACGCCCAGAAATAGCCAGGCTAATGAGTTACATGTCTTCTAGATATCCTCTTTGGTACAAAGGTTATTGATCTTAAGATAACTGGCCCTTGTTCATTTGGGGGGCTGAGTTTATAGGTCAGAGAAAGTGGAAATCTTAAGATTGGTCCAGTCAAAGAGGAACATTAACAGTTTGAACATGGACCTTGAAAGGGATATGCAGAGAATAGATGAAGCAAATCAGGAACTTCTTCTCAAAATCCACGAGAAAGAAAACGAGATTCAGAGGTGAGTGTTGGGGCTTCATGGGGGATGTCTGTAATCCAAAGAACCGGGTGGAGGAAAAGAAACAAAATTGAATTTTCCAGCTTACTCTGGCGACCTGTATCTTACGTAACAAAAAAAATTCTTCTTCATTCTTTGGTGTTTGTCTGTGGCTCAAATCCTGAAATATAGCAAGTTTCAAAAAGAATCCTAAGAGAATGAGTGATACTTACCTGAGCTGAAAGAACACTGGGGTGTCTGACATGGGAATCATGGGAATCTTGCTTGTCTTATCTTTAAAGTGATTCTTACCCTAAGGATCCAGGAAAGAAAGGATTTCCAACTTCAGATTTGTATTTATCATCAAAATACCCTTAAAACTGACATGCGTTTTATCAGTTTGAAGGCTGTCATTCCTCATAGTGTGTGCTTATGTTATCCAGGCTGGAAAATGAGATCACTCAGACCAGAGACTTGGCTGAAGATGAGGAGTGGGAGAAGGAGAATTGCACCGCAATGGAGAGGGAAAAAGCCTTGCAGGAGCTGGAAGAAGAAACGGCTAGACTCGTAAGCAAGAAGCAGGGAAGAGCCATTTGATAGGTTTTATTCCTCAGCACTGTCAGATAAAAGAGTCTATTTTTACATACAAAGAATAGCCAATTCCAAAGTAATGGCAGAATGTGTTCTTGCATGGGAAGGGGATGTGTGAAGGGTAGGGTTTCTCCGGTAATATTTAATATTACCAGGAAGCCCTGCATGTGGTGATCCCTGGTAAGTTGGTGTGTCCATACGGAGAACAGACCACAGGTCCTTTACCTGACAATATGCAGGAAGGTACAGTTACTGCAGGAAAACATCGCTGGGATGAAATGGAGAACAATCAACTGAATAAAAGCAGATGATGGCGTGCAGATGCACACTCACACTCTGCTTCTTTCTCTCAACAGGATAGGAAGAATGAAACTCTGGTCCACAGTATAGCAGAACTTCAAAGAAAGGTGGGATGGGGCTCTTGTGTGCCTGGGTGTCCCCAAGCAGCCCCAGTTATCACAGAGGCAAGGGAGGGAAAAGGAGGCCTGTGCTGGGGATGAGTACTACTCCTGCTCCACTCTCCTGAGGCTGAACCTCATGACCTAAATGCCTTGGATTTTGCCTGCAAGTGTCAGGTGAAAAGAGTGCGTAGGGTATTCCAGGTGTTCAGTGATCCCATGGGTTCTTCATTCGATCACAAAGAAATGGATTCCAACAGACACTCTGTTGAAGGAATTGACTGGGACCCTCATGGTGAGAGGTTAATTTTACTTGCACTAGAGACTTTTACAAATACTTAATGCCAAAAAGTTCCCTCTTCTTTGTCCAGGTATTCCCTCTACCTCAACTCCTGGTCAAAACACAGTGGACTTCTTTATGATTACTCTCCTTTCTGACCCATGCCTGCAGCCCTGAGTAATCCAGCATGGATTAGGGGGTTCAGGGAAGTACTCCTGCTTCGAGCGAACTCTAGTTTTGGTGGCCAAAACTAATGAGAAGATGAGGTAGAATAAAGATGTTCCCAAAGATACCAAGTATCCACCAAGGGACCATCTCCTAGCAGCTTTAATCAAGGCCAAGTTCCTGGCTCCACACACCAGAGAATGTCTTTATCTTCCATATTTTTTAATTTGATATTTTTTTTATTTGAAATGTATTTTTTCTATTTGAACCCATAGCTTACAAGAAAATCATATAAGGCAACCAAGTGTGAACAAGACAATACAAAGGGATCCCCAGAAGAGTCAAAGGTAAACAAAAAAGCAATCTCAAATGGGTTTCGGCTGCATGACCAGGAAACAAGCCTTCAAGTGGAAACATTATCAAAGTTGGGACAAATTCTTCGTAGTTTCAGCCATGCCAGGCTTAAGCCTCAGCTGCTAAGTGCTGAGTTCTCCTCTGCCCCTAGTAAAGGAATTTCACTCTGAAGCCATATATTTTGTTCTCTCTCCATCAAAAAGAGCAGAACACAAATGCACAAATGCCTATTAACGTTAGAGGCAGTTGAAGTCCCTCATTTAAATCCTGGCCCCAGAGGTACTTAGAATGATATATGAAGGTGGGCAATTTAATCAGTCCCTCCCAGCCTCGGTTTGAAAACTGAATGAAATTATGTATACAAAATACTATTTGGGGGAAGTTCTAAAACAATTTTAAGGTGATTATTTAAAAGTCTGGCTGAAGCATATGTATGAATTCACAGAGGCAGAGTTTAGATTTGTAAATCTACTGTGTGCTAGGTAATTTACACACCCTGCCATTGACTCCAATCCAGAAAAGGATTCATTCAATTGGTCCTTCAAGTATATAGTGACCTCTCCTAAGTGCATCATATAGTGCTTAGCATTTCCCTAATTGTGTTCCAGAGCTAAGAACCTGAGCACAACCACAACCCATCTGATCAAAGATATAAGATTTAGACTTTTTTATTCAGAGAGCAAAGTTCTTACTTGATCATTTCTGTAGGATTATCTCTTTGACCTTGCCTTACCTAATTTCTCTTTTGCTTCTTTTTTTAAAAATGATGATGATGATGATGATGATGATGATTTAGTAATCTCTATATCCAACGTGGGATTCAAACTCATGACCCTGAGATCAAGAGTTGCATGCTCTTTTGACTGAGCCAGCCAGGTGCCCCCTTGCTTCTTTTTCTTAAATTGATAGTTATTTTTATATATTTCATATAAGAACAAATAGAGACTTTTTCAGTCTCTGTAAAGATAAAAATTATGTTTCACTACTTAAAAGTATAATATATAATGGGCTTTTAAACAGATTGTCCCTATTTCTTAATCTCTCTTGCTTCTTAAACCCACATTTAAGCCAATACTGAAGCCCACACTGTGTGCATGAAGCCTCTGAAGATATGGACACACTAAAAACAGAAAATGAAAGAAGAGAGCATTACTGCCCTATGTTCAGTTGGCCAAATTAGTGTTGATAGCCATAAAAAAAGAGGAAGTCCAAAGCCATCAAGTAAGCTTGCTTGGGCATGCCCATCCAGGAAACTTATTTGGAAAGAAAGAAATCTGGAAGCCTGTTTGTATCTCAGGAATAAATTCGAACTAGACTAGAAAGGAATGTGAAGCTCCTTGACTATCCTTGCCATAAAACTGCAGCAATCAGGAGATTGATTTTCTTCCTTCTTCTGCCCAAAACAAGTTTTGCTAACAGAAAGCCTGCCAGAAACTAGTGGTGACACTTTAAGTCTGGCTATGCTGGCCACGTCAGGTGAGCTGATTCCGACAGACTCTAGATAGAGAGTTCCTAGTACAACATTGGTCATTATTTTCCTGGCAGCACTCAGCCCAGCCCTAAAGAGTTCCAGAGTATTATCAACCCTTTGAATTACTCCCTTCTGCCCACCTATTTTGTAGAATTCTCAGGTGGTATCTCTAATTCTATGAAATATACATCATCTCTGTTGCTTCTGTTCCTCTTGCATGCTGGTGATCAGTAGTTTAATAGGATGCCTGCCTCAACTCCTTGTGATTCAGACCACTGTCCTTAAAATACAGTCCTTAGGGGTGCTTGGTGGTTCAGTCAGGTAAGCATCTGACCCTTGGTTTCAGCTCAGGTCATGATCTCAGTGTCCTAGGATCAAGCCCCATGTCAGACTCCAGGCTGAGCGTGTAATCTGCTTGAGGATTCTCTCTCTCTCTCTCTGCCCCTCCCCCTATGTTCCCTCACTCTCTCTCTCTCTAAAATAAATAAATATTTAAAATACAGCCCTTAGCAAGTGAAATAAGTCAGAGAAAAATAAATACCATATGATTTCACTCATATGTGGAATTTAAGAAACAAAACAGAGGAACATATGGGAGGGGGGGAAGAAAGAGAGAGAGAAACAAACCATAAGAGACTCTTAACAATAGAGAACAAGGGGTGCCTGGGTGGCTCATTTGGTTAAGCAACTGACTTCGGCTCAGGTCATGATTCCAGGGTCCTGGGGTCGAGCCCCGCATCGGGCTCCCTGCTCAGTGGGAAGCCTGCTTCTCCCTCTTCCACTCCCCCCGCTTGTGTTCCCTCTCTCACTGTCTCTCTCTCTCTCTCTCTCTGTCAATTAAATAAATAAATCAAATCTTTAAAAAAAAACAGAAAACAAACTGAGGGCTGATGAAGGGAAGTAGGTGGCGGATGGGCTAGATGGGGGATGGGCATTAAGGAAGACACTTGTTATGATGGGCACTGGATGTTGTATGTAAGTGATGAATCACTAAATTCTACTCCTGAAACCAATATTGCACTGTATGTTAACTAACCAGAATTTAAATAAAATTTTGAAAAAATAAAATAAAAATTTTCTGTTTAAAATAAATAAAATACAGCCCTTAGCACGTTCGGCTCTTTGGCCCTAGATGTAATCGCCTGGAGGGGAAAGGAACTGTTAGAAGAGTCCAAACATGAAATAATGGTAGCTAGATGAGAGTGGGAATAATAGAACTGAAAAGGGAAGGGAGGAAAGACTGCAATATGTCCCCTCTGCCTATAAAGATATATCCTAAATGCATCTACTCCTCTCTATCTACTAGTACTATAACTACCACCCTTTTGCAAGCCACCCTAAACCTTCACCTGGAGGCTAAAGTAGACTCCTAACTAGTCCTCTTGCTTTTACACTTACCCCTAAACAATATACCTTCCACACATAGGAAAAAACTCTTCTTTAGAAAGAACACAAACCAGATTGTGTCTTTACAACTTCAAGCTCTCACCTGGCTTCTCACTGCAATTAGAATAAAGAATCAAGGGGCATCTGGGTGGCTCAGTTGGTTAAGCGACTGCCTTTGGCTCAGGTCGTGATCCCAGGGTCCTGGGATCGAGCCCCGCATCGGGCTCCTTGCTCCTTGGGGAGCCTGCTTCTCCCTCTCCCTCTGCCTGCCACTCCCCCTGCTTGTGCTCTCTCTCTCTTTCTCTCTGTCAAATAAACAAATAAAATCTTAAAAAAAAAAAAAGAATAAAGAATCAAACTCTCTAGAAGCTATAAGGCCCTACATAATCTCATATGTGGCTACCTTTCCCCACCCCATCTCATTCTTACCAATCTCCCCTATGTTCCTGCCACATAACTTCTTCATACACACCAAATTTGTGCTATTTCACAGTCTTGGTCCTTGCTGGAAACTCTGCATGGGAAATATTTCTTCCAGATCTCCATTTGGCTAATATTTATCATTTAAATTCAACTCAAGAGTCATCTCACCTCAAGTTTGACTCCCCTCCATAAAAGACATCTGAAATTGGTCCTGAGGTACTTGAACCACCTGTAAGATAACCCTTAAGATCCCATTTCAGAATGGAATCCTGCTTTTGCCTGGCTGAGTTACCAGTCTCCTTCCCTTTCTATAGGCCAAGTTACAACAGCTGGAAGCTTCCTGTGCAGACCAAGAGAAACAGCTAGCCAAGGTAATGACAATAACTTCAATGTTACTCCTCCCAAAGGAAGGAAATCTTGATCCTTGGTCACACAAATTAAAGGAATGTATTAGACTGTGTGAATACAGTCCCCCAGATCACCTTCTCTTTAACATTTTTTATAGGATACCTTCCATCTATATCTTCAATAAATTAGTATCTATTTTTCTCCCAACTGTCCCAAATAATTCTCATTGGGACTATAAAATACAGCTTGTTTATCCTTAAAAAAAGATATGAGTTTGTATGTACAGCAAATACATATTTAGAACAATTAGAAAAGCACATTTAGGGCCTGGGGCCTAAGAGGAAGCAAGTACACTGCTGTTCTTATAGCAATTTACTAAGCATATTCTAAAACTGAATTTTGGCTTCCCAGGTAATGGAAGATTATGCATTTGTGGCCCAGCTCTGTGAAGATCAGGCCCTCTGCATAAAGGTACAGTTCCTCAGTAAAGGGATAACAATGGGTTTGTTAAGGTATAGGATGAAATGAAACCAGGCTTTTCAAAGAACAACAATTTTAATTCTTCAAGGTGGCATTACAAAGGCCTTTAGGGAGGACGACACTCTACCACCAGAATCATTCTATTAGTGCCCTAGTCTCCCAAGCTCTGTGCTCTTAAATTAATAATGAGCACTTTTTCCTATTTATAATCCCAATAACTGCAGGCACCTGCCCAGTGGTGACGTGCAGTGAGAGATCTGGAGTAGTGGAAGGCTGGGGGACTGGGAAAGGAGACAAAATGGCAGTGGGAATACCAACTATTCACATGACAATGTAGTATAATACATGCTTATTATGATTAGAAAGAGCATAAAGCTTCTGGCTAGTAACTGTGGTTTCTTTTATTTCTCTGTGAAGAAGTACCAGGAAACTTTGAGGAAAATAGAAGAAGAACTAGAGACTCGGTTCCTTGAGAGAGAAGTGTGAGCTTTGGCAAACAAAGGAACATCCTGGTTATAGTGGTAACTCCATCTCAGCCTGGGTCAGAGCAAACTTTTCTCTGACCAATTCCTATTTGGAACTGAGTGAGCCCCAACACCATATAATGTTCCCCTCTTTTAGCGAGCTATTAGATCCCTACTAAACCACACCCATTTTAAAATTCAAGTCCTCCCATCTTTCTTAAAAGACTGCAGACATACACCTTCCTTCATAATTTTATCACATTACCAGTTATTTGGGTTTATATTAAGGGCAGGAATGTGTGCTTTAAAAAGGGTTTAGTGGTCTGGCACCTTGATAAAAAGGGCATTCCTTAAATTTTACAAAAAAGAACTAAAATTAATATCATCCTCACTTCCCCAAAATATATAGAAACTCAACCATATGGAATAGACATGAAACTAATCTCTAGATACAAACTAGGGCTATCATATTATGAAACCAAACTATATACTATATGAAACTATGAACATTAAAAATTAGAAATAATAGAGAAAAGCCCCCCTCCAAAAAATTACCCTGAATTTATCAAAAGAGTCTAAATAGTGAGAAACTAAAGCCAAAAAACCTCACTTGCATTTCCTGACCCTCTTTAGAAGTTAAATCTTAAATCAGTTGGGAAGTATTTCCATTTATTAAATATTTTAGAATCTTAGGATCAAGAAAAAAAGACCTAAACTGCACATAGCCTCTAAGTAGACTCAGTCCACACTGTGGCCTGGAGGCCAAGGATACCAGGACTTGGAGGTCCTTGCCCCATTAAAGGACACCTTCAACTCTCGTGAGATCCATCCTGAACATTAAATATGGCTTCACTGTTAAGCCAAGATTTTAGAATGGGGCTGCCCAATGGAACTTTCTGTGCTATCCAATATGTAGCCACTAGCCACCTATTGAGTACCTGAAAGATGACTATTGTGACTAAGGAACTGATTATTTTATTGTCATTAAATGTAAACAGTTACATATAGTCACTGGCTATAATAGTGGACAGTATAGCTTTAGAATATAAAACTGTTTTTCAATAACTGTGATGTAGTATAAATATTTACATGTACTTTATTCCGTCCCTATCTTGGTTCTTTTTCCCCTAGATCAAAAGTCTTGAGCATGAATTCTGTAAGGAAAGAGTCTAACAGCCAAAATAACAAGGTAAGCATTTCACTCCACCTTCAGCTTCTCTCGGTGTCATTGCCTTCAAGGGAGTTTCCAAAACACTATCAGCCACCAAACACATACCAATCTTTCCATGTGCATTTTCCAAGAATAGTACCAGACATAATTCTAAAGCATTCCAACCCTAAACACACAAACAAAGAAGATGCTATGGAACAATGGTTTTTCCTCTCTCGGTGCCATGCAAATGATGTGTTCTCAAAGGAACTAGCTTAAGACCTCACAGAGGTCAGGATGGAAGCAAGAAGGAACATTAACTGAGGGTACGCTGTATGGAGAGAAGGCCAATACAGGACACATATACCACTCCTCCCATCTCCCAGAATCACAATGCTCTTTCCTGGTGATCCCAACATGGTCCCAAATCTCTCACTACACAGAGAATCAGGGCATCTATCACATCTAATCAGTTTGGCCCATGAGTTAAAACATGAGAAGTCATTACTTCTTTATGATACAGCTTCAGTGTCTGTTCATATTTAACACCATGATGTCATTAGTATATATGTAGAAGTCTAAAGGATACAGAATTGGATGTAGAGCACCAGGTCTCTTGGCCTGCTTGGTGTCTTGGGGCAGCAAGTATATCGGGCAAAAAGATAAACTTTTGTAAGACTTTAATTTTGTAATTTTTATTGGCTTTACAGCCAAAATTGACATTCACCAGAAATTTTATCATTGAGATACATGGTCTTCATAATGTCAGAAAAAAATAAGTCATCTCTCCCTAAAAAGCAAATATCAACAATCAACCATTGTCCTTGGAGTCATCCAGATGTTTGGATATATATTAGGCCACGTTCACAGTGACCATGGTTCCCATTGGGAAGTCATGGGTCACTCTGGTCCCAACCTTCCATATTATACAAGTCATTCTGGTCCCAGCCTTGCATATTATACAACAAACAAAAACAACAACAACAAAACTCTTGAAATTAATTGGACCCCCACCTCTCTAGAACCAAGCATGGCATGCTCCCTGATATATCCCACCGTCTATCCCCGAGTGACTCATCAAAGTATTCCTTCTAGCAGACTTGTCTTCATCAAGATTACCAAAGTCCCATGATGGTTCGATGACCTATGATGTTTGAGCAATCTTTACAGAGTCTGCCTGAGCAACTGACCAGTTGACGTGCTGCTTAAACTCACTCAAGTTATAGAACCAAATTTGTAACCCAGAAAGTTTCTTTCTAATTATAATTCTGTGAGTGTCATTTTCACAATTTTAAAATGTGACTGTAATTCCTCCATTTTTTATCTCACAAGGAAGCTAAAAGGAAAATGAAATAACAGAAAATATTTTGGAAGAGATGCCACAGAAATCCAGGATATATCCTCTTCTTTACATTTTTTATAGTTTTTAAAAACTTTTCTTAGAATATATTTGTGTGATTTTCATAACCTATAAACTTCTTTAAGGGTTACTGGTTAAGTAGGAGGTAAGAGCATAGTTGAAAGAGCCCTGAATGCATATTTGAAGGACCCAGGTTCCAAGCCTGGCTCTGCCATTCATTAGCTGTATGACATACCTTACCTTTTTGCAGCTTCAATTATTCCTATCAACATATAAAAAAGTGATACAAAATTACACACACACATACACAAAGACGCACATATATATATATATGGTTGTCTTTAAAAATTCCATGTTTATGCATATAAAAAATTGTAAGATATTATCTAAATATAACATTAATGGCTCACTGAATATTATTTGACAGTGACGATAGCTTCCAGAAATTGCTTATTTATCCATGTCCTTTCTTCTCCCAGGATCATTCTCTCCAAAAGAAGGGAACATGGTTCTGCAAAAGGTAAGTAGTCATCTTTGAGTAAACTTCCTGGAAAACTGGGAGTTCCACTTAGCCATCCTGGCAGATAACAAAGTCTAGACAAGGAGACCCTTGTATACATACACACACCCAGAGTGAAGTCAAAAAACTAGTGTCATCGATGACTATGTTTCTCAGTTCTAACGTATGACTTCCTTGTCCAAAGGCAATTCCTTTTTTTTTTTTAAGATTTTTATTTAAAAATCACACACAGAGAGACACAGCGAGAGAGGGAACACAAGCAGGAGGAGTGGGAGAGGGAGAAGCAGGCTTCCGGCCGAGCAGGGAGTCTGATGTGGGGCTCGATCCCAGGACCCCGGGATCACGACCCAAGCCAAAGGCAGACGCCCAACGACTGAACCACCCAGGTGCCCCCAAAGGCAATTCCTAATCTCAACTTTCCAATCTTAGAAGTGAATAGCCTAGTAGTAATCAGAAATAGGAATTTTATCACCTAAGAGAAATGTGGCAAACTGATACTTACTCCCTCTTCCCTTTAACAATTTGAATTAGCTTGATGGATCTTGTTCTCCAATAACATCAGTAGATTATGAATGGGAGGATCCTTTTGTTGTTCATAAGATGATGAATAGGGTTTTCACACTATTGTGTCAGATGTGCCTCCCTCAAATATTGTTACGATGTCAACATGTTACATTAGAAATAGTAGAGAACTTGTAAATGCACATATTCGCCTAACAGCAAATAAGACAGAAAATGATTGTGAAAGAGATTGTACCCAACAGTACCCAGCCCATAATAATTGCTCAAAAATACCTGTTGAACTGAATAAGAGCTCAAGATTCAAACAACCAAGTGGATATTAGTCCTGAGGGAATCGCTGTGATAGCAAAATAAAATTGGGATTCAATGAAGCCCCTGCATTTCCAAGAAAAGGTCAGATTATGTTCAATATAATTTGTTTAAGAAGGCATAGGGAAACATATATTCAAAGTGGTATGAAATATGATTTAGAAAGAGTTCCATCGAAATGGTTAATATAAAATTATTGAAGCTTAAATGTCACCTCCAATTGTCTGGAAAACCTGCTTATGGGGGATACCCCTTTATACCAGATAAGTGGAGTGTTACATATTTGGATATCCCAAAATACAATGTTCCCGGAACAGCTAGCAGAATTTCCCTAGAATTCCCAGGCTGCCTTAGCCTATAATTTGACACCAGTGCCTCACACGGAACTGACCATGTGGGTTCCCAGGATAAGAACTGCCTGCCTTGAAAGAGAGTTGGTATCCTGAAGAGAACCTGACAACATCCTAAAAGTCTAGCTCATCATATCAAACTACAAAGATCTCTCCTCTTGCTTTGCTCCAATATCCTATGGGGCACTGGTATATTGGGCACTGACTCAAGAGATAAGAAAGCTGGATTATTCCTAAGATTTTCTCTGGGAATGTCATCCCAGAAATGTCATCCCAGAACTTTCTCATGAATACTGTATTTAGCTTTAAGGAGAATACTAGGAAGAGGTTTGTAAAGGGTTTCTGATTCTAATTCTGACCAAGATGCTGTACTATAACAGACCCTGCCTCCTGTCACCAAGATCAATTCTAGAGAAAAACTTAAGAGAACCAGTGGGGAAGGGGCTGTTTTTCACTGGTAGGTGGAGGTAGGTAGTGAATTTGTTCTACAGCAGGTGGCAGCCCAGCACAGCTGGATAAGGGTAATACAGGAAAGGAAAAAGTAGAGATTTGCTTGTGCAAATCATAGTAAAACCACAAGGCCAAAATAATTCATCAGTTAGAAAAGAAATCAGGACCACCATAGGGGAATTTGTAGAAGTTAGGAAACATTAAAAATAACATGAATGAAAGAAGAGAAATACCATGATCATGGATAGAAAGCCATAATATCATAAATATATCAATTCTCTTCAAATGACTCACTTCAGTTCCAACCAAACTGCACAAAAGGTTTTCATTACATTTAATACAATTATTCTGAAATATACTATATATAGAAGAATAGAGTCAAAAGTAACCTGGACAATTTTAAAGAAGAGCAAGGAGGGGGAATATGCCCTTCCAGATATCAGGACTTTCTATGAAGTTGCAGTAATTACAGTAGTGTGATACTGTCACAGGAACAAGAAAATCAACCATGAAAAAGAAACAGTGCATATATAGAACTTTGATATGTGACATGTAACAGTGATTGTATATCAGAGAGGAAAGGAAAAACTGTTCAATAAAAATGGTAGGGGGTAAAAAAAACGGTTATCCAGGTGAGAAAAAAAAATGAGATTGGATCACTACTATACAGCATATTTAAAAAGCGAGGCCAGATGTGTTAAGGACCAAATGTCAAAAAAAAAAAAAATCTTGAAAATTTGGCATCAGTTATCTACTGCCAAATAAAAAATGGTCCCAAAACTTAGTGGCTTCAAGCAACAAACATTTATCTCACAGTTTCTGTGGATTAGGAATCTGTGAGCCACTCAGCTGGGTGGTTCTAGTTCATGGTCTGTTACCCGGTTGCAGTTAAGATGCTGGCCAAAGTTAGAGTCAGTGGAAGGCTTGGCTGGGCTGGAGGATCTATTTCCATGGTATCTTACTCGTACATCTGGCAAATTTTGCAGCTTGTTGGCAGGAGATTTCAGCTCCTCCTCACATGGAGCTCGCCACAGGGCTGCTTGTGTATCCTCACAGCATGACAGCTGGCTTCCTCCTGAGAGTAAGGAGCAAACTGCAAGGCCTTTAGTACGTAATCCAGGAAGCCACGCACTGTCACTTCCATGATACTCTATTCTTTAGAACCAAGTCATTAAGTCCTGGCCACACTCTAAGGGAGAAGAGTCTCTTGAAGTGCGTGATACCAAAGAATGTGTGGACATATTTTAAACTACCATAAACTGTTAGTAGAAAACAGGAGCATCTTTTAGGCCTTGGTGTAAGGGAACAGTTCTTTAAATAAGACAAAAAGCATTGATTCTAATTAAAGATAAACTAGACTTTATTAAAATTAATAACTTTTGTTCTTTAACACCTTAGAGTGAGTGAAAGTTATAAAGTAGAGAGAAGATATTCATAGTACATACAATGGGAAAGGACTGATATCAAGAACATATAAAGAACTTCTACAAATCAATAAGACTACCCCAAACAACCTAATAGATATATGGGCAAGAGGAAACACATAAGATCTGTGAACAGAACAGATGTTCAGCATCATTGTTCACCAGGGAAATACAAATTAAGACCATTACTTTACACCCATTTGGCAAAATTTTTTAAATCTGATGCTATCGAGTGTTGGAAAAAATATGGACTCACAGAAACACATACCCTGCTGATGGTTAGATATTATTGTAAATGCTTTGGAAAACAAGCTGGAAACAAAAATAAAACAAAAGATAAAAGAACAAGATAATTTCAGATAGTGATAAATGCAAAAAGAAAATAAAACATGGTAATGAAAGAGAGAGTAAGAGGCAAGCCAGCATATGGGAGGGAGCTGCTTTACAAGGCATTGTCGGTAATAGAGACAACAATTAATGGGAGACATTTGAATATCAAGAAGGAGCAAGACATGCATTTAGTTATAAGTTTTATTTTGTTTCTGGTTTTCTAACCTCTGGTTAACAGTTTCTTGACCTTTTCTTTTCAGGATTTTTCAATATGTCTTTTTCACCAACCTATTTTTCATCAGACTGCTGGGCTACTTGTTTTTCCATATAAGTTTTATAAATCCAGATCTCCTTATCAACATACTGCCCAAGATATTGAGCAGGGACATCCTGTGGAAGCTAAGATGCTTCCTCTTTCCATCTCTCACACTTGAGACAGAGGACATGTTACCCCACTGATCCCCAAGAAATATCCTTGAGCAAAAAAAGGCAAGTGGTGTCTGAGTCTGTAGACTAAGAGATGGCAGAATTCGCAGAGGGAAAAGGTTTTCTTCAGTTTTTTCCTCGAGGTCCGTCTACTTGATTACCTTCTCTTTCCATGTTGTCTTTCCAAGACTGACCTTGCCCAGGAAAAAGCTCTGTCAATAGATTTCTATGACTACAGGATAAGCTAAATAGTCCCAGGTAGTAAACAAACTAGACCATTTTTAGAATAATGTCATAGATACTAAGCAAAGTTAGAGTTGACCAATTCTTCTAGAAAATCTTTAAAATCTGAAAGACTGGATCCCTGTCTACAATGCAGAAGATTGCTCACTACTTATATTAGAATTATTTGGTTACAAATGACCTTAACTTAAACTAATTTATAAATTCACAGCAAAAAGAAAAAAAAGGCAGGGGGGTGGAATATTGCTTTGTGCAACTAAAAGTCTGGGATTCCCAGCATGGCTGGATTCAGAAGTCTAAAAGCAAGATTAATGGGGTTTCACCACTCTCTTTGAAATGGCATTCTCCTTTCAGTGGCAAGATACTGCCAAAAGCCTAAGTCCCATAGTACAAGATTAGCAGCCTTGGCTAAATGAAACAGTCTTTTCAACAGTTCCAGCAGGAAACTTCAGAGAAACTGCCTTAGTTGAGGCCAAGTGTCTACCCCTGCCCAATACTCAGTGCAGCCAAAAGAATGGGAGTACTCTGATTAGTCAAGCATGAATCCATGAATCATATTTCCAACCTCTTGGGGAGGTTGATAAGAAGAAAAGAGATAAGGGAGTTAACCCCACCTAAACTACATGGAATGAGTTTCCCTGAGAAGAAGGGGCTCAGTTCGCAAAGAAAGGAAAAGAGATACTGGGCAGGCAAAAGCAGATGTCCACTTAATCACTAGTTTTAGCCTTACACATAAACATCCAATCTTTTCCATCTTTCTTTTTTTTTTTTAAGATTTACTTATTTGTTTGAGAAAGAAAGAAAGAGCATGTGCACACGCACAAGCAGGGGAGGGGCAGAGGGAGAGGAGAGAGAGAATCTGGAGGAGACTCTACACTGACCACAGAGCCCGACACAGGGCTCAATCTCATGACCCTGAGATCATGACTTGAGCCAAAACCAAGAATCCGATGCCTAACTGACTACCCAGGCACCCCAACATCCAACTTTTTCAATTAAATAAACTCTTAAAGTTATAGTTCAATTCATAGGTCTTCCTGCCAGTAAAAAATTTAACTTTTCAAGATCATAGATTAGATACTGAAAAACTACTGCAAAAAAAACTCAGTAAAAGAACCATGTAAAGAATCAGATTTGGGGGCGCCTGGGTGGCTTAGTTGTTAAGCGTCTGCCTTCGGCTTGGGTCATGGTCCTGGGGTCCTAGGATTGAGCCCCGCATCAGGTTCCCTGCTTGGCGGGAGGCCTGCTTCTCCTTCTCCCACTCCCCTGCTTGTGTTCCCTCTCTCGCTGTGTCTCTCTCTGTCAAATAAATAAATAAAATCTTAAAAAAAAAATCAGATTTGTAGGGCTAAAGCAAGGATTCTAAACTAAATAGCATATGATTAATATAAATGCTTTACAAACTTGGGGTAACCTACATACGGTCAAACCTCTTATTTTTCCACTTAATTACTAAAGCATCCACATGCCTTATTAACAAGATATATTCAAACTCCCTCTTGAAGCTTCCTGACCCTCCTAAATTATCCTTAGCCTTGACAGCTCTGAAATCCAAGAGCAGCAAGGGCTCATTCTGGCTTCCACACCAGCAGGGAACAAACATAAAGACCCCTTGGTTCATTACCTCTTGAGGCCACACAATGGCACTATTGAAAACTAGTCCTGCACAGGTTGAACAAATAATTTATCATCCAAACTGAGACATGTGATAATAGAAAAGGAAACTATTAATAATTATGCCAGGACAAGAGAAATCAAACAGGACCGCCTCAACAGACCAGGACATATGATTGCCTTATGTGCAGTCTAAGGCCCGGCAGAGTGTATTTTGCTGAAGGAAGTAGGTCCCATTCTTCAGTGTTAAGTTCAATAAGGTGCCCTATGCTTGAGGTCTCAGTGCCAGAGTTCAAGGTACACTTCTCCTTCCATTCCTATACTGAGCCCTCTGTCCCAGGGTCAGTTTCTAAAGGCTCAAGATTGAGTACAGTTTTTGCCAGCCTCACCCTTGCCTCCCAAGGAAGTCCTTTGGTCTGGGAAGTCTGCCTACTCTCAGGACACCCACACTCTGGGAGGTCAGGGAGCTGTCCTGAAGACTCAACCCTCAGGATGCAAGGGCCCAATGAAACCCTCTAAGGGAGGCTCCAAGGAGCACATCTTCCCTTCCAGGCACTTTTCAGGCTTTTATGGAACTTCTCTCCCTAGAGAAGAGAAGCATTCATTTACTGAAAGTCAGTGTTCAACCTGCCATTCTTTTCTATGGTCAAACCTGTGTTTTCTGACTTGGTATCAACTGGTCTGTTTGGGCAACATCTCTATACATCTACGTTCCAAAATAATTGTTCCTCAAAATGATGAGTTCATATTGCTCAAGATTTGAGAGCAGAGGGAAAGTAAGAGAAAAGGAAGAAAAAGAAGTTAAATCCCTAGTACTGTGTAGTGTTGGGGATATAAAGATAAAGACCACGTAGCATTTGTCTTTGGGAAGGTGGAAAGAAGAAACAGATCGCATGCATACGTTTTGAGTCCCACAATAGAAAAAAAAAAAAAAAAAAGAGGAGATAATTCCCCATGCCTATGTCCAATAGAAGGTGACATCAGATCCAAGGATTATGCTAGCCTGAGAGGAAGAATGTCAGGCCGAGCACTAAGTTAGCTGACCATGTGTCAGCAAAGTCCTTCTCTACTGAAAGACTAAAAGCATCTTCTACCCTAGATAGGTACTTTAAATAGAAGTAACCAAATAGAAATACCATAAAATTGAGCAACTCTCTTTCTTGACAAGGTACCTATAATGGGTAAATTAGTTCTTAATCCCAGGCTCCAGAAAAAACCAAACCCTTTTCTCCTGGCAATTATTAAAGTAAAATACAAAACACCTGGGGTGCCTGGGTGGCTCAGTCGTTAAGCATCTGCCTTTGGCTCAGGTCATGATCCCAGGGTCCTGGGATCGAGCCCCGCACTGGGCTCCCTGCTCGGCGGGAAGCCTGCTTCTCCCTCTCCCACTCCCCCTGCTTGTGTTCCCTCTCTCGCTGTGTCTCTCTCTGTCAAATCAATAAATAAAATCTTTTAAAAAAATACAAAACACCTGTAATCTGACAGTACAAATAACTCTGAGTCATTTACCCACCACCCTAAATGGAAATACCTTCCACCATGTCAATAAAGATCTACTTTGCATGCACCACTTATTCCTACACTGAATGGCACTGGAATTCTGGGATCCAGTGGAATCTAGCAGTTTATTCACACTGGTTGGCTGATACCACATTAAACTGGATTTCACTCTTGGCAGAAGGGAAAGATAAGGTGGGCCAGCTCCCATTTACTAGTGTCCTACCCCGTGATAAAGCAAGAAATTCACACCTTCTAAACTCATGAATTTGAAACTCAGAATCATGAAAAAACAGTACTCTCCCACATTGTGGTTTCAGAGTCATTTATCTTAAAATTTTTTTAAACTTTTTTTATGCATATTTCATTGTTCACTGTATTTTCTTTGCTGTAGCCAAGTGGAATGACGCTGAAAAAACAGCTCAAAAGTTATTATAGAGGACATGAATCCCTAACGCCAGCTTGAAATCCACAGAATTTCCCTGTTTGTTAAGTAAAGGTAAATGTTGACTGTGTTGTTTGGGGTTGTACCCAAAAGATAGTAGCTAAGAGGGTTCAGAGCACGAGTATCTGCTCAGAGGGTAAAGAGAACCAGCCAAAACAAACAAACAAACAAAAATTGTTCCCAGAAGGTAGAGAAATTCAGCAAAACAGTTTTCATCGTGTAATGTCATTGCTGTAGAAGATTCTGTGGCATTTTAGACAATTTTATTAAAAAGGAGGAGGAGGAGGAGGGAAGGGAGAGGAAGAAAAGGGAAGGAGGAAGAAAAAAGAAAGGAAGAAAGAAAAATATAATGACCCCCCTACTGGTATAAACTTTTGACCATGAACTTTTTGTTCATGTTTATATGCTATATGCCTTTATTTCATCACAGCTACCACCTATGCTTTTTTAAAGTGGTATTGACTTCTTTATAATACTGGGAAGTAGAGTTGTTTCAAAGGCAAGGTTCAACGGTTAAAATCCCTGTTTTAGAAGTTCTTTCTATTAAAGAATAAAACTAATAGAAACCATTCTGTGTTTGCAGTGAAAATGGGAAGGGGGCATTCATATGTAATGTGGGGTCAGAGCCTGCCTAGAAACAAGTACAGGGGAGGAAAGCTGCTATTGCTTCTCCTGCTGAATATTTACAGCCGAAACTGGCTGTGTCAGTGTCCTAATCGTTGCAGAAAACAGAGCAGCTTGCTTTGGCTCTGGAGTGGTGCCCTTCCCTCAGGTCTTCATTGTGGCTGCACAGTTCCCTCAGGAACAGCAGAGGGCACTGTTCCACAGTATGCAGGCTCTCAGAAGCCATTTCTTTGCATAGGAAAAGTATATCCCTACTGGGTGAGACCAGACAGCGGAAGGTCCAGGATAAATGGCCAATCTATCCCATTTTTCACAGGTTCATAGGCCAAAGCCATGTTTGAACATCAAGAGCAGAGACGATATAGTACCCTATCCCAAGGACTGAATCACTACCTACAATTATAATCTGCCTAAAATCTTCAGAATGTGTGCCTTGAGTGAAAGAATTTCCTTACAAGTCTCTGCCTACCATGAAGCAGGATTCCACACTTTGATAAATCCCTAAAATAGATCTCATTCCACAGGGCTACTTCTAGGAGTGTTATAAAATATATAAATTTAAGATTCATGGATGGGTGAAATACATAAAGGGCATTAAGAGCACACTTGTGATAAGCACTGAGTAAGTCACAGAATTGGTGAATCGGTATATTGTACATCTGAAACCATTATAACACTGTGTGTTAGTTGTACTTTAATTAAAAAAAAAGATTAATGGAGACAGAGATAAAGGATGCATGTTGCTCATCACTCTTCAGAAACTGAATCAAATTCCCCTTTGGTCATGCTTATTTTTCATTTTCAAAATCTTCCCCCCTCCCAACTCTTCAAACAATCTACCTTCATCTTCCTTCACACACCTTTAAAAAAAAAAAAAAAAGTTGCTGCTCAGAGCCATTTGGCTCTCCCTCTCAGATTATATTTACCACTCAGCAAAACCAAAGTTTGGGAGTTAATCTGTACAGTAACCTGAGTACATTCTACCACATACACTAAGATGTATCAGCAAACCCAGAAATAGTCTGCCAAGATACCCGGCCCATTTGTAACAGATATGATGTTAATGATCATACTTCCATTTCCTAGGGTGCCTGGATGGCTCAGCCGGTTAAGCGGCCAACTCTTGATTTAGGTTTAGGTCATGATCTCAGGGTCGTGAGATCGGGCCCTGTGTTGGGCTCCATGCTCAGTGTGGAGTCTGCTTGAGATTCTCTCTCTCTCTCCCTCTGCCCCTCTCCCCACTTGCATGCTCTCTTTCTCTCTCTAAATAAGTGAATAAAATCTTAAAAAATAAATTAATTAAATTCCATTTACTGAGGGCATATTATATGTCAGGCACTTAACCACGTTTCACTTGAACTATTGTATTAAACACGATTTTCCAAGGTACATATTATGCCAGGTACACAAATAAGGAAGCCAGTTCTGACAGCAAACAACTGAAGTTCTGAGTTGAAAAAATCAGAATCTGTGCTTGTGTTCCAAGCTTAACCTATAAAACTTCTATTGTTTCTGACAGCAGACACTGACCCAGACGGCTGGCCAAGGGTGGGGCATGGTCCAGAGTGGTAGGATGTCCACCCACCTGCCAAGGGGGATATCCCAACCATGGTTACAATTATAGAAGAATTAGGCACCAGGGAGACTCTCAGCCAACTCACAGATTCATAGAATTGGCAGGGAATTTAGAGACTGCTCTTTCAGGCTCAGTGGGGTACTTTCCCTCAAATCACACAACTAGTTAATGACAGAACCAGGATAAGAACTTAGTCTCTTGAGTCTTCCTTCAGTGGCCCTTCTAGTAAACTAGCATTTCCCAACTCTTCACAGTGGGGCACTAATGTAATGGAGATTCTATTGCAATTGTTATTTAAAAACAAAATCAACTGTACCCTCCTGTTTTCTAAGGTAAAGTCATAATTCTTAACTCTGGGGAAATCAGCCTCCATATTTCTCTCCCTGCTCCTATAAAACCTAATAGGGAAGTGGAGAAAAGAAAGGGTAACACTTGAAATACATGAACCTTTTTTTAGCAGAGCATCTTAATAAATCTTGAGTTATGCAAAGTGTGAATTGTGGGGGAGTGATAAGTGCTAGAGCTGAAATGCTCTTTATAATAATAAAATACAAGGAATTTTTGTCACACCTGGAAGGAGAGAAAGCTGAATAACATGAAGATACCCTGAACTCCAAGTTCATGAAAATGGACATGAAACTTTCAGAAGACCAGAAAAGCTAATATTCAATTTTAGATGATCTCCTAAGTGGTGCAGCAGTGTATGCTCCCACGTGCTTACTTCAGTCACCATTAAAATCTACCACAAAAGAATAGCAGCAACTCTCTGAACAGAAAAGCGACCACTTTCTGGAAGGTAGGACATGCAGAGAAGTGAATCCGAGGCGATATTCAGGAAGATAGACGGTGGGGGAGTGGGCCTCCAGTGGCCACTTCCGGCAAGTGATAGAGCAGCAGAGACAAAATCGGAACTTTGAAAAAGCTGCTCCGCTGAGGGACATCGCTTCAGTGGCTAAGCGGGGGGTGGAACCCTCTCTGGGACAGTGTGGTCTCAAGACCCTTGGGGTCACAGAAAGACTGGGGGTGCCTGAGTGCGGCAGAGCTCCCAGGTATCAGAGCCGGGAAGCCGGCTGCAAAGACGGAGCTGAGGAGTGGGCTCTCAGCTTGGAGTTGCCATAAACCGTGATCCGTGGTACAGTTGGGCCACTGCTCTTCCAGCAGGGACCCAAAAAGCGGCAGATCTGGAGAGACTCCCCTTCCTCCCCGGGGAGGAGCAGTGCAGGAGCGCACCACAGGGATCTGCTGGGTTTGGAGACTCCACACGGGGTCGTGTGCCAGAGATAGAAATGCTCAGTCACAGGCCACGTGAGCACAGAGGTGCGGCCGGAGACCGGGGAGACGGAAGTGACTGACTGCTTTTCTCTGGGGGTGCACTGAGGAGTGGGGCCCCGAGTTCTCGGTTCCTCCAGGGCAGAGATTGGGAGGCCGCCATTTTTACTCTCGTCCTCCAAATCTGTACAGAAAGCTTGCAGGGAACAAACGCTCCCAAGAGCAAACCCTAGCAGATTACTTAGCCAGGACAGGGCAAGGGCGGGGCAATTCCACCTCCGGGAAAGACATCTGAGAACCACGGCAACAGGCCCCTCCCCCAGAAGATCAGCAAGAACACCCAGCCAAGACCAAGTTTACCGATAGATGAGAACAGCAAAGGGGGATACAGCACATAGAATTCATGGCTTTTTTTCCCATGATGCTTTAGTCTTTCAAAGTTAATTTTTTTAATTTTCTTTTTTTCTTTTTCTATTTTTTTTGAATTTTTCTTTTTCCCTTTTTCAACCAACATCTTATCAATCCCTTTTTTTTAAAGATTTTATTTATTTATTTGAGAGAGAGAGAATGAGAGATAGAGAGCATGAGAGGGAAGAGGGTCAGAGGGAGAAGCAGACTCCCCGCTGAGCAGGGAGCACGATGCGGGACTCGATCCCAGGACTCCAGGATCATGACCTGAGCCGAAGGCAGTCGCTTAACCAACTGAGCCACCCAGGTGCCCTTATCAATCCTTTTTTTAAAAAAAATTTTTTTTTCATTTTTAGAGTCATATTCTATCCCTTCATTGTAGTTAACCCTCTTTTTGATATATATATAAGTTGTTCTGTCTTTAAAACTTTGGGATACAGTTTCTTCTAACAGATCAAAATATACCCTAAATCTCTAGTATATGGCTTTGTTCTAGTCTCCTGCATGATCACATTCTCTCCCTTTTTTTTAATTTCCCTTTTTTCTTTTTTCAACCAACTTATCTTACCAATTCCTTTTATAAAATCTTTTATAATTTTCATCTTTACAGTCATATTCCTTCCCTTCATTGTATTTATCCTTATTTTTGTACATATATAAGTTTTTCTTCCTTTAAAATTATGGGAGGCAGTTTCTTCTAACAGACCAAAATATGCCCAAAATCTAGTGTGTGGCACTGATCTATTCAACAGCCTGATCATATTTGATCATATTCTTTTTTTCTTTTTTTCTTTTTTCTTTCTTTCCCTTTCTTTTCCCTGGTTTCAGGTCTCTTCTGATTTGTTTAGTGTATATTTTTCAGGGGTCATTGTTACCGTGTTAGCATTTTGTTCTCTCATTCATTTGTTCTCCTCTGGACAAAATGACAAGATGGAAAAACTCACCTCAAAAAAAAAGAACAAGAAGCAGTACCAACTGCTGGGGACCTAATCAATACAGACATTAGTAAGATGTCAGAACTAGAGTTCAGAATGACGATTATAAAGATACTAGCTGGGCTTGAAAAAAGCATGAAAGATATTAGAGAAACCCTTTCTGGAGAAATAAAAGAACTAAAATCTAACCAAGTCAAAATCAAAAAGGTTATTGAAGAGGTGCAATCAAAAATGGGGCCTCTAATTGTTAGGATAAATGAGGCAGAAGAGAGAATTAGTAATATAGAAGACCAAATGATGGAGAATAAAGAAGCTGAGAAAAAGAGAGATAAACAACTACTGGATCACAAGGGCAGAATTCGAGAGATAAGTGATACCTTAAGACAAAACAATATTAGAATAGGATCCCAGAAGAAGAAGAAAGAGAGGGCCAGTATAGCAGAGAATTTCCCTAATTTGGGAAAGGAAACAGGCATCAAAATCCAGGAGGCACAGAGAAGCCCCCTCAAAATCAATAAAAATACGTCAACATCCTGACATCTAATAGTAAAACTTACAAGTCTCAGAGACAAAGAGAGAATCCTGAAAGCAGCTCGGGACAAGATATCTGTAACCTACAATGGTAGAAACATTAGACTGGCAACAGACCTATCCACAGAGACCTGGCAGGCCAGAAAGGACTGGCATGATACATTTAGAGCACTGAACGAGAAAAATATGCAGCCAAGAATACTATATCCAGCTAGGCTGTCATTGAAAATAGAAGGAGAGATAAAAAGCTTCCAGGACAAACAGAAACTAAAAGAATTTGCAAACACGAAACCAGCCCTACAAGAAATATTGAAAGGGGTCCTCTAAGCAAAGAGAGAGCCTAAAAGTAACATACACCAGGAAGGAACAGAGACAATATACAGTAACAGTCACTTTACAGGCAATACAATGGCACTAAATTCATATCTTTCAATTGTTACCCTGAATGTAAATGGGCTAAATGCCCCAATCAAAAGACACAGCGTTATCAGATTGGATTAAAAAACAAGACCCATTGATATGCTGTCTGCAAGAGACTCATTTTAGACCCAAAGACACCCCCAGATTGAAAGTGAGGGGGTGGAAAATAATTTACCATGCTAATGGACACAAAAAGAAGCTGGGGTGTCAATCCTTATATGAGACAAATTAGATTTTAAACCAAAGACTATAATAAGAGATGAGAAAGGACACTATATCCTACTTAAAGGGTCTATCCAACAAGAAGATCTAACAATTGTAAACATCTATGCCCCTAACATGGGGCAGCCAATTATATAAGCCAGTTAATAACAAAATCAAAGAAATACATCGACAACAATACAATAATAATAGGGGACTTTAACACCCCCCTCACTGAAATGGACAGATCATCTAAACAAAACATCAACAAGGAAATAAAGACTTTAAATGACACGCTGGACCAAATGGACTTCACAGACATATTCAGAACATTCCATCCCAAAGCAACAGAATACACATTATTCTCTAGTGCCCATGGAACATTCTCCAGAATTGATCACATCCTAGGTCACAAATCAGGTCTCAACCGGTACCAAAAGATTGGGATCATTCCCTGCATATTTTCAGACCACAATGCTTTGAAACTAGAATGCAATCACAAGAGGAAAGTCGGAAAAAACTCAAATACATGGAGGCTAAAGAGCATCCTACTAAAGAACAAATGGGTCAACCAGGAAATTAAAGAAGAATTAAAGAAATTCATGGAAACAAATGAAAATGAAAACACAAATGTTCAAAATCTTTGGGATGCAGCAAAGGCAGTCCTAAGAGGAAAGTATATAGCAATACAGGCCTTTCTCAAGAAACAAGAAAGGTCTCAAATACACAACCTAACCCTACACCTAAAGGAGCTGGAGAAAGAACAGCAAATAAAGCCTAAACCCAGCAGGAGAAGAGAAATAATAAAGATCAGAGCAGAAATCAATGTAATAGAAACCAAAAGAACAGTAGAACAGATCAACGAAACTAGGAGCTAATTCTTTGAAAGATAAGATTGATAAACCACTGGCCAGACTTATCAAAAAGAAAAGAAAAATGACCCAAATAAATCACGAATGAAAGAGGAGAGATCACAACCAACGCCAAAGAAATACAAACAATTATAAGAACATATTATGAGCAACTATATGCCAGCAAATTAGATAATCTGGAAGAAATGGATGCATTCCTAGAGACGTATAAACTACCAAAACTGAACCAGGAAAATAGAAAACCTGAACAGACCTATAACCACTAAGGAAATTGAGGCAGTAATCAAAAATCTCCCAACATAGCCTGGTGATGGGTATTAAAGAGGGCACGCTCTGCATGGAGCACTGGGTGTTATACACAAACAATGAATCATGGAACACTACATCAAAAATTAATGATGTAATGTATGGTGATTAACATAACAACAAAAAAATTTTTTTTAAAGTAAAAAAAAAAAAAATTCTCCCAACAAACAAGAGCCCAGGGCCAGATGGCTCCCCAGGGGAATTCTACCAAACATTTAAAGAAGAATTAATACCGATTCTTCTGAAACTGTTCCAAAAAATAGAAATGGAAGGAAAACTTCCAAACTCATTTTATGAGGCCAGTATTACCTTGATCCCAAAATCAGACAAAGACCCCATCAAAAAGAAGAATTACAGTCCAATATCCCTGATGAACATGGATGCAAAAATTCTCCCCAAAATACTAGCCAATAGGATCCAACAGTACATGAAAAGGATCATTCACCACGAATAAGTGGGATTTATCCCTGGGCTGCAAGGTTGGTTTAACATCTGCAAATCAATCAATGTGATACAATACATTAATAAAAGAAAGAACAAGAACCATATGATCCTCTCAAAAGATGCAGAAAAAGCATTTGACAAAGTATAGCATCCTTTCTTGATTAAAACTCTTCAGAGTGTAGGGATAGAGGATACACACCTCAATATCATAAAAGCCATCTATGAAAAACCCACAGTGAATATCATTCTCAATGGGGAAAAACTGAAAGCTTTCCCCCTAAGGTCAGGAACATGGCAGGGATGTCCGCTATCACCACTGCTATTCAACATAGTACTAGAAGTCCTAGGCACAGGAATCAGACAACAAAAAGAAATAAAAGGCATCCGAATTGGCAAAGAAGTCAAACTGTCACTCTTTGCAGACGATATGATACTTTATGTGGAAAACCCAAAAGACTTCACCCCAAAACTGTTAGAACTCACAGAGGAATTCAGTAAAGTGGCAGAATATAAAAACAATGCACAGAAATCAGTTGCATTTCTATACACCAACAACAGGACAGAAGAGAAATTAAGGAGTCGATCCCATTTACAATTGCACCCAAAACCAGAAGATACCTAGGAATAAATCTAACCAAAGAGGCAAAGAATCTGTACTCAGAAAACTATAAGATACTCATGAAAGAAACTGAGGAAGACACAATGAAATGGAAAAACGTTCCATGCTCATGGATTGGAAAAGCAAATATCGTGAAGATGTCAATGCTTACCTAGAGCAATCTACACATTTAATGCAATTCCTATCAAAATACCATCAACTTTTTTCAAAGAAATGGAACAAATAATCCTAAAATTTGTATGGAACCAGAAAAGACGCCGAATAGCCAGAGGAATGTTGAGAAAGAAAAACAAAGCTGGTGGCATCACAATTCCGGGCTTCAAGCTCTATTACAAAGCTGTAATCATCAAGACCGTATGGTACTGGCACAAAAACAGACACATAGATCAATGGAACAGAACAGAGAGCCCAGAAATGGACCCTCAAGTCTATGGTCAACTAATCTTCGACAAAGCAGGAAAGAATGTCAATTGGAAAAGACAGTCTCTTCAACAAATGGTGTTGGAAAAATTGGACAGCCACATGCAGAAGAATGAAACTGGACCATTTCCTTACACCACACACAAAAATAGACTCAAAATGGTTGAAAGACCTAATGAGACAGGAGTCCATCAAAATCCTAGAGGGGAACAGAGGCAGCATTCTCTTCAACCTCAGCCACAGCAATTTCTTCCCAGACACAGCACCAACTGCAAGGGAAGGAAGGGCAAAAATGAACTACTAGGACTTCATCAAGATTCCAAGATTTTGCGCAGCAAAGGAAACAGTCAACAAAACCAAAAGACAACTGAGAGAATGGGAGAAGATATTTGCAAATGACATATCAGATAAAGTGTTAGTATCCAAAACCTATAAAGAACTTATCAAACTCAACACCCAAAGAACAAATGATCCAATCAAGAAATGGGCAGAAGACATGAACAGACATTTTTCCAAAGAAGACATCCAAATGGCCAACAGACACTTGAAAAAGTGCTCAACATCGCTTGGCATCAGGGAAATCCAAATCAAAACCTCAATGAGATACCACCTCACACCCGTCAGAATGGCTAAAATTAACAAGTCAGGAAACGACAGATGTTGGCGAGGATACGGAGAAAGGGGAACCCTCCTACACTGTTGGTGGGAATGCAAGCTGGTGCGGCCACTCTGGAAAACGGTATGGAGGTTCCTCAAAAAGTTGAAAATAGAGCTACCATATGACCCAGAAATTCCACTACTGGGTATTTACCCCAAAGATACAAATGTAGGGATCCGAAGGGGTATGTGTACCCCAATGTTTATAGCAGCAATGTCCACAATAGCCAAACTACAGAAAGAGCCAAGACGTCCATCAACAGATGAATGGTTAAGGAGATGTGATACACACACACACACACACACACACACACACACACACACACACACACACACTGGAATATTATGTAGCCATCAAAAAATGAAATCTTGCCATTTGCAATGACATGGTTGGAACTAGAGGGTATTATGCTAAGCGAAATAAGTCAATCAGAGAAAGACATGTATCATATGATCTCACTGGTATGAGGAATTCTTAATCTCATGAAACAAACAGGGTTGCTGGAGTGGTGGGGGTGGGAGGTGGGAGGGATGGGGTGGCTGGGTGATAAACGTTGGGGAGTGTATGTGCTATGGTGAGCACTGTGAATTGTGTAAGACTGATGAATCACAGACCTGTACCTCTGAAACAAATAATACATTATATGTTAAAAAAAAAAGAGAGAGAGAAACAGAGAAAAGATAGTAGGAAGGGTAAAATGAAGGGGGGGAAGTCAGAGGGGAGACAAACCATGAGAGACTATGGACTCTGAAAAACAAACTGAGGGTTCTACAGGGGAGAGGGTGGGGGATGGGTTAGCCTGGTGGTGGGTATTAAAGAAGGCATGTATTGAATGGAGAACTGGGTGTTATATGCAAACAATGAATCATGGAACACTATAGCAAAAACTAATGATGTAATGTATGGTGATTAACATAACATAATAAAATAGAAAAAAGAAAGAAAGAAAAGATTTGCAGAAATCCTCAGGAAAAGGACAAAAACCAGTACTACATGGAATATGGAAGATGGCAGGAAAGCCAATCTTAGCTAGTGTCAAAGAGTGGGTGGCTCCAGGTGGCACCTAGATTATAGAAGAAACTTCTACATCTCTTCTTTCCTCGTAGTTCTCTCCAAAGAGGCCAATGTCAAGGAGTTCTTCCCATATGTTTTCTTCTAGAAGTTTTATGGCTTCAGGTCTTATATTTGAGTTTTTTCAGTCTATTAATTTTTAGTTGTTGGGAGTTTTTTTATATAGTATACAATAAGGATCCAATTTCATTCTTTTGCCTGTGGATATCCAGTTTTCCAACACCATGTTTTGAAGAGACTATCCTTTCTTCATTGTGCAGTCTTGGGATCTTTGTTGAAAATTAGCTGACCATATATGTATGGGATCAATTCTGGGTTCTTTTATTCTGCTGCAATGATCTATATGTCTGCTTTTATGTCAATACCATGCTGTTTTGATTAACGCAGCTTTGTAACATAGCTTGAAATCAGGAAGTGTGATGTCTTCAGCTTTGTTCTTCTTGACCAAGGTTCCTTGAGCTATTTGGTATCCTATGTGGTTCCAAACAAATTTTAGGATTATTTTTTCTATTTCTGTAATAAATGCCACTGGAATTTTGATAGCAAATGCACTGAATCTGTAGATTGCTTTGAATATTAATTATTCCAAACCATAAACACAGGATATATTTCCATTTATCTGTGTCTGCTTCAGTTTCTTTCATTGGTATTTTATAGTTGTTAGTATACAAGTCTTTCACCTCTTTGGTTAAATTTATTCCAAAGTATTTTATTTTTTTGATGCTATTGTAATTGGATTATATTCTTAATTTCTTTTTTTTTTTTGGATAATTCATTGTTATGCATAGAAACACAACTGATCTTTGTATGTTGATTTTTTTTAAAGATTTTATTTATCTATTTGAGAGAGAGAGAATGAAAGAGAGAGCACATGAGAGGGGGGAGGGTCAGAGGGAGAAGCAGACTCCCCGCCGAGCAGGGAGCCCGATGCAGGCCTTGATCCAGGGACTCCAGGATCATGACCTGAGCCAAAGGCAGTCACTTAACCAACTGAGCCACCCAGGCACCCTGTATGTTGATTTTGTATCCTGCTATTTTACTGAACTTAATAGTTTTAACATGTTCTTGGTAGAGTCTTTAGGGTTTTCTATATTTAAGATCATATCCCCTGCAAACAGAGACAATGTTACTTAAATCTTTCTGATTTGGATACCTTTATTCCTTTTTCCTGCCTAACTGTTCTGGCTAGGACTTTCAGTACTATGGTGAATAAAAGTAGTAAAACTGGGCATGTTTGTCTTGTTCCTAATCTTAGAAAAGCTTTCGGCTCATCACCATTGAGTATAATGTTAGCTGTGGGTTTGTCCTACATGGCCTTTATTATATTGAGATATATTCCCTATGTACGCACTTAGCTGAGAGTTTTTTATCATGAATGTTGAATTTTGTTGATGCTTTTTCTGCATCTATTGAGACTATATGGTTTTTATCTTTCATTTTGCTAATGTGGCATATTACACTTACTGATTTGCATATGTTGAAACAAACCTGCTTCCCTCGATAAATCCCAGTTGATCATGGTGTATGATCCTTTTAAAGTCCTGTTGAATTTGGTCTGCTAGTATTTTGTCAAGGATTTTTGCTTCTATGTTCACCAGGGATTTGGCCTCTAATTTTGTTTTTTTATAGTGTCCTTGTCTGGCTTTTGTATCACAATAATGCTGGTCTTGTAAAATGAGTCAGTGTTCACTCTTCAATTTTTTGCAAGAGTTTAAGATGGATTGGTATAAATTCTTCTTTAAATGCTTGGTAGAAAACACCACTGAAGCCATCAGGTCCTGGACATTTCTTTGTTGGGAGAGTTTTGATTACTGTTTCCATTTCCTTCCTTATTAGACTGTTCAGATTTTCTATTTCTTCATGACTTAGTCTTAGTAGACTGTGTATTTCTAGGAATTTATCCATTTTTTTCTGTTATCCAACTTATTGGCATATAACTGTTCATAGTAGTTTCTTAACATCCTTTGTGATTCTGTGGTGTCAGTTTTAATATCCTTTCTTTCATTTCTGACAATATTTGAGTCTTTTCTTTTCTTAGTCTAGCTAAAGGTTTGTCAACTTTTACCTTTTCAAAAACCAACTGTTAGGGATGCCGGGGCGGTTCAGTCAGTTAAGCCTCTGCCTTCAGCTCAGGTCATGATCCCAGGGTCCTAGGATCAAGACCCACATCAGGCTCCCTGCTCTGCGGGTAGCCTGCTTCTCCCTCTCCCACTCCCCCTGCTTGTGTTCCCTTTCTTTGTGTGTCTCTTTCTGTCAAATAAATAAATAAATTTTTTTCTTTTTTTTAAAAAAAAAGGACCTGAATAGACATTCCTCCAAAGAAAACATACAAATGGCTAACAAGTATATAAAAAGATGCTCAGCATCAATTATCATCAGGAAAATGAAAATCAAAACCATAAAAAGTTATCACCTCATACCTATTAGGATGGCTATTACCAAAACATTAAAAGATTAGTATTGGTCAAATGTGGAGAAAATGGAACACTTCTACACTATTGATGGGAATATAAACTCATACAGCCATCATGGAAAACAGTGTGGAGATTCTTCAAAAAACAAACAAACAAACAAACAAAACAAACAAACAAAAACTAGAACTACCATATGATCCAGCAATACCACTTATGGGTATATAGTCAAGGAAATAAAACCACCATTTGAAATAGGTATCTGAACTTCCCATGATCACTGCAGCATTATTTACAATAGCCAGTATAGAGAAACAACCTAAATATCCATTGACAAATGAATGGATCAAGAAAATGTGGTGTGTGTGTGTGTGTGTGTGTGTGTGTGTGTGTATGCAGTGAAATACTATTCACTCTTAAGAAAAAAAGGAAATCCTGCCTATGTGAGATAACATGGATGACTCTGGAGGGCACTATGCTAAGTTAAATGAGCCAGACACAGAAAGACAAATACTGTATAATCTTACATATATGTAGAATCTTAAAAAAAAAAAAAGTAAGAAAAGAAAAAAATTGAACTCAATAACAAAGAGCAGAATGGTAGTCAGCAGAGCGTGGGGCATGGGGAGAGAGGGGAGACTTAAAAAATAGTCAGAAAATGCTCCCCCCCCATCACTTTCCCACCATAGAGAAGGCAAACCAAGTGAAAGGGATAGAATTCCACCAGATTTTAATTGTGAGGTTGTAGGAAAAGGTAGTTTTAATTTTTCTTCTAAAATTAGAATGATTTTCCCTGGTTTTTATTACTGGGTTCCATGTTCTTATAAAAAAACACTTTAATGCAAATGAACCAAGTTGTATTTTTTTTTCCATCTTCTTTCATCCAAAGTACATAATGTTTGTAAGTTTCTATTGGAGTTCTAGCAATATACTAAATTTTTAAAATTCTGTGGATACATATAGGAAATGTGTACTCTACCAGGGTAAATATTTTTTAGAAATTTAAAAATTCCTTTTCATTCTATTTTTATGAAAATAATCAAGTAGGTTGACTTTTTCACCTATACAGACATCACAGAGGACTCGTGAAAAAAACATGAATTTCAAGGCAGAATAATAACCCATATTACCTTGGGTATCCTTAACTCAGAATCTATGTTCATTCAGATGTGCACTGACTGAAGTTTTGACTTGCTCATTCTTATCTATTAACTGAAACATGGCCTCAATCCAGCTACCCCATTTACACCCCTCTAATATCAAACTGTTTTTGAGATTGCATTTATTTAAAATATATCCTGAGAGGGGCACCTGGGTGGCTCAGTCATTAAGCGGCTGCCTTCGGCTCAGGTCATGATCTCAGGGTCCTGGGATCGAGCCCCCCGCATCGGGCTCCCTGATCTGCAGAGAGCCTGCTTCTCCCTCTCCTTCTGTCTGCCACGCTGCCTACTTGTGCTCTCTATCTCTCTGTCAAATAAATAAATAAAATCTTTTAAAAATAAAAAAATAATATAAAATAAAATATGTCCTGAGAGGCACCTGACTGGCTCAGTTGGTAGAGCATGCGACTCTTGATCTCGGGGTTGTAAGTTTGAGCCTCATACTGGGTGTAGGGATTTTTAATTTTTTAAGAAAATAAATAAAACAAAATACAACCTGAAACTCAGTTTCTCACTAATTCATATTAACCTTCCCAAAGTTAAACAAAATTTTACTATATTCTCTGTAGCAAGAACATGTGTTGGTTGGAGCCTTTTCTAATCAAAGAACCAATCAATAAAAAAGTAATATGCCTGGGGCGCCTGGGTGGCTCAGTTGGTCAAGCGTCTGCCTTCAGCTCAGGTCATGATCCCAGGGTCCTGAGATCGAGCCCCGCATTGGGCTCCCTGCTCCGCGGGAAGCCTGCTTCTCCCTCTCCCACTCCCCCTGCTTGTGTTCCCTCTCTCGCTGTGTCTCTCTCTCTGTCAAATAAATAAATAAAATCTTTTAAAAAAAAGGTAATATGCCTTTATAATCTTTTAGCTTCCAAAATTTGTAGAGTTTGGGGGCTAGAAAAAGCAACGAAGATAACTGAGTCCCAGAGAAGTTAATTGATTAGCCTTAGTTTATATAGATAACTAGTATTAGATGGCAGAACTCAGAGAATCACAGAAACCCAGTTATCAAAAATAAAACATTTAGTTACCTCATATAACTGGAATCATATGGTATTTGTCTTTTTGTGACTGGCTTATTTCATTTAGCATAATGCTCTCAAAGTTCTTCCATGTTGTAACATTTGTCAAAATACCTCCTTTTTTAAGGCTAAATAATATTCTATTGTATGCATATACCACATTTTGCTAATCCATCTGTCAATGGACACTTGGTTTGCTTCCACATTTTATCTATGGTGAACAATGCTGCTATGAATATGGGTGTACAAATATTTTTTCAAGACCCTGATTTCAATTCTTTTGCATATATACCCAGAAGTGGAATAGCTGGATCATATAGTAATTCTATTTTTGATTCTAAGGAACCACCGTAATGTTTTCCACAGCCACTGTACCCTTTTAGATTCCAAGAGTGCACAAGGCTTCCAATTTTTTCACATCCTTTCCAACTCTTATTTTCTGTTAGTATTTTTTTATATAGTAGCCATCCTAATTGTTGCAAGGTGGTATTTTTTTGTTTTAATGTGTATTTCCCTAAAAATTAGCTATGTTGAGCATCTTTTCATGTGTTTATTGACCATTTGTATATCTTCTTTTGGAAAACATCTATTTAACTCTTTTGCCTATTTTTGGATCAGGCTGTTTGCTTTTATGTCGAGTTTTAGAAGTTCTCTATATTCTGGATATTAATCCTTTATCAGATATGTGACTGACAAACATGACAAATATTTTTTTCTGTTCTGTTAATAGTGTCTTTGTTAATAGTGTCTGTTAATACTGTTAATAGTGTCTTTGATGCACAATTTTTTTAAATTTTCCTTAAGTCCAATTTGGTTTTTTTCTTTTGTTTCCAGTGCATTTGGTATCATATCTAAGAAATCATTGCAAATCCAATGTTGTGAAGATTTTGTACTATATTTTCTTCTAAAAGTTTTATAGTTTTAACTCTTACATTTAGGTCTTTCATCCATTTTGAGTTAATTTTTGTATATCATGTTAGGTAAAGATCCAACTTCACATTTTGCATGTGGGTATCCCGTTTTCCCAGCACCATTTGTTGAAAAGACTGAACTTTTCCCATTGAATGGTCTTGATATCTTTTATAAATCATTTGAATATATATGCAAGGGTTTATTTCTGGGTTCTCCATTCAGACCCATTGGTCTATATGCCTGTCTATATGCCAGTATCACACTGTTTTGATCACCATAGCTTTGTAGTAAGTTTTGACATCAGGAAGTCTGAGATCTCCAACTCTGTTCTTCTTTTGCAAGATTGTTTTGGCTATCCATTGTCCCTTGAGATTCCGTATGAATTTTAGGATGGGTTTTTGTATTTCTGAAAAAAAAAAATCATTGGGATTTTGGTAGGGATTGCATTGAAGTTGTAGCTCCCTTTGGGTAACACTGGAATCTTAATAAAATTAAGTCTTTCAATTCATGAACACGAAAAGTCTTCCCGTTCCTTTATATCTTCTTTAATTTCTTTCAGCAATGTTTTGTAGTTTTCATTGTGTAAGTCTTTTGCCTCCTTTGTTAAGCTGATTTGAAGTATTTTGAAGCTATTGTAAATGGCTTCCTAACTTTCCTTCCAAACTGTTCATTTTAATGTCTAGAAATGCAACTGATTATTGTGTGTTGATTTTGTACCCTTCTATTTTGCTAAATTTATTAGTTCTAACAGGGGTGTGTGTGTGTGTGTGTGTGTGTGTGTGTGTGTGTATGTGTGTGTGTGTGTGTGATATCTTTAGAGTTTTCTATATATAAAATCATATAATCTGTGAACAGAGATCATTTTACTTCTTCCTTTCCCGTTTGAATACCTTTTATTTCTTTTCATGTCTAATTGCTGTGGCTAAAATTTTCAGTACTATATTGAATGGAAATGGTAAAAGCCACATTCTTGCCTCATTTCTGATTTTCAGAGGAAAAACCTTCATTCTCTTACCTCACAGTATGATGCTTGCTGTAGGTTTTTCATATATGGCTTTCAATTTTGTACTTTCCTTCTATTCCTAGTTTTTTGAATGTTTTTACCATGACAGGATGTTGAATTTTGTCAAATATTTTTTTCTGTATCAATTGAGATGATTATGAGGTTTTTTCCTTCATCCTGTTAATGTACTGTATCATGATGGTCAATTTTCATATGTTGAATCATGTTTGCATTCCAGGAATAAGTCCCATTTGGTCATGGTGCATAATTCTTTTAGTATGTTGCTAAATTTGATTTGCCAGTATTTTCTTGAGAATTTTTACATCAATGTTCATAAAGGAAATTGATCTATAGTTTTCCTCTCTTATAGTATTTTGTTTGGCTTTGACATCTGGGAAATGTTGGCCTCATAACATGAGTTAGAAAGCATTCCTTCCTCTTTAATTTTTTGGAAAAATTTGATAAAGATTAATGTTAGTGCTTCCTTACATGTTTGTAAAAACTAACTATTGAAGCCATCAAGTCCAGGGCTTTTCTTTGTTGGGAGATTTTTAATTACTGATTCAGTCTCCCTTCATAGGTTCCTACTCTTTCATGACCTGGATTTGGCAGATTTTTGTGTTTCTAGGATTTATCCATTTCATCTAGGCTATCCAATTTGTTGCCATACAACTGTTCATAGCACTCTCTTAAAATCTTTTTTTTTCTGTAGCATCAGTAGTAATGTCCCCACTTTCATTTCTGATTTTAGTTATTCAGTTCTTCTTCTTCTTTTTTTTTTTTTTTTGGTTATTTAGCTAAAAGTTTGTCAATGTTGTTGACCTTTTTGAAGAACTAACTTTTGCTTTTATTGGTATTCTCTATTTTTCTTTTTTCTATTTATCTCTGCTCTAATCCTAATCTAATCCAAAATCTGCATTTCACAGATCAGCTAGGTCACCTATTTTCCTGTCACACTTAAGTTTGATAAAAGGCCCTCTACAGAGGAAAGTTCCACAACTCAACCCTAGAAACTCCTTCCAGATTGGCATCAGCATGCCATATTCAACCACAAGAAACTCTTTCAATCTGAAATCCCAGACACATTAATATCCACAGCTGTAGGAGCCAGGCCGGTTATGGGAAGGGGTATAAAGTGATGTGTAAAGGCAACACTAAGTGATGGGTGGCAAGAACTGTCCTATACATTTTCCTATCACTTTAGTAGCTCATCAAAGATGGGAAATGTTAGCACACCCTGATTTGTTTTTGACTCCTCCAATTTCTACAACCACAGCTTCATCTTCTAAGTGCTGGTAAAATTTTCTCCTTTCGAGGTCAGAGGACAATGCAAAGGAAAGAATAGGGCTAGAAAAGTGGTCTATGAGGTGCTAAACGGTGCTAAATCTTTATAAGCAACAGCCTTCCCCAACTCCACCTATGAAAGCCTACTCCCAACATACACATAACAGTCAATTTAGAAATGAAGAACCAGTCTCCTTAAGGAGAAGCAAGCCTTGCCCCTCTCCAGGGATCTTGATGCCTGCTACACAGGAAAGGAAGCATGGAAGTACACACTATGGAAGTAAAGTTCTGTCTCCTATCTTTGCCACTCCTCCACCATGTTCTTAAGACTCAAAGCCATAGTCAATGGAGAGTGTCCACATTATTCTCTTCTTTCCAAAAGCCCAAAAAAACTCCACCTCATTTTCCCACCCTACAGGAGGCAAACAATGTGGTTTAGTAAAATTATTTTACATCCTACAAGCAGATTTTACTTCTCTTCCTTTCCTCTGATTCAGCCTGTATCTCTTAAGCAATCCAGATCAGAAAATTGCCTCAGTAATGGCTCCGGTGTTTCTGAGTCCAAATCAGAAACTTCCACTTGAAAGTCCAGTGGCTAATCGAAAACAAGGTCTCTAATTTACATTCTGCCCGATACAGAGCTACTCTGTGAATCTCCCACTGTCATCTTCCTGCCTGCAGTTCAGTCATTTTGTAGAAGCACAAGATCCTTAGGAGCCCAGCAGAGTAGGACACTGCTACCAAAAATATTTTTATCACTATTCTGCTCTATGATGACTCAGAAAAGATATAAGAAATGGGCAACAGCTAGTAGCTAGATTGATCATAGTGACCACTTCGTAATATAGATAAATGTTGAATCACTGTTGTGCGCCTGAAACTAATATAACTATGTCAACTACACTTCAAGAAAGAAAGAAACAAAGAAAGGCAAAGACAGGCAAGATACCAAAATCAAATTTTCAGAGGCATAAGGCTGGCCTGTTATGCAAGCTTTATCTACTTTATCCACATGGTGGTGCTAGCCTCAAAAAAATTGCCCAAAAAGGAAAACAGTCCATTTTCCTCTCCTTAATGACAAAGCTGTACACTGTGGTCAACACACCACTTGTCTAAGGGGACTATACATTAATTCTGCAAATAAGCATCTAAAATAGTTTGTCCTAATCCTCATTCCCACCCTGCTTCCCAGGGGGAATAAATGGAACCAAATCACCATTCTTTTCAACTCACTGATTCAATCTTTACTGACTTGGGGGGGGGCAGGGGGCAGGGCGGATAATGACTCATGCTGGGCTGTGGGATGTGTGCAATCCTGGCACAGAAACTTATTATTCCTGAGAGGGAGCTGGGATGGCCTGGGGAGAGCTGGTCAACTAGCCATCTAAGGCTCTTCACTGGGTTCTTCTAAGTGCTGCTAGAGTCAGAGAAGATGGGAGCAGCAAACATTTCACTGGTGTCACTGAATGAAAGACAGGTTCAGTGTGGGTGCCTTCCAGGCCACTGAACAGAGAAGACCAAAGAATCTGTTTTTGACTTCTAAACCCAAAAATATGCTCTCCACCTTGATCATATGACCAAGTCGCACCAGCTGCCTCTTCTTGTGGAATCTAAATGTTTCATTAAAATGTTTTAAAAGCTCAGGGGAATCTCATTAAGTATGCTAAATACTGCTTAGGCAACACCGAAGATGCCAAATGGAACCAATTACCAGGTGTATAAACAAACAAATTTAAAAACACAGTTACCTGTCAACACCGAAAAACACTCTCAACTTTAGAAAAGGAGAACTGACACAAGTTTGTTAATGGTCCTCTGTAAGTCAGTCCTTACCTGACACTGATACTAATCACAATGACAACCATGAATACAACGATACACGTCCAGAGGGTTTTCAGACCTGGCCCTAGAGGCTGGCAGCTTGCTAACACCTGTGATTTGGGAGATAGCACAAGGTACCACTTGCCATTGTATGTAATTACCCCCTCTGACCTGCCAGGGACTTATGATCCTTTCTCATGTTTAAATCCCCAACTTTAGACAAGACCTGCTAAGCATCTTATCCCTATAACTTTGTTCATAAAATAAACATCTAAGCAGAGAATGAAGTAAAGACCCAAGGAAAAATCCCCATTAGAATGAACAAGTTCATTAGATTGGCTCATTTACCCTTGGAATAGCAAGAAGCTGGATCCTGAGAAGAGAGCATATGGGACAACTACATGTCAACAAAGGTCAAAGAGTTTGATAGTCATAAGTTCTGGAGCCAAGGAATGACTCGGGGTACAAGCAAGAATGAATCTGAAGGAATTTTTCCATTTATCATAGATCAGACATAACAAAGTAATGGCTCATAGGCTTAATCAAATTTACAGTTGCATTTTGTTCCTCTCATGGTGTTTTTTAAAAAAATTTACCTTTGTTGCAAATATTTAAAATCCGGGAGATGCCATCTAAAGTCTAGATTGTGGGATTCTTTTAAAAAGTTTTGGGGCACGTGGGTGACTCAGTCAGCTGAGCATCTGCCTTGGGCTCAGGTCATGATCTCAGGGTCCTGGGATGGAGCCACAAGTCTGGCTCTCTGCTCAGCGGGGAGTCTGCATCTCCCTCTCACTCTCCCTCTGTGCTCTCCCTCTCTTTCTCTATCAAAAAAATAAAATCTTTTTTAAAAAATTAAAAGTTTTGTCATCACTAGACAGGATTCTCATGTGACAATAACTGCTCAAAGCTGAGAAATAACAGGTAAGTCAACAGACTTATATGGCCATTTGCTTACCACAGTCCCCCATCCCCCCTACTGTATCAAACCTGGTCTTATAGTGCTATGCCCATGCCATGTAAGTCATAACTGACCTTGGTAAGGGGCACCTGGAGAGAAAATTCTTAAAAGGAAGATGATGATGCCAACAGTGTAGTGAGGTACCAAAAGACAGTTTTCTGAAAAGAATATGGTCATATCTGACAGAATTGAAGGTAATACCTAGAGAAAAATTAATATAGCAGAGCTCATACTGGGCTAAGTTCACACAGAAGTTCCAGGGACTCAGAGCAGTGTGAGAAAGAGAGACAACTGAAAAACCCTATGATGGGATGAGAAAGTTTTCCTGAATCTCAGCTTTTGATTTATGAGGAGGCAAACCACAAGACTTACTAACAAGTCATATGAACTTTAGAAATAGTCAAAGGCTCCCTGTGTGGCAAGGATGCAGCCTGTGTTTGCTTTCTCACAGCTCACGGATGAGGAGTGATAGAAATGAGCTGCAATAAAGGAGATTTGGCTTGGGTTGAACATCAGGAATTATATACACTGAACTCTGAGATAATTTTAAGCGATGTGCGTCCAAGTCTTAATTTATAAAGGTGACTTAAGTGACAACAGAATGAGGTCAAGGCCACCGAAAGAAAATTTTATTGATACTCATGGTTCCCTTGGAAATAGGAGAAAAGCACACTACACAGAGATACATTGGGAAGCACCAGAGTGGATAAAGAGGCAGAAGCAGGAAGGAGGGGAAACATGACCTAGAGCCTTGATTGTGTTTTCCATGGAAAAGGCAAGCAGGGAAGGGAAAGTAGGCTTAGGACTGGCTAGTTTGAGTAATGTTGGCAGCCTCTGGACTATAAGGAGCGGTCTCTAGTTGGCTGGTACCTGGCCCTGACTGACTAGAGCAGGGAAATATTGGCCTGGGATATAAGAGTTAGATAAAGGAGGTGGTTGGAGGTGTGGACTTGGGATTAGTTGGAGAGTTTGTAATATGATTTTTGCACATCTGCGAAAGCTGCATCGCAGGGGGTCTAAACAATTCGGGCCATTAGTATGGCCCTGTGATTAACGGATGCCACACAAACAAATACAAAATCTAAGAAAACGCGGTTCAATCATTAAGGGAGTGTAAAAGGCCTTCAGTCTAGTCCCCTCCATTTTATAAATGAGGAAACTGATATTTAAAGACATAATGTCATTTATCCAAAATCCAATGAAGCTTGTTAGCAGCGCTGCAAGGAATAGAATTGTCACGCACTACTCCCAGTTCAGTGACTTATCTGCTACACTCTACTGATTTATGCTAATATGTATATTGACTATGCACTTCCCTTCATCTTGTCTTGTGAATCTAAAGGATAGGCAAACTTTTCCTTTAAAGGACCAAAAACAATAAATATCTTAGGCTTGCAGATCATACAGTCTCTGTCACAACTACTCAACTCTGTCATTGTAGCTCTAAAGCAGCTGCAGACAACACATAACTGGGTGTGTCTGTGTCCTAATAAAACTATTTGTGGACACTGAAATTAGAATTTCATATTAATTTTCACATCATGAAATAGTCTCTAAAAATTTTTGTCAACCATTTAAAAATGTAGTAACTATTCTTAGCTTGCAGGCTGTACAAAAATAGGCAGCAGGCTGAGTTTTACTATGAGCCACAGTTTCCTAATCCTTTTTCTCTGTACAATCCTTATAAAATCTCAGATGACTGAACCAGGTGACAGTGACCCACTCTAGGTCTTAGTTTCTCCATTGATAGAATGAGGCAACTAGACTCTAAGGTCCCTTTCAGAGATGTGACCTTGAGGTTTTTGATAGGGGTACCTACCCAAAGACAAAAATGTGTTGTAAAAGGGAATCTGTGGGCTCCTTCATGGGACACTATTAAGAGATACCTCTCTCAGATAACTCCAAGAACCAAAGTCATTCAGGAATTATATTGTAAAGAACATTAGATACATAAAACTTTACAGTAAAAAAATATACATATATTCATGAAACTATAAGTTTAGGGAACAGGATTAAATGAATTTCTCTATTCCAGGACTTCTCAAACCTATGCATTAGGACTATCCAAAGGAGGGGTCTTCCAAAAACAGACTCTCAGACAAGGACTCGGGTACAGGTAGTTTATGTAAGAAGCAAAAATAGAAAACACAAATGAGACAGGGAAAATTGAGATAGGGAAATGAAAAAAGCCCTATCACTTATGTTAGTGAACAAGTTAGCAGTGAGCAACTGGAGCTCAGTTCTGCTGGAAACTCTCTGGGAAACTATGATGTGGCTTCAGAACATTCCACAGAGAGTGGGGAGACTTAGGCATTTATCTATTAAGTCCAGCCTCCCAATGGTTAAGAGGTGTCCCTGAAGGTATGAATACTCCCACACTTCCAGGTTGTAACTGCATGGAGCCCAGAAGTTCCCAGAGTGCTAAAGAAAGCCCTCAGGCAAAGAAGAGAGCCAGCTCAAGGTAGGAAGCTATCCACATTCCAGAAACATCTACCAGGGCTAAATTCAGAGAGGGGTTGAAGAGATAAGGTGTGAGTGTTGGCTATAAAAGGTGATGGGGGGGATGGAAATCAATATTTTCTCACCTCATCTGCCCTCAAAACGCTTTCTTCCTCAAATCATCCCAACGAATCTGAGGAATTCCTTTATATATGAAGCATCTGTCCTTGGAGAGATACTGCTTTAATGTAAATACAATAGTGCCAGTGTCTGGGTAATCTTGATAAAATCAGAAGATCTCTTCTAAAATCAATGACAAGGCATACACTAAATATCAATAAGCCTCTGTCCTCTCGGGCAGAAACTAGGCCAATACATTTCACACAGTGCCAGGCATGAGGTCAATTCCAACATGAAAAAAAAACAAAAACAAAAACAAAACCGCAAAGAACAATTCACCTCCAAATGAGGTTGCCATCTGAAGTGAAGCATGTCGGAGGAGGGACAGAATGTTCAAAGTGTATTTGGAAGCATGACAAGGCATCACCATCTGCCATCTGAGTCCCACCTCCCCAGCCCTCTAGCCATCTGCACACCTGCTCAGGCAGGTCGCATCAGGGCAGGGATGGCCATGCCTTCATTAATGCAGTGGCAATAAAAACAAAAGCTCAGGAAATATCTCTAAGGCCTCCGACACCGTTACTTCCTTACATTTGGAATCTGTTTCCATAAAGAAACATATGGAAAAGAGATTCATAAACCTAAAGCTTAAATCTACACAGGGCTGAAGTTTCTGTGTGAGCTGAATTTTTAGACTACCAGGTCATACGTAGAAAATGAGCAAATTGTTAAAGAAATAGCAGAGCAAATGCTAAGCAGAACCTAATCTGGAATCCATTATACATATTCTCATTTTGAACTGTGATCAATATAAGAATCACCTCTTTTCTACCTTCATTCAGATTTCATCTCTAGACCCACTTTTTCCAGGAAATCTAAAATAAATCCATCCAAAACTAATTATGGAGAAGTGCCTCTAAGTGCTCAAAGCAATCAGTTCTCCTGGAGAGCCTTGCAGATAAGAGTCCGGTTTGGCTATTCCAGCTCTTTAGACCCTCCACACCAGAGACTGGGTTTATGTAAATGCAGCACACCCAACGAGGAATAGAGCCTATCCAGGATCCATACTTGGTCTGTCTGTTCTAAGCAATAGGATATTGATTCTAAATGTTACAGAAGTTCCTCCCAGTTCAAATGTCTCTTCTTAAAAATAACTAAAAGAGTTTTTTTTTAACTTGGAAATTATAAAGATATCAAAAGTCACACTGTTAATAGGAGCTCACTGAATATATTATATGCAGTGAAATAGACATACCCTCTTCTAATTAGTTAGGTTAAGCATATGAATCTGTGAGAAGACAATCCAGCTGAGCAGTTAGATGTACAAGCTCTGAGGTCAGACTGCTTGGGTTCACCCTGGCTTCACCACTTACCAGCTGTGTGACCTGAGTCAAGTCACTCAAACTCTCTGAGACTCAGTTTCTTTGGGTATAAATGAGTTATAATAGTACAAGTTAATGAAGTGCATGTAAACAAAAATACAGGTAGAGTGTTTACCATGGTATCTGGTACATAAGAGTTTTTAAACATTAGCTATTTGTAGTAGGCTGAAAAATAGCTCTCCAAAAGATATCCACATCGGAAAACCTGGAACCTAGAGTTGTTACCTTATATGGAACAAGCATATTTAAAGTAGTGATTAAGTGGGGCGCCTGAGTGGCTCAGTTGGTTAGGTTAAAAGGTCTGCCCTGGGCTCAGGTCATGATCCCAGAGTCCTGGGATCAAGCCCAGCATCAGGCTCTCCCTCCCCTTGGAGAGCCTGCTTCTTCCTCTCCTCCTGGCTCATGCTGTCTCTTGCTCTCTCTCTCTTTCTCTCTCTCAAATAAATAAATATAATCTTAAAAAAAAAATGTGATTAAGTTAAAGAGCTTGACATGGGGAGATTGCCTGGGTTACCTGAGTGGGCCCTAAATGCAAACACAAGTATCCTTATGAGAGGGAGTCAGATGGGCACTTATGCACACGCACACACACGCGCGCGCGCACACACACGCACGTGTACATGAGTAAAGCCAATGTGAAGATGGAGCTGAGAGAGATTTGAAGGTGCTGGCCTTGAAGACTGGAGTAACAGGATCACAAGCCAAGGAATGTCAGCAACCACCAGAAGCTGGAAGAGGCAAGGCTAGGATTTTCCCCTAGAGGCTCCAGAGGAAGCACAGCCCTGCCAACACCCTGATTTCTGACTAGTGTGATAAAGATTTCGGACTTCTGGCCTCCAGAATTGTGAGAGAATAAATTTCTGTTGTTTTCAGCCATCAAATTTCTGGTAATTTGTTAGAGCAGCCACAGGAAATGAATACACTGTTGTGATATATTTGTATCAATTCTCCACTGCTACATACCAAAACTCTGTGGCTTGCAGCAAGAATATTTGTTATCTCACAGTTTCTGTGGATCAGGAATCTCGGCACAGCTTTGCTGTGTCACTAACTCAAAGTGTCTCACAAGGCTATAATCAAGGTGTGGACTCTGGTTTCATCTTCAGGCTATCAGGATAAGGGTATAGTTCTTCACAAGTTCCCAGACTGAGGACCTCAGATTCTCACTGCATGTTGGTCAGAGGCTGCCCTCTGTTCCTTGTCACATGTCTCTCTCCCCAGAGCAGCACACAACACACACTTCATCAGAGCGAGCAAGAGAGAGAGAGAAGATAGAAGTCAACATCTTTTTTAACCTAATCTCAGAAGTGACATCCCATTACATTTGCTGCATTGTCTTTGTTCTAGAAGTGATTCACTAGGTTTACGTCCCTTAATTGCCTAGAATAATTACTGCAAACAATCTTTTTATTTCATAGCTCTCCTTGCTCTACATCATCAGCTGACCTTTTGAACACTAAACTCATCGAATTCACATCGGTCTGCTTGTTGTATAATGTAGGACTAATTGTAAGAATTCCCAGTCTTTTGGTCTGCAAATGCTCAGCACAGACTTTAAAATAAAAGGGAAGGATCAACCATATTTCTGTAGCTTTACATCATTCCCATGTGTTTCTATGTAACTCCTCCAACTCTGAAAAAAACTGTCCGCTATGTAGTTGCCTAGGAATGGCTTCTACCTGCCATGGTGGTAATGGGAGGATTTTTCTAGATTTCTGTGAATTTGGCACAAGAACAACTTCCAGCCCAGAACATTTTTCATTCTCAATAGTTATTCCCTATGTCTCAATAGTTATTCCCTATGTCTCAACAGTTATTCCCTATGTCACATGTGTCTCTCTCCAACCCTGGAATCTGTGACTAGCTTTCAAACTGTTCTTTTGTTTCACTAACATTTCACTGTTTGAATGTTCATACCGCTTAGATCAAGTATCATAGAACCTTTGAGCTGAAAATATCCTTTTTTAAAAGATTTATTTATTTGAGAGAGAGAGATAAGGAGTGGGGGAAGGGGCAGAGGGAGAGAACATCCAAGCAGACTCCCACTGACTGCAGAGCCCATCTGGGGGCTCGATCCCAGGAACCAAGAGATCAGGGCCTGAGCAGAAACCAAGAGTTGGACACTCAGCCAACTGAGCCACCCAGGTAAGTGCTCCTGAGCTGAAAATATCTTAAATTTCCCTAATCCACCCTCTAAGAAAAAAACCTCAGAGCAATTTCTCTCTCACATTCTCGGATACTCTCGTGCTAGTAGAGTCAGAGTTGGGTCTATTGTCTCAATTCCCAATGCAGTGAGTGCGTGTACATGTATGTGTGTGTGTTGTGCCTCACTGTGCACTGCTTTTAGACACTCTGACTAGTTTGCAAGTACACAATATGTACTGGGGAAATGTTTGTAAGCAATATCAAAATCCATGTTAGAACAACAACAAAAATATCCAAAAGAAACATAACTGTGGTAAGGATTCTGAAGAGAAGAGATAATAAAGTGTGAATTTAGCCCCATGTGGAACATGAATTCTTTCTTGGCTTCATGTCCTAATATCAAAGGAGATAGAAACCCTACAGAAATTTGAACAGGGATGGCTTAATATAAATAATTATTATAAGTAATTGTTAACGATTTACAGGAAATTAGCTACCAAAAGAGAACTTTAAAGATTACCCAAGGTCTCAGTGAGAGAACCCAAGGAAGAAACACACTTGGAAGGGGTCCCTTCCCCAGGGTTTGAAATCAGACCTGATTAGAGGACTGTGGTTGCAGCCTGCTGGATGGCAGAGAAGTTGCTGGGCTGCCCTAGGATAAGGCTGGTGGGCAGAGAACCATGACTGGATGCCAATGAAACTCACTAGGAAGCTGCCATCAGAGGCTGCTGTGGAATTCACTGGGAAGCTGTTGGAGGTACCCACAGAACTTACCTGGAAGGCACCCACTAGGGTGGTACTAAGCTCACTGGAAAGCAGCTTTCCAGGAAGCTGCCTGCAGCTGATACCACTGACAATTGCTGAAGGTCACCTCCATGGGGTGTCCTGCAGCAGGATGGCCAAGCACCATAGGAACAAGAAGGAGGGAAAAATACATCTGCAACCGGAAGAGAAGCCCCTACCTGCAGTGTTCCTCTTTTGCCCTCTACTGACAAAATTTAACATGGTGCCAGGAAGTAAATAAAGAAATGCTTATAAGATCCATCTCTGCTATCAAGCAGGACAACAAAGAGTAGATTTGGAGCTGAGAAGCAATACATCAATTAACAGGCACAGGGTCCTCATCAGTGAAGAGGCTTGAGCTCTAGTCTCAGCAATACCAACTTGCTAACACCTAGGGACCTATCAGATACTTGATCCCCTTCATGATGCCTTGGTATTTCTCTACTTTCATTAATTCAATCTATTTTTCCTCCATTTTTTTATTTAAATCCAATTAACAGATAATGTATTATTGGTTTCAGAGGTAGAGGTCAGTGATTCATCAGTCTTATATAATACCCAGTGCTCATATCACGTGCCCTTCTTAATGTCTATCACCAAGTTACCCCATCCCTCCCACCTACCTCCCCTCCAGGAACCCTCAGTTTGTTTCATGATTAAGAATCTCTTATGGTTTTTCTCTCTCTCTCACTCTGGTTTCATCTTGTTTTATTTTTTCCTCTCCTCCCCTATTTTGAGTTTGGTAGTCACAATGAGCCATTCTATTACTTCAACATATAACAACTGAAAATAGCAAATAAACAGAACATACTTACCAAGTTTCCAAGAGCTCACACTAATAGATTTTTCTATTTTATTTTGCCTGATACCACACTTTAAGACAATTTTTACTTGATTCTTAATGCTGTTTATGATATTGTGATTATAAGAAATACATATCTTCATCTCCCTTCCTGGCACAGGAGTTTCTGAAACACTTAGAATTTCCTAAGTGATAGAGGTAAGAAGGAATATCTTTTGTTATTCATAATCAGTCCTCCAGCAACCATACCTGAATTAATGCTAATGAGGTGACTCTTGTGGGCTACTATATTGCTTCAGGATGAAGGTTGGTTGCCAGAGAAACCAACCAGGTGATTACAGGATTGGAACTTTCAGCCCCTTTCCCCCATCTCAAGGGAAAGGTGAGCAGTTAGAGATTGAGTTCATCACCAATGAGCTTTGATTTAAGCAGTCATGCCTGTGTAATGGAACCACCTTAAAAACCCTAAACAACAGGGTTCAGAGATTTTCTGATTTGATGAATACATGCAGGAAGGGTGGTGCACCCCTTTTCCATGGGGCAGAAGCTTCTGTGCTGGGGAGACTTCTAGACTTTGCCCAATGCACCTCTTCACCTGGCTGTTCATTTGTATCCTTTATAATATCCTCTATAAAATATACTGGTAATAGTAAGTACTCTCCTGAGTTCTGTGAGCCATTCTATCAAACTACTGAACCTGAGGGGCGGTGGCGGGGGAGGGGGTCATGGAAACCCCTAATCTATAACTAGTTGGTCTGCAGTACATGCAGCTGGGACTTGAGATGGGCATCTGAAGTGGGAGCAGTCTTTGAGTCTGAGCCCTAAATCTTTGGAGTCTGTACTAACTCTGGGTAGTTAGTGTCAGAAATGAACTAAATTGTAGAACACCCAACTGGTGTCCACAGAGAATTGGAGAATTGCTTGGTGTGGAAAACCCACACATTTGGTGATAGAAGTGTTGTGGGTAAAACAGCCCATTGCTGTGTAACAAATTACCACAGACTTAGTGGTTTAAAATAACACAAATTTATTCACTTATCGCTCTGGAGGTCAGAAGTCTAAAATGGGTTTTCCTGGCTGCATTCCTTCTGGAGGCTCTATGGGAGAATCCATTTGCTTTTCCATCTTGTGGAGGTGAGCTGCAGTCCTTGGCTTGTGGCGATTTCCTGTAGCTTCAAAGCCAGCAGTGTATCATCTCTCCTCTCTGACCTCCGCTCTTGTCCTCACATCGTCTGTCTGAGTCATCCCTCTTGCCTCCCTTTTATAAGGACCCTTGTGATTACAGTGGACCCACAAGATAATCCAGAATAATCTCCCCACCTGAAGATTTAATCACATCTGCGAAGTCTCTTGCCATGGAAGGTAATATATCCACAGGTTCTAGAGATGAAGGCATGGGTATCTTTGGGAGGCCATCATTTTGTCTATCATACAATCCTTCCTAAAATTAAAGTCTCTTGAATATTGCATGATTTTTGCTTCATGTATATTTTCTCATATAATAAGGTCTCAAAACCTACCTATCCACTTTTCAAGATGCTATAATAAGTTACCAGATACCCTTGGTTTCTCTTCAGCCCCCCATTCTTACTCTTCCTAAAAAACTCATTTAATTAACTTTCACCTTCCTTGTAATTCCTATTCATTAAATAATAAAGATGATAAATTAGTTTATGAATTCATGAGCCCTAATGACACAAGTTTTCTCACAGACCCTCAATTACTCTACCAACCTCTCTATTTGAATTGTCTTCTAGAGTTAGAGGAATTTCCGAATTAACGAGCAGAGGTGCAAGGCCCATTCAGCACACGCGCACGCACAGACACCACGCACACACACGCACACACACACACAGTCCTGTCCCACAAGCCTAAACTTGCTTATTGCATTTCCCTCTGTTCCAAGGTTTCCTTATTCTCATTCTGCTTCTCAGTACATGGCAGGAGAGAGTGTGGAATACATAATTCGAGAGTATTTAAGGAATCTCAAGACAAAGACAGTTTTCAATTAGAATACAGAGTGTCAAAATGGGAGTAGAAAACAACAGTGAGATACCACCAGACACCTATTAGAATGGTCAAAATCCAAAACACTGACAATTCCAAATGCTGGCAAAGGTGTGGAGCAGCAGGTACTTTTATTTGTCGTCGGTGGAAATTCAAAATGATACAGCCACTTTAGAAGACAGTTTGGCAGTTTCTTACAAAACTAAAATACTCTTACCAGATGATATGATTATCTGCCTAGAAAACCAAAAGCATTAATTAGGGATGATTAAGCTTCTGTAACAGATAAAAGCCAAAATTTCAGTTGCTAAAAGGACACAAAGTTCATTATAGTTTAAAGCAGTAGGTGTTCAATAAGCATATGTGAAATGAATGGGCAAATTCCAACACTGTAATAGTGGAAAAAAAAAGAGGAATAATCTTAATGCTAGTTACATAAATAATGGTAACCCCATCACTTAGTAAAAATTATGCTACTATCTAAAATACATTGTATGTCTATGCATACCAACTGATAAACATAACCATGATACGTTTATGTTTTAAAGAAAGCAATTATTGTACAATATATGCAAACATTTAGAAGAATATATCATCCATTAACTGTGTAATTCTGAGGTTCTTGGTACTCAGACTGCCTGGATAATTTCCCAGGACAAACCTCCTGAGCAAAAACCTAGCCAACAGTGTCCTCCCTTCTGGGCCTGAATGGCAGCCACAAGACAGCTGTCAGGATTTAGTGGATGAAACTTGGATGCACAGACTGGGGATTCCCCAGGACTCCTCCTGGTGCAGAGCAAAGCCAGGGCTGAAAAGACAACAGGGTAAACCACAGGCCGGGGACCTCCATTTGTCCTTTTGCTCCAGGTCCCTCAAATGTTAGATAAGCCTGCCTGAACTTAACCACAGCAACCTTTTCTACCAAAGCCAGAGTTTCCACTTCCGGCAGCAGGGTCTGGGGAAGGGACGGCAGGTGCCATGTCCAGCCACGAAGGTGGCAAGAAGAAGCCCCTGAAGCAGCCCAAGAAGCAGGCCAAGGTGATAGACGAGGAAGATAAGGCATTCAGGCAGAAACAGAGGAGCAGAAGAAACTCGAGGAGCTAAAAGCGAAGGCCGTGGGGAAGGGCCCCCTGGCCACAGGTGGAATTAAGAAATCTGGCAAAGAGTAAGCTGTTCCTTGTGCCCGAGGCAATGATGATCCTTAATTCCATTCCTGTTTAAACATCTGGATTCCCTGTCATAGCATCTGTTGCTACCTACAGCTGGAATGAAGTGTTGTCTTAGATCCTGTTGTACATTTAAGAATAAATTTTTGTAAAAAAAATAAAATAAAATAACCAAAGCCAGAGTTTTACCAATGCTGGTAATTCTTTTTAGTCTCATGTTGGCCTAACTGCACTTCCCATCATTGGACTGGGCTTTCCTACAGCAGAAACCGACTGCTTTCTGAAGGCTACAAACCACCGGCTGGGACACAAACACCAAATGTCATCCTGTCTCAGACACCACCAGGGCCTAATGCTTCTGCCAGGCTAAAAAGTCATTTGATGGCAGAAATCCAGGCAGCATCTTGAGGCCAGTTAATTCAGCCATGCCTGTCACTAACTGTCATCCTTTGCCCGGCCGGACCCAAAGCGCAAGTTCCTCTGGTCATTTGCTCTTTCTTCTGTCCCCTCCCCCGCCCCCACCCAGTTCAGTTCTCTGTTCACCCCAAATCCACCTTTCATCCTCCCATTATTGACAAATCCATCAGCCCTTCTCATGTGACTCTGTGGGATCCTCATTCTTTGTCAACCACCACTGAATTTCCACCTTTCCCCCAAATACTCCCTCTACCTGTGTGTTTCCACTTCCGATCCTGGGTTGTTCACTGTCCCTCTGCCCATATGATGGGGGGAGAGGGGGTTGGAGATATCCATCACGTTTTTCTTGCTCTACACTGCTGCCTTCAGACTACTACCCCTCCACCTGTTTATACAAACACATCTCTATTGAGGGTTATATCATCTGTCTGTAGCTCCCACTCCTTCCCTTGCCATTGTTATTACTGACTTTCTAGTTACTACATATATTTTTTTATTAACATATAATGTATTATTTGTTTCAGAAGTACAGGTCTGTGATTCATCAGCCTTGCACAATTCACAGCGCTCACCATAGCACATACCCTCCCCAATGTCCATCACCCAGCCACCCCCTCCCTCCCACCCCCCACCACTCCAGCAACCCTCAGTTTGTTTCCTGAGATTGAGAGTCTCTTATGGTTTGTCTCCCTCTCCGGTTTCGTCTTGTTTCATTTTTCCACTACTTGTATTCCTTACAGATTTGAGCATCTGTACCATCTCATTACCTTCCTTTCTTCTCTAGTGCGGTCATCTTTCAAGGTTCCAGGTGAATCTGATGTCCTTATGCACAACCTATCTGACATTACAGTTCCTTGACCTCCACTCTATTTCAGCCATCTACTGCTATTCCAAATCCAGTTCTTTGCTATTTCCAGAACTATTCCACCTTTTAAACCAAAATCCTCATATCCACTTCCAAACTGCACCTTCCCACTCTTTCTCTTTATTCTCAGTCTCTGTTCTTATAGCGCATCAACGCCTCCAAGACTTTAATCCCACATCTCCCCTCATCTGTCTGCCCCTGTCTATTAATTGGACTTCCTGTCATCCTCCAATCATCACTGAAAACAAAAATATGATTGTGTCACTCTCCTACTTAAAATTCTTCAAAGGCTCTTCATATGTTTTAAAAATTTCAAATTCCTGGGGCACCTGGGTGGCTCAGATGGTTAAGCGTCTGCCTTCGGCTCAGGTCATGATCTCAGGGTCCTGGGATCAAGTCCCGCATCGGGCTCCTTGCTTAGCAAGGAGCCTGTTTCTCCCTCTGCCTGCCACTCCCCCTGCTTGTACTCTCCCTCTCTCTCTCTGGCAAATAAATAAATAAAATCTTAAAAATAAATAAATAAAATTTTCAAATTCCTTAGACAAAGAATTCTTTCTAACTTTGTAATTTGGCCTGGCCTGACCACTCCAGCCTTATTTCACCCACCACCCCAACACATGTCCTGCACTCCACCCAGTTTTGTGGACCTAGTTGCAGTTCCATTTATCCATCCTCCAGAATGCCCTTCTCTACTCTCTCCTCTTGGCTAACTCAAAAATGTTTAATTTTTTAAATTAAACTTTTTACTTTAAGGTATTTATAGATTCACATACAGTTTAAGACATAATACAGAGATAACCCAAGATAACCCAATGCAGAGATAACCAAGTAAAGATAACCCCTTTACCCAGTGTTGCCTAATGGTAACATCACACAAAACTATACTATGGTATCAGAACCAAGAGACTAATACTAATACTGACATCATCAAGATACAGAAGAGTTCCATCACCCCAAGGATCTCTCATATTGCCCCATGATAGTCATGCTCACTTCTCTCCCACCCCTGGCCCCTTCTTAATCCCTGGCAACCATTAATTTGGTCTCCCTTTTTAAAATTTTGTCATTTCAAGAATGCTGTATGAAAGAAAGATATTATATAGTTTGTAACCCTTTGAAAAATTGGCTTTTTTTCACACAATTCTCTGGAGAACAACTCCATGTTGTTGCAGGTATCAATAGTTCATTCCCTGATTGCTGAATAGTATTACATGGAGTGGATGTACCTGTTCATCTATTGACCCATTTTTCAACCATGAGCCCATTAAAATCATATGGGTTGTTTAAAGTTTTTTCTTTCCTATTATGAATATAGCTGCTATAAACATTCATGTAAGTGTTTTTATGTGAATTTAAGTTTTCATTTCTTTGAGATAAATATTCAAGAGTATAACTGCTGGATCATATGGTTGTTGCATGCTTAGTTTTTGGCTTTGTTTTTGTTTGTTTATTTGTTTTTAAGAAACTGCCAAAATACTTCCTAGAGACAGAATGTGACATTTCACATTTCTACTCGTGGTAAACAAATGATCCAGTTTCTCCACATCCTCACCAGCATTTGACGTCACTTTATTTTAGCCACTCTGATGGGTATAAATGATACCTCATCGTGGTTATAATTTGCATTTCCCTAATAGCTACTGAGGTTAAACACCTTTTCATGGGTTTATTTTCCACCTATATGTCCTCTTTAGTGAAATGTCTCTTCATGGGCTTTTTTCTCATTGGATTTTTTTTAACCATTGAGTTTTAAGAATTGTTTATATATTCTAGATACTAGTCTTTTGTCAGATATGTGATTTCTAAATATTTTCTCTCATTCTGTAACTTACCTATTCATTCTACCAATTGGCTCTTCCATGGAGAAAAAAGAAATATTTTAATTTTGATTAATTCTAATTTATCAAATTTTCCTTTTATGGATAATGCTTTTAGTGCCAAGTCTCAGAACTGTTTACCTAGCCCTAAATCCTAAAGATTTTCCTTTTTTTCTTAAAGCTTTATGGTTTTACATTTTCTATTTAACTCCATGATCCATTTTGAGTTCATTTTTGTATAAGTATGAGGCTTAGATCAAGGTTTATTTTTTGCCTACAAATGACCAATGACTCCAGCACTATTTGTTGAAAAGGCTGTCTTTCCTCCATTAAATTGATTTTCCTCCTTTGTCAAAAGTAAGTTCAACATATTTATGTGTATTTATTTCTGGCTTCTCTATTCTGTTCCATTGATTTATATATCTCTTCCTCCACTAATACCACACAATCTTCGTAACTATTATTAAATAATAAGTCTTAAAATCACATAGACTGAATCCTCCAGCTTTTTGTCATTGTCAAAACTGTCCTATCTACATTAGTTCTTCTGCCTTTCTATATAAATTTTAGAATAATTTTGTCTATATCTACAAAAACATCTTGGAGGGATTTTAATAGGGAGTACATTAAACCTGCACATCAATTTAGGAAGAATTGACATCTTTATTTTGTCGAATCTTCTAATCCATAAAGAGAGTATGTTGCCCCATGCCATTAATTTTTGATTTGACTCATCAGCATTTTGTAATTTTATTTAGCACACAAGTCCTATACGTGTTTTGTTACATTTGCACCTTCACTATTTTATTTTTTAAATGATTTAAAATAGTGTAATATTTTTAGTTTTAGTGTCAATATGTTCATTGCTAGTATATGGAAATACAATTGATTTTTGTATGTTGCTCTTGTACCTCCTACCCTGCTGAACCCATTTATTAGTTCTGGGGTCTTTCTTTCTTTTTTTTTTTTCTTAGATTCCTTTTCTTGATAGAAAATCATGTCACCTGCAAATAAGGACAGTTTTATTTCTCCTTTTCTGATCTGCATGCCTTTTTTTCTTGCCTTATTGCACTGTTAGAACTTCAATCACTATGTTGAGTTAAGAGTGGTAAGAGCAGGTTATTTTTGTCTTGTTTCTGATCTGTGACAGAAAATATTCAGTCTTTCACCAGTAAGTATAATATCAGCTATAGGTTTTTCATAGATGTTCTTTAACAAGTTGAGAAAGTTACCCTCTACCACTATTTTTCTAAGAATTTTTATCCTGAATAAATGTTGAATTTTGCCCGATGTTTCTTCTATATCAATTGATATGATCATATGATTTTTCTTCTTTATCTTGTTAATATGACAGAATACATTGATTGATTTTTTAATACTGAACCAGCTTTGCATCCCTGAAATAGACTTTGCTAGGAAATGGTGTATAATATTTTTGTATATTGATGAATTCTATTCGCCCATATATTGTTAAGGATTTCTGCATCAATATTCATAAGGGACAATGGTCCATAGTTTTCTTTTTTGGTACTATCTTTGTCCAGTTTTAGAATCAGGGTAATTATAGCTTCATAAAATGAATTAGGAAATACTTTCTTCTCTCCTATTTTCTGGAAAAGATGATATAGAAATGATGTTAATTCATATTTAAATGTTTGGTAAAATTCTCCATTGAAACCATTTGGGTCTGAAAATTTCTGTTTGAAGAGTTTTGGTTTTAGTTCTAGTTTTCCATTACAAATTCCATATCTTTAATAGTTATATGCCCTTATAACTATTTAATATTGGATGACAGTTTGTGTTTTTTGAGGAATTTGTTCACCTAAGTTGTCAAATCTATAAGTACAGTTGTTCATAGTTTTCCTTTATTATCCTTTCAGTATGTGCAGGGTCTGTAGTGATATCCCCTGTTTCATCCCTGTTACTGGTAATTTGTTTCTTCTTTATTTGTTAATCAGTTTTGTTAGAGATTTATCAATTTTATGGATCTTTTCAAAGAACTAAGCTCTTTATTAAATTGGTTTTCTCCATTTTTTTTTCTGTTTTCAATTTCATTTATTTCTGCTCTTATTTTTTTTCTTCCTTTTGCTTGCTTTAGATTTTGCTCTTTTTGGGGGGAACATGGGGGTTCTTGAGGTGGGAGCTTGGATAATTGAATTGAACCTATCCTACTTTCCTTTTATCTTTTTTAAGTTTTATTCATTTAAGTAATCTCTAGCCCACATGGGGCTCGAACTCATGACCCCAAGACTAAGAGTTGCACGCTCTTCCAACTGAACCAGCCAGACACCCCTGAACCTATCCTATTTTCTAACGTAAGCATTTAATGATATAAATTCCCCTCTTACTACTACTTCAGCTATCTTTCAGGAATTTTGATTATGTTTCATTTCCATTTTTATTCAGTTCATCAGTTTACTTTTTAATATTTTTTTCCCTTGAAATTTCTTCTTTGACCTACAGATTATTCAGAGGTATGTTGTTTATTTCCCGTGCTTATCTTTCTGTCACTGATGTCTACTTTCATTACATTGCAGTTGGAGGACACATTCTGTATGATTTCCAGGCTCCTAAATTTGTTGAAGTTTATTTTATGGCCATGGATATGATCTATCTTAGTATATGCTCCATGGGCACTTGAAAAGAATATGCATTTTGCTGTTTCAGGGAGGAGTGTTCTATAAACACCAATTGGATCAAATTGATTGATGGTAATGAGTTCTTCTGTATCCTAGCTGATTTTTTGTCTAGTATTTCTATCAATTATAAAGAGAGAGATGTTAAAGTCTCCAACTATAATTAAAGATTTGTCTATTTCTCCTTCTAGTTCTATCAGGTTTTATTTCACATATTTTACAGTTCTGTTGTTTGGTGCATACATATTTAAGATTGCCATAGGATTTTTTTGGTGGTTGGCCCTTTTACATTATATAATATCCTTCTCTTTCTCTAGTAAATTTCTTTGCTTTGAAATCCACTTTATCTGATATTAATATAGACACTCCTGCTTCCTTTCAATTAATGTTAATATAATATCTCTTGTTCCATCCTTTTATTTTTAATATAGCTATACTGTTAAATTTCAGGTGAGTCTCCTATAGGCAGCATGTAGTAGGATCATGTTTTTCAATTCACTCTACCAATATCTGTCATTTAACTGATGCATTTGGACAGCTTATTTTAATATAATTATTGACATATTAGGGCTTATACCATGTCACTTTTTGTTTTCTGTTTTATTTTTCATTTGTTTTCTTTTTCCTGCCTTCCTATGAATTGCTTAAACATTTTTTACAATTCCATTCTGATCTATAGTATTTTTGAGTATATCTCTTTGTACAGACCTTTTTAGTGGTTGTTCTAATATATTACATGATATATATACAACATAGTCTACTAGTCCTTTTACCAGTTTGAGTAAGGTGTAGAAACCTTACCACTGTTTTATCCTTTTATCCTCTTCTTTTTATTATAATTATATTAAATAACTCCTCTATTTACAGTAAGAATCTTGTCAGAAGTGTTATAATCTTTGTGTCAACTATCAAATATATTTTAAAAAACTCCAGAACAGGAGGAAAGTCTATTGTATTTACCTATATTTCTGCTTACCATATTCTTCCTTCCTCCGTGATATTTTAAGATTTTTTTTTTTAAATCATTTCTCTGGCAGAAAGAAAAGAAAAAGAAAGGATGACTAAAACTTCCTAAGCTATTCTTTTAGGTTAGGTCTACTGACAACAAGTTCTCTTAGCTTTCCTTCATCCAAAATTGTTTTAATTTCTACTTCATTCCTGAAGGATATTTTTGTTGGGTATAGGATCCTGGACTGACAGGTCTTTTCTTTCAGCACTTAAGACAGATATTGTATTCATTTCTTTTGTCTCCAGTTTCTGATGAATATCTGCTATCATTCAAATTGTTCTTCCCCCATAGGTCAGGTGTCATTTCCCTCTCACTGCTTTCAAGTATTTTCTTTGTCTTTAGTCCTTCACAAATATGACTACGATGTATGTTATTGTGTCTTCTGGTGTATCCTGTTTAGGGTTAGCTCAGCTTCTTGAATCTGTAAGTTTTGGGTTTGGTTTGGTTTTTTGCTCTATTTAGAAAGTTTTCAGCCATTATCTCTTCAAGTACTTTTAAAATCTTGCCCTTTTTCTCCTTTCCTTCCAGGACTCTAATGACAGTGTTATATCTTTTGTTAGTCCCACAGGTCTCTGATGCTCTGTTTATATTGTTCAGTGTGTTTTCTCTCTGTTGTTTAGATTAGGTAATTTTTATTGATCTATTTTCCAGTTCACTGATTCTTTCCTCTGACCTCCCCATTCTTCTGTTGAGACCATCAACTGAGCTTTTCATTTCAGTTACTGTATTTTTCAGTTGCATTATTTCCATTTAGTTCTTCTTTATATCTTCTTCTATTTCTTTGTTGAGAAGGTTTTTTTTTTTCATTTATTTCATGCATGTTCATAATTACTCTGAAGGATTTTTATGAGAGTGGCCTTAAAATCTTTGGCAGATGATTCTAATATTTCTTTCATCTCAGTTTTGGCATCTTTTGAGTGTCTTTTCTCATTCAGTAAGAGATTTTCCTGGTTGTTGATACGAGTGATTTTTTTAATTAAAATTTGGATATTTGGTATGATGTTATTTTATAATGTTATAAGACTGTTTTATCTGGCTTTCTCTGACACCACTTCAGCAAGGTAAGGGGTTGGGGGGTAGGTATCACTAGCTCATTACTGCCAGGTCTACAACTACTTCATTGTCCTGACAACAGTTTGATATTTAAAATATGAGTGTATTATTTTTTCAGAAAAAATAAAACATGTGTTTTGAAAAATTAGTTCAACAATACATTCCTCCAGGAAGCCTTTCCTAATCCTTTAATCCTGGGTTAGGGCTCCTTCCTCCATGTGTTTCCAGGTCTACCTATACTTGTCTCATTGTGGAATTATCACACTATTTTGTAGATGCCTGTCCACTTGTCTGTTTCCACTAAACTGCAAGCTTGGTGACAGTACTGACTCTGTCTTACTTGATGTTACATCCTATACTAGAATAGTGTCTGACATATAATTGTCACTCCATAAATATATTTTGAAAAGCTATCATTTTGCTGTCCAAATCTTCAGGAGCTTGTTAGTAACTTCCAGAGGAAAGTTTGCATTCAGTTTGTTACTGAAGACTGTGCAGTCGGGCTCACTAACCTCTGGATGAGAAGCTCCCACAATTACCCTATGTAAATCCCTTCTTCAACCAAAAAGGTCACCTTGTCTCCAGAACCCTCTTACCAGCATGCATTTCTACCTACCAGTCTGGAGGATGGTACAGAAGGATCTTATCTCATATCTTATCTCCATCTTTTTTAGAATCCTTTTCCTAATCACCTTGACATGCTTGATCATAGTATTTGTACATTAGAACCATCTTTAACATACACTGACTCATTTTATTTCTTTCTAAGTATATCATTATCCCCAGGATCTCCACAGCTACAAGATCCTTGCAGATAGTATCTACCTCTTTTGTCATTAACATATGGCATGGTATCTTGCAAATAAGTACTCAATAAACATTTGTTGTTGAAGGAAAAGAAAAATTTTAATTTAGGATGTTTTAAGGGGATCCAATATTAAGCTACAAGTTTTATAAATTGGTTTCTCCAACTATCTCATCTCCTTACTCAGTGTAACAGAGTAACTAGATCCAGTCACTTAACCCCCTATTTTTTACTTTCTTCAACAGTAAAATGAGAAAAAACTTGATCATACATAGACACCTTAAAAGATATTTAAGGTCAGTGGTGATTATGACTAAATGGTGTTTAACAGAATTGGTTTTGTCTGTGCATTTGTTAGAGATAGCTCAAAAAAACAGTTTCATAGGTAACAGGCTGAGCAAATAAGCTTAAGAGTTCAGAAATGAGTTACTAACTCCACATTAGTTCATCCTGTTTTAAGCCTCATTATATGGCAGCTGCCCCATGGGACAAACCTCTGACTTGAGTGACTGGCTCAGCCAGTGTTGACATTCCTTTCAATAATTCTCAGCAAACATATCTACCTGTACAAACTCGCTTGTGCTCATGGATTAATTTTTCTATGAAATGTCTCAAACACAAATATTTTGGAAGTGAGTACAACACAGGGTCTGTTTGCAGAGTTACATTTTGGAAAAAAATAAAAAAGTCCAGATAATTCTGGTTGCATAAAGGGCTTCCTCCAAAAGGGCAAGAAGTCAAGCATTAATAATTAGTGGGAGATAGAGTCTACAGAGCAGCCATGGGAGAAAGTGAGAGGCAAAACACAGGGCAGCAAACAGTTGAAGAAAACTGCCCTTGCTTCCTGGAAAGGGTCTTCAGCTCACTTGGTGCAAAACAGCAAGTCCTATTAGGCTCCAAAAACTTCTTTCATAAAATCACAGAATGGACCACAAAGAACTTCTTTGACACAAACAAGAAAGGAAAACAAGAAAGTCAGAAAAATCATTCAAATGAAGACTTATCTTTGAGCCTATACTCAATGGAACCTAAAGGTGGAGCTTCAGGTTCTGCAGAAATACTGTTATAACTCAATAGAAAATAATTTTAGCAGTTTCTGTAGGAGGAAAGAAGGAAAGAGAAGCAGATGAATCAGACTAGCTTGGGTATATAAAAGGAGCGGTGGGAGTAGTAATGATCTAGGATAAAGTGGAGAGAAGAGGGAGTCAAATGGAAAGTTATTTGGCTCTCTGTGTTTGACATAATTTTAACACTTGACCCCCAATGTCAATTAGGTCTCAATTAGAGCTGCTATTATGTATATGTATATCTACACACACACACACACACACACACACACACACACACACACACACACACACACACACACACAATGGCTTCCTGCTGATAAATTACTATTCCAAGAAGTGTAATTTGGGAAATCGGTATTGTAAAATGGATTTCATCACTAATTCAACTCTCTCAGAATGAGAAGCTTGAAGAGAAAAGTACTGAATAACTGATATGCATTCATAATGCCTGGAAATGATGTGCATTTTATACCAATAAAAAGGATGTAGTTTCCTATTGTGGAAAATTTGCTGTTACAGAATGTTTTGGGTAAAATATCCCAGATAAAGAATTGACTTTCCCTTTCCTACCATATAAAATCTCATGGAATTCACTCCATTATCTTCTGGGGTATATAAGAGTTTATTACTCATTTGCCCTTGAGTAGGACAAAATCTTTCTAACTCTTAAGAACTGTTTATTTCCTGCCCTCCAAACTACCTGGTAAGAAGGAGCTACTTTACATTTATTTGTAGGCTCCCCTCTTCCCAGGGTCTGCAATATAACATTCAGAAGATTTTGACAAAGCTAACCTTAACTGATGATCTCCTTCTGCCCCGACAGTTGAATCTCAGTAACTGATCAGAGAGACCCAGGCCAGAACTTGTAGCAAAGTTCTGATCATCGCATCCCTTTTGGCTTTTTCTTTTTGCCAGTCTTAGTCCCTGTCCAGAACTCGAAGGTTAAGCCATGATCCTGGGCACTACCCTAGATTTCCTCTTCCTCACCTTCCAACCGAATAATCATCAAATTCCAGCAACTTTACCTCTTAAATATCTCTTAAATCCAATTCTCACTCACCCCAACCTGGGCCACCATCAATTCACATGTGTATTATAATCATAACCTCTAAATTCCTCTCCCAGCCTCCAAATTTGCCTCTTGCAAGTTATTCAATATGTTGCATCCAGAGTATTCATTCTAAAGTATCCATTCTCTTCTTAAAGCCCTTTAGAAAATTCCTCCTTCTCCCCAAAGTCCAACTCCTTAACAAGAATCAAGAGCTCAGGGGTGCCTGGGTGGCTCAGTTGGTTAAGCCGCTGCCTTTGGCTCGGCTCATGTCCTGGGATCTAGCCCTGCATTGGGCTCCTTGCTTAGCAGGGAGCCTGCTTCTCCCCCTCCCTCTGCAGCAACCTTTGCCTGTGCGCTTTTGCTCATGCTCACTTGCTCACTCACTCTCTCTCAATGACCCCAGCCTCCTGGTATTCACATCCTTATGTAGTGCACCCACACTGTATCAGTACTGGTTTGTGTGACCAACAGCATACAGAAGTAATGACATACCACTTTTGAGCCTAGATCATAAAAGTCATTGTATCTTCTGGCTTTCACCCTCTTTTGAATCACTTACCTGGAAAAAGTTAGCTGCCATGTTATAAGCAACCTTGTGGACCCACGTGGTGAAGAACCAAGGTCCCTGGTCTACAGCCAGTGAAGAACTTGAGATTTCAACCAACAGCCATAGGCAAGAGCTTTCTTGCAAGCAAATGCTCCAACCCAGTCAACCCTTCAGATGACTGCTATTCCAGCCAATATTTTTATTACAACCACAGGAGAGACCCTGAGTCAGAATAACCATCTAAGCCACTCCTGGATACCTGACCCTCAGAAACTATAAGATAATAAGTGTCTGTTGTTTTAAGTCACTAAGTTCTAGAGTCATCTATTATGCAGCACAATAGATAATATAACACTCTGATCCCATCATTGCCTACTGATCCTTGTTAGACTTCTCTCAATTATAGAACCATGCCAGCTTCCCTCTTGCCTGTGGGTCTCTTCACATGCTGTTCCTTTGCCTTTAGTCACCATGACAACTGCTTTATAGATCAGCCTAAATAGCATTTCCTCAGGAGCTTTCCCTGTCCCCCAGACCAGCTTAGGCCATTTTTCATATGCCTTCAGGATAGCAGGCATTTTTCCTTGTTAGCCATTTTTGTATTTACAACATTCAGTAACTATTTGTGCAACATCAACTATTTGCCAAATGCTGTACCATGTAACATAGGATCAAAAGAAGTATTATTCTGCCTTCATAAAGTTCATAATCTGGAATTACTCTTTACTTATTAACACTTAGTCATTTACTTGATTACATACATTTGATATTAATTTTACCCTCACTTTCCCTTCCTCATTTTTCTCACCCCATCAGTCACATCTTGACAATTCTACCTCTGAAATGTTTCTTTCTCAGCTGGAGCCCCTCCTCTGCATTGCCCTCCCCTGGACTTAATTCTCAGTCTAATTTCAAGATCCTCATAGCCAGATATTACTACTGGAGGATTCCATGGCTGCTGCATTAGCGGACTTTTTTAGAGTCTCCCTCTGACCCACCTCTGCCATCTCAAGTCTCAACTATACACCTCTGTGTGCACTGTCTCCCTATCATGTAACTTAACTATTCTATTTAAGACCTCCACTGTCTCCCATTGCTACAAAATCAAGTTAGAAATTCCACACCCAGCCTACAACATCTCTCTCTCTCTTTCCAAACTTCCCCCACCCCCAGCTCATCTCCCACAGCCCATCACACACACACACACACACACACACACACACACCCTACACTGCAGTCACACCCAATTTCTCACTATTCTCTAAGCCAACCATGTCCTTTCGTGCCTCCACACTGTTCATGCTGTTTCCTCAGTCTAGAAATCATTTCTGCAGCCACCACCCCCTCATACCTGCACATCTGCTAAATCCTTATCCATCTATCAGGACCCAAATGACATGTCGCCGTCTCTGACTCCTCCAGGCTGATTCAGGGCTCCTAGCCCTGCTGGAGCACTTAAATCATGTCATAATGATGTGCTTGCATGACTCTTTCCATCTTTAAAATTCTTCCAGGTCAGGGAATAATGTTTTATTCAACTTTGTATTCTGAGCACCGAGCACAATGGTTGGCACAAAACAAACACAAAACAAAGTGGCATGATTCTTAGATGAATGCAAGAATGAGCAACTCTGAGTAAACCAAGAACAACTGGGGCGTGCACTATCTCACTTACCTCTAATTTAAGAGACACTTGAGCAGAGACACCTAAAAGGACAATTGAGAAGCAAAATAATGCTAAACAGAGTCTGAAGCCCATAAAGTCCCAGGAGGTGAAATGGGTTGAAAATCAGCTAAGATCTGGTGTCTCTTGTGGAAGTAGCAGGGAGGTGTTAATGTGGTATTTAACAAATGAACAACAAGTAACAGCAGAGAATGAACTGGAAAAGGCGGGGCTAATGGTATGAAAATTACCTAGCGCAGTCTATATTTAGGACAAAGAGAAAAACAGCAAAATGTTTAGAATCAGCTCTATCTCAGTTTAATCTTCATGACGATGTATGCCCTGTACACTTATTAAAAACCTTGCTTTACAGAACATTTTATAATTTATAACTGTAATGTAACATTTACTAATTCTGTTTGGGTCCAAATGGGACAAGAATATGCCTTTATAAAAAGGATCTGTGAAGTATGTGGAATTACAATTACAGAGACAGGGCTTGGCAGACTGATATTCCCAACTCAAGAGGGCCAAGGAGCCAGACACTAGAAAGAACAGCCAAGATAGTATTTGCCATCCGGAAAATTCCCACTCACCAGTTACCAAGAGGAATAAATGCAGAACAGCAAGTACAGACCCAGGGACTTCTATTGTAAAATATTGTAGAGATATGGGTAATGGAATGGGGAAATAAGACAACATCACAACATAATGTCCCAGCACTGCAGAGAGGTAAAAATGGTTTTTTGATAACCATAAATGAAAATAATTGTCAAAAATAAATGAAATCAGCTATGTAAGTATAAACATCATCTCTATTTGTTCTATAAGAGTGCAATCACACATTTCTTTAATCAATATAAAAAATAAAAACAAAGTCCATCATCTCTCACGGTTCATCTCCCCCTCCGATTCCCCCCTTCATTCTTCCCCTCCTGCTATCTTCTTTTTTTTTTTTTTAACATATAATGTATTAGGTGGGAGGATGGGTTAGCCTGGTGATGGGCATTAAAGAGGGCACGTTCTGCATGGAGCACTGGGTTTTATACGAAAACAATGAATCATGGAACACTACATCAAAAACTAATGATGTAATGTATGGTGATTAACATAACATAATAATAAAAATAAATAAATAAATAAATATTAAAAATTAAATAAAAACAAAGAAAAATGATGAGACCCTATTCATGGAAAAAGCCACCCTTACCATATCCAAGTAATATTTGGTTATTTCCTGACAAACTTGTTCTATGATGTACATCACCTAAAAAAAAATGATTCCACCCATTTTATCTCTCTTCCCTATGGCTGGAATATGGATGGCACTGTTGTGAATATAAGGAGAAACACAGTTGATTCCATTCTTAACAAAACAATGATTTGCTTCTTTATGAAACAGCTAGCGTGAGATATGGGAAGATGGAAATTTCAGGGATGATTCAATCTTCCATTCCACTGGTTATCAGACATTCATTTCTCATCAGTTTCAACTGCTTTGTTCCCCTAACTAGCAAACTTCCAAGTCATCTGAGGTAAGTCTGGTTAGTTTTCTAGCTGTATGTTACAAGAGGCATGACTTTTTATATTAGTTACTGCACATTGAGTATTCCATACAGGGTTTGAAATTAAAGTAAGAACACAGAGGAAGTAAAAAGGCATTTCACATGTGTCTCTGTGCTACAGAATAAAATCCACCTCCCTCTCTTCACTTTAGTCAGTAAGGAATTAAATGTAACACAACAAAATGGTATGACAAAGACAATCAAGAGATTCACATAATCAGCTATTACCAACTGTTTGGGGGCAGGTATGGAAGAACACAGGCTTTAACTGAAGAAGAAAGGATTTATGTGAGCTGTAAGTTAAAAATTATGATTGTAAGAGTGGTTAAATATAGAAACGGATGACTAAGAAAGATGGAATAGTCCCAGTTGGGTTCTAAAAATAGAAGTGATGCTCACCATGCTGGGATTGTTTGGTTATTATGTGGCTAATGAAGTGCAAGGAAAAGCTAGTATCAAGATTAAGCTTATGTCTGCATAGAGAGCGAGACGAATTAGGGAGATTCCATAACTCCATCAGGGCATGATCTCAAGTTCATGTTCATCCTCCCACCACTTTACTCCCTAATAAATAGCCGTGCTCATTATATAAGTCACTACTATTCTGATTATTGTTTCTCCTTGGAAGGAAGTTTCTAGAGATGCATGTATCCCATTCCAGTCAAGGAGGCAGAGTGGAACTTTCTTATTTCAGTCACTATCCTTTTCCCATTCTAGAAATTATACCTCAGATACAGTTATTTCATAGCCACCAACACATACCTGAACTTCTACAGCAGTTTGCCCTTTAATGATAATCATACACATAAATAAAGAGGACATCTGCCTTGACAAATAAACTCAGTGGCACCCAGCTCAGGTTATATAATGGAACCAAATCCTAAATCTGAATTTGTGTTCTAATGCTACATAACAAATTACCTCAAATTTAGATGCATAAAGCACCACATAGTCATTATCTCAGTTTCCATGGATCTGGGTCCTCTGCTTAGCATCTCATAAGGCTTCAATCAAGTATTGCCCGGGCTACCTTTTCATCAAAGGCTCAACTGGGGAAGAATTTACTTCCAAGTTCATTCCAGTTGTGGCAGAATTCATCTCCTTGCAGCTGTATGACTGATGGCTATACTGCTGACGGCTGTCCTTACATCCTACAGGCCACCTGCAGTTCCTTGCTACATGGGTTTCTTGAGCATCTCTACTTACTTCAAACCCTCAAGAAAAGTCTCTACTCTGTTAAAATGGAGTCTTACCTAATATAGCATTACCAAAGGAACATTCCACCATGATTGTCATATACTATTGGTAGGAAGCAAGTCAAAGTTCCTCCCCAACTCAAAGGGAGGAGATTACACAAAAATGTGAGCACCACGAGGTAGGAATAACTAGGAGTCACCTTGGGGTCTGACACAACTTTTGTAAAGGTTCTTGATGACAAGAGCTATGTGACCACTGAGGAGGTCACCAGGCTGCAGGTCCTGGTATTCTCTAGAAACTCCTCCACGAGTAAATGCAGTTACCATATGACCCAGCAAGCCCACTCCTAGGTATATTCCCAAGAGAAATATAAACATATGTCCACACAAGATCTTATACATGAATAAGCATAGCAACGTTATTCATAACAACCAAAAGTAAAAACAACCCAACATCTCAACTGATGAACAAAATGTAGGATAGCCATATAATGGAATATTATTCAGAAATAAAAAATGAAGTACTGATACCACTGCAACATGGAGGGACCTGAAAAACAATGCTTAAAGAAAGAAGCCACTCACAAAAGACCACATATTATATGATTCCATTTATATGGAATGTCCAGAATAGGCAAATTTATAGAGAGAAAACGTAGATTAGTGGTTACCATGGGCTGGAGGGAGAAGAGAATGGTGAATGGCTGCTAATGGATTTCTTTACGAGATAATGAAATGTTTTAAATTAAGATTGCAATAATAGTTGCACACTTTGTAAATAAACTAAATACTTTAAGTGGGTGAATATTATGGTATGTGAATTATATCTCAATAAAGCTGATTTTTTAAAAAAAAATTTTTTAAGGCCCAGAAGTGTCATAAAAAAAAACTGTTCTAAGCCATAATATATAGATACTAAAATGACAAAATATTGGCATTTCTCTGGCATTTAAATGATCTGTGGGCACTATAAATGTTCAAAATTGGGACCATCTCAGAAAATATATGCTGCAATAAGATCTCTCCATGATACAGACATGAAAAGGTGAAAACAATGTACATAGATGGCAGGTGGTTTTCCCAAAAGCCCAGCAAAAGTAAGTTGTTGTTTTGTTTTGTTTTGTTTTTGCCCAGAGCCTGTGCCAGAATCCGTTTCCACATTCTTTGGTAAAAGCCCCCTCTTTCTCCCTCTTTAACTCAAATATTAAATAGATACCAGTACACTTTAAGAAAAATAGTAATTTCCCAAAAGATATTTCTCTGTGTCTTATAATATGGAAATTCAAGAGTATTCATGTGTCAAAACATCAAATTTTACATCTTAAATATACACAATTTTTGTCAATTATATCTCAAAAAGATGGGGAAAAATAGAAAATTCAAGAGAACAGTCAAGAGACAGTACTAAAGCTATCTATCCTCTCCTCATGCAGAACAATCCGGCAGTAGCTCCAGATATCTTTAAGCATAAGGTACAGCTGCTTTCCAAGGTGACAGTTTCAGCAGAGATCCAGAGAATTAACAGTGCCAGAAACCATAGTCAGTCAGGCACACCTGCTCATACCCACTTAGAGATAAATTTAAACTGATACCCGTTTAGAGACATATCTCACACATTTATTGACTTGTACATTCACAACATCCCTCTCTATCCAACCTACCTAGCACTTCCATCTTTCCATTTGTCCAGACCCAGATGGGGAAAAAGACCTTATCCTGAGAAACAGTAGTGAACCAGAAGCTTTACACATCTGAGTGGCCTAAACCGCCACAAACGTGCTACAGCTTTACAAAGCAATGATATTTCCTGTAAATTCCTTAGTGCTCTAAGTGATGTCTGCCCTCACCACCTCACACTCTTCCCTTATTACCTTATGAAAGAAGAAAAATAGAAGTATGTTATAAACCTTGAGTTAATCTAGCCTTTCAAAGATTAACAATACGGCTTTTCATGCAGAGCTGTTACCTAATATCTAGATGCCCTTCTAAGGTTATTCTAGAGAAAAAGATATACCTTTTTCTTAGCTGCAGAAAATGCTTCAGAAAACATTTTAAGGAACATTTGTACCCAGAGGCCCAGAGAATGAGTTCAGTCTAAGTCAAGGCTCCAGCACTTAATAACTCCCAGCAGTCATGCAAACATGGGATTTCATCCACCTTTTCATTTCCCATCCATGGGAAAAAATAAAGGGTACATCATTCTGTCCCCTGTCTCTAGAAGGGACTGTACCTCAGCCACCTCTGATGTGCCCTGATCCATTTTCTAAATCTATAGCAAAGGAGGTTTCTTCAACCATATACCCATGATGCTGTATGTACATTTACTATTCACAAGTGAGTTCTTGAACTTCTCTCAAGCCCACCAAGGTCCCTTGGTGCCATCACTTGAATGTGTGAAAATTCTCCTCCCACCTCTAGCTGGTCTGTAGACAGGTGGAAAGTAAAAGAGTATTCCTTCCAGATTCCACTAAATAATCACTTGGGATTTTGACAGTCTTCAGGTATTTTTAAAATTCCTAAAGATAACACCAAATTTTTATGGGATCCTCTTCATAATCCCATATCATAATCTTATTATTTAACCTCCCCACACACAGACACACCATATAGACTATCCCCTCCTTAGAAAAGGCCTGTGGTTCTAGTATTTAACACATGGGAGGAAACAGTGGGGGGCAGGGGAGAAGCTGAGGCCCAGAGAAGGCACTCACCACAGCACAGAAAGAGAATTGCAAAGCACAGATCAACAGAATCCCCTGTTGGTCTAAAATCCCCACATTTCCAGTCCTTTGTGGTCGCAAGCTCCGGGATGCCGGCACTGAACAGTCCCCGAGAATCTCAACCCCGACATGCTGTCTCCAGTTCTGCTTTATTGTTCCTCTCAGGCCGGCTGCTTACAAAATTATGTTTGTTCTCCCACTTCCTTTGTCAATACTTCCTCTAGCAGCCAAAACAAACACTCAGCAATACAGCAACACACCAATCCCTGAGCTGGAAAAAAAAGAAAGAAAATGAAAACCTCACAGCACACATGTGGCCCAGGAACACAGAAGCTCAATTTCTGGGAGAAAAGAAAACAGCTATGCCCTGTATCCCTGTTTTTCTCCCCTCCTTCCCCTCCCTCATCTTTCTTCTCCATCCCACACCAAGAAACCCAGAGGGTTTCTTCAGCCTGGGATCCTCGCCAAAGGGTCAAGGACACTAGCTGATCCAAACTCACAGCCCTTCCGGCCCTGCTCTGAAGTTCACGTTTGTTCCAGTGGAGCTGGGCGGCTGGGCTCAAGGTCAGCTACATGAGAGCTTGTGTGTGTTCCGGTGTTGGAAGCATTGCACTCCAGAAACCTCGCTCATCTAAGGTTTGACCTTTCCTCACAATGGCTCCACTGACTGGGCTTCAGAAACTGTGATACGCTATTTGAGAAGGAACACACTGTTCTAGGAAAAGGCTCTTCACTGGGAGGGAGTTGACCTCAATTCTGCTCAGTCTCCTCCACTGCCCCAACCTGGGTAAGATTGGGCATATCATTTGAACCAGGACGCTTCTGCTATAAATGGGGAAATCAAAACCTGACCTTACTAAAAGCAAAGCCAGGCCTCAGTGACATCTTGGGGTTCCTTCTGGCTGCGGTAGCAATGATTCCTTGAGAGTCTAGACCCAGGGTGGCAAACTTAATTGTCAAGGAGCAGGTGACACAAATAGGTAACAACAGCTGGAGAATGTATGCTGCTTCTTAAGGGGCAGCCACTATTTAGCTCCAGCCAAATTTTGCATTTGAGATTATAGGCTTGGTTCTGCCAAAGATTCTCTATTTCAAGAGAAGACAGACATTATTTTTTCATGTGAAATCTCCTGATTTTAAAATTTTGACATCTAATTTTAAATCTTCACAATTCTGTGAAAGCCAAACAAAACAAATCTTCCAGCCCTTTCTACCCCCATCAGTTTGTAACCTTCTGTCTAGAAAGTGACTCTCAACTAGAAATGATCCAGTTCAGGGAGATATGGGAGAGTAGCCTTGTATCAAAATCTCCATGAAGGACTTTTTCAAGCTTTCACTCACAATATACCTTTAGGCATACATTTTCTCCCCGCCAGTGCTTGCTTTTGCCCCCGAAAACTACTGCATGACATGATGGGAGTGTATTATACAAGTGAATATTGTGGCAACAGAAAAAGATTGACAGTTACAAAAAAGGAAGTGTTTATGTTCATTTGGACCATAGAGTTTTGTAGTGTTTTCATGTACATTTTCACATTATCATCTCTTTAAAAAAAGGCGGGGGGGGTAGAAAATAGAAATGATAGCTCAGAGTAATTACGTCACTTGCCCAAGGTCACATAGCTGCCAAGCAATAAACATGGAATTTAATCCAAGGTCTTCCAACCTGGGACTCTGGAGAGGCCCTGAGTACCTACCTGCAGACCTCAAGGTAACAGTCCTGGCCCCAGTTACCTTCTTCTAAGACCTGGCCCAGCCTTGCCGTACTGGTATTCTTCCCAAACCTGACATGACTCCTCATCATCTAGAACTTCTGGAGGTCATGACCCTACCTCTCTGACCACAGCTGTCTGGAAGTATAGGTACCACTGCCAGATCACTACCTATAGTGAGGATAATGGTTTCTTCAAATAAAATGAATATTCCTATGTGAAACTGAATAGACAATACCTCATTTAAAATAGAGTAAGGAGGCCAGAAAGGGGAGATCTCAAACCCTAACACTCATGGTCAATTGCAGACCCCAGCAGAAAGAAGCCTACTTTGTTACCCAGCAGGAGGAAGGAAGAATTTCTCCCTGTCCAGCAACCAGCTTAGCCAATAAGAAAATACCAAAACCTGGCCAATGAGAAAATCATCACCACCCTCAACTCTTGCTTCCCTCCAACAGACTTCATTTGAAGGAGCCCTCCCAACTTCCTGCTTTTCTCTATAAAGTAATGTTCCTCTCTGATCTCCAGACTTCCCATGGTTTGCCATAGCTCATCCTGAATTGCGTTCTCTCTGCTCTTCACACATAAACCCATTTTGCTGGTAAAATGACTGGCTGTTTTACTTTTAAGGTTAATACCCACTATTGGTCAGCCTGGATAAGAAAAGAAACAGAAAAGGAAAAGAATCCCCCTCTCTCGGGAAAGTAGGATCAGATTTTGGACATGGAGGAAGTGGTCAAGGAAATGACCACTGTGGGGAGGTGGACTGGCCCTTTCAACATGACATGGCTGGGGCTGAGAAGGAAGGCAGTGAGGCACTCTCTGTACAAGGCATGGCCAATGGGCTCAGGAGTTGGGAAAGCCAACCTGAGCTTTTAAAATTGCTTTTTCTTCATTGTAAACCCCTCTGTTATCCTCAGGCTTTTCATAAAATATTATACATGCCATAATCTTGCCTTACTTCCCTTACATTTTAAAGAATTATGGGAGGGGCACTGTCCACATGTGAAGTAATTCAGGGAAAATGGAAAACACGATGCTGGATGTCTACTGATTGCCCCTCCAGATCTGCTCTCCATCCTTCTCTATTTCTATGCCATGTGAGACTGAGTTGTATAGACTACGACTATTGGCTTTCTTGCTCTCAGGTTTCTGGTTGGCTACGGCCAAGGAGATCAGAGGGAGGGAAGGATGAACCTGAGATTAGGGCATTTATTCCCCCAGTTCCTGCACCATAGGGTTGATGTGTACTGTCTACAGCCATTGACCAAAGATTCCAGTTTCTGCCACATGGTCTTCTCCATTTGGCACATCACATTCTGGTAACTTCTCCCTTCCTTTGCCTTTTCATTATAGGAGTATTAATGGGAACTTAGGTTCCAGCTCTAGAGTGCTATACCTTATTGACCCTTTTGTAAGTTGGCCTTTTATTAAATTCTCTTTAAATTACCAAAATGAATGAATGAATCTGTTTCCTGTTGGGACCCTAACAACCACTTTGTTGTTGTTGTTGTTAACTAATCATATTAAGGAGTAATTCCCACAGATTAAAAACACACAGATCTTAAGAGTTCAATTTAGTAACTATTGATCATGCACACACCATGTGACCAACACCCCAGAAAATAAATGAAACTTCTATAACCCAAAAAGTACCTTCATGTTCCTCTCAGGGCCACCTCCTCCAACCCCAAAGAGGCAACCACTGGACAAAACCACTTTCACAAAATGGAAAGAGGGAAACCAAGAACAAGTTATGGCTGATTAAAATTGACATGTAACAAATAGAAGGGATTCTGGTCCTAAGATAGGACCAGAAAAACTGGAGAGGGGAAGCTGATAAATGATTTGGCTTCCTAAAATCACCTGAAATAAAAGGCTCAGAGTTATTTTCAACTGGGCATAATAGGTTAGGTAAACAGAACTTCAGGATACTTGATTTAGACACAGATCATACATTGTTTACCCTAGGACTCCATTCTGAAGACAGATGATTGAACAAGAGAAAGGAGCCTGATAGGAAGCATAAATCTATAATGATCAGTGATCTGTAACCTGGCATGGGGCCACTCTAACCAATGAAGAAGACTGATCATGGAAGGATCATGAAAAGTTAAATCAAATATATACACTTTCTTGAGGAATTCTAAAGGAAGACCTCAGAGAAATTCAGTAGACAGCAGACACCTGAAGGCAGTGGAAGCTATGACTAAACAGAAGCCATGGGGCAGGCGGAGAAAAAGAGATTATGTGGTAGTGGAGCAGAATTAGAAAATGGCTGTGTCACCACAGTGGTCAAGCACTGGATATCTATTTCTAAGGGGATGAAATATGGAAATTGCTATAGTCATCCCAGCTACTGCTATTGATTCATCCTGAATAATATTCTTGTTCTCTGTGAGGCCTGGATGGGTGAGGAGATGAGATTTTTTTTTCCTTTTTTTCCATGTAATAAATTATCAATAATTGAGGAAACTTGATTTATCTCTATTCCTTACCAACTGAAAGAGTCTAGCAAAGTGTAAGACTGAGAGAGATCATACAGCATAGGCCCAGAAATCATCAACTCTGTGTGGGAGAAACTAGTTTTATTTCCCTATTGTCTTCAAATAAGTCTGGGTGAAGAAGTGAACTTCACTTCAAGTGAAGAAGTTGCTGAGTCATCGTTTGGTTGCGATTTCTACCCATGACCACCTCCCAAATAAGAACACTTAGTAGCCTATGGAAAGAGTTGCAGGGGCCAGGACATGTACCTGAGGCTAGAATGTGGGTAGAGGTAGGAATGATTTTAAGGAGATTAACACACTAGACTTTGAAAAGAGAAGGTGACACAAATTTTAGAAAAAAAATTGAGAGACATAAAATATCTTGAGTAAATAAGAGGAGTCATTCATTAACAAATACTGATGAATACTGTGATATGGGATATGAAATAAAACCAAGGAAGGAAGGAAGGAAGGAAGGAAGGAAGGGAGAGAAGGAAGGAGGAAAGAAGAAAGGATGGATTCCTGCTCTTGGGTAGCTCATAGTACAATGTGACAATTACACATTGATTTTACTATGAGCAACAACAGACAGGTGACCCGTGTGTGTGTGTGTGTGTGTGTGTGTGTGTGTGTGTGTGAGAGAGAGAGAGAGAGAGAGAGAGAGAGGGAGAGAATTAGGTAATCCGTTAAACACACATAGCACATGAATACTCAGTAAATGGGAGCAATCATTAGTGTAATCATTATTTAATTATAAGACCATTTTGATTATAAGCCTATCTTCCTCTGACCCCTCTCCTTGAGAGAATGCCCCTGGGGCAGACATCACTTGCTGCCAGCCCCATAGCCATCCTCTTCTTCCATCTAGCCTAATAGCAGTCTGATTTTTGTCTGGGGCAGCAACTTATCAGGACTGATCTAAGGCAAAGCCCTCCTACGCCATTCTCTTCTCCTCGGCAACTTTTCAGTTTCCCAAGATTCCTTGCAGCTAAGAGTTACCAGGTGAGACAAATCTGGCCAATGAGATATCAGGGCACGTCTGCTGGGGGGAATCTTTTCCTCCTGGATGAAAAGAGACTTGAGAGAGAGAAAAGAGAAGGACTTTTGCTCTTTCTCTTTCCAGGTATTAAGGCTTGATATCAGAAGCTGCTATAGGCATCTTGTGACCATGAGATGACAAGCACAAGAAGGAATGCCAGTGTGTTGAGGAAGACCCATAAGGTAAAAGGCTGGAAAGGTCCTGGATCCCTGGGCACCTGGGTGACTCAGTTGGTTAAGCGACTGCCTTCAGCTCAGGTCATGATCCTGGAGTCCCAGGATCGAGTCCCGCATCGGGCTCCCTGCTCAGCGGGGAGTCTGCTTCTCCCTCTGACCCTCTTCCCTCTCGTGCTCTCTCTCTCTCATTCTCTCTCTCTCTCAAATAAACAAATAAAATCTTTAAAAAAAAAAAAAAAGGTCCTGGATCCCTGATGCACTTTTAATCCTCTGAACAAAGTCCTACCCCCAGTATCCTTGCTAAGTAACTAGTAAATGCCGTTACAGTTCAGGCCTTCCTCAATAGGTTACTCTGTCATTTACAGCTGATAACAAATTTTCATGATCTTTAAGATACTGTGTCCCTGGGTTGGCTGGGTGGCTCAGTCATTAAGCGTCTGCCTTCAACTCAGGTCATGATCCCAGGGTCCTGGGATCAAGCCCCGCATCAGGATCCCTGCTCTGCAGGAAGCCTGCTTCTCCCTCTCCCACTCCCCCTGCTCGTGTTCCCTCTCTCACTGTGTCTCTGTCAAATAAATAAATAAAATCTTTTAAAAAAAAGAAAAGAAACAGTGTCCCTGCATTAATATGTTCCATCCAGAGTTGCCCTGCCCAATCCAGCAAGCGCTAGACACAGGCAGCTATGACTGAGCAACGGAAATGGACATAGTTCAAACTGGGATGTTGTGTAAGTGTAATATATAAACCTGACTTCAAAGACTTAGTACAAAATGGGGGGGGAAGATAAAATACTTTGTTAATAATTGTTATTAATGAAATAATACTTTGGGTATTTAGATTAAATAAAATACACTATTAAAATTAATTTTACCTGTTTCTGTTTGTTTTTTTTTTAATGCAGCTACTAGAAGTTTAAAAATATGTATGTGGCTTATGTTATATTTCTATTGGACAGCACTGTCTAGAATATAAAGACAGAGCCACAGGGTATTTAGTTCTACTGGGAAGGTAGAAGAGGAAGGAACAGATATTAGGACATGGTAGTGGTGGCTCACTCCATGAGATGGCACCGGTGAAGCTTCTTCATATTTTCTACATTTCTAGATTGACTTTTTATTTTTCTGCATTTGGAAAACAAAATCAGAACTTGTACTTCATAATGTACATAGCTGATTTATCTCACTTTGGTTCTTTCTATCACTTTACCAACATTTACAATATTTCTCCTCTCAGTAGTTGAAGGGACATATGCCCACCCCTTTGTAAATTCTCCATTGTGATGCTACATTAAGCTCACGGGTCAAAATTACACCAAGTGAAAAAGTGGAGCATCTTCCCATCCTCACCTCCCTAAGTCTCTTCCTCCTTGGTCTCCTGATGTTCTCTGCGTTCCTGATGATTCCTGTGATGTTCTACCCTAGGCCTGACCCCACATCAAGTTCCAAGTTTATGTCATCAGAATTTTATCTCTTCACTACAGCTGATTTCACTTAAGTATACAAAAGCGATAACCAAACTGAGGGTGCAAAAATTCCCCTCAGGCATGTTTGCATTCTGCATTTTTAAAACAGTTCTCTGGTTAACCCAAATGATTTGCTCATTGTTCATGTCATAGCTAAGGCAAATCCACACAAGAGAGTGGAAATGGCTTGGCGCAGCAGGTCATTTCCATCAGCTGAAACGAGACCAGGTAAGATTTTACCCCCTGGGACTACGCACAATGCTGTTCCTGCTAATGAAAATGAGTGCCCACACTTAATTTCCCTGTCTTAGACCATGCAGCCTACTATAACAAAAATACCATAGAATGGTGGCTTAAAAACAACACAAATTTATTTCTTGCAATTGTGGAGGCTGGGAAACCCAAGAACAAGGCACCAGCAGACTCAGTATCTGGGGAGAACCTGTTTCCCCGTTCACAAATGGCTATCTTCTTGCTGTGTCCTCACATGGAAAAAGGGCAAGGGAATTCTCTGGGAACTCTTTTATAAGGGTTCGAATCCCACTCATGAGGACTTTGCCCTCATAACCTAATCTCCTCCCAAAAACTCGTTCTCCAAATATTATCACATTGGGGCTTAGGTTTCAACATATAAAATTCAGGGGATATGAAAATTTAGTGCCCTCCCAAGCCACAGCTTTGCGGGACAAAGGGTAAGTGCTGGTCCTTTTCATACCATTTGGATCCATCTCTAACTCTGACTAGTACACACAGAAAAAGAGTTGATTAAATGTTTATAAAATTTGGGAGGAAATAAGAAATCAGCTGAAAACTAGGTTCCAGGTTTGAATCCAAAAAACATAAAATTTAATAGCTTTCTAAGAAGGACAAGGAGGCAGCAAATGGGAGGGGAAATTTTCCAAAGGACTAGAGAGATACAGATAGTGTTCAGTTTAAGATCCCCTGCTGTTCCTATCAATAACATGAAATCCAGTTGACAATTTCAGCAGCATACACAATTCAGCTAATCAGAAAAATATGCAAGCAGTTGAACAGCTGTCTTCTAGATACACTTTAATATGTGGATCTGGAAATCATCCCAAATTCTGGGGCAAAACCAAATCTATCAAAAAACCATTAGGATTATCTTACCATACGTCAACAAGGCAATACTATTTTCAAAAAGTAACATCCTTTGGATCCAAAAAGAGGTCTCTTGAGTTCCCTTTTAAGAGAAAAGCCACTGGACCTGGAATCTTAATTCAGTTCTGTCTTACTAACTCCATTGGTCTGGAACAAATCACCTTTCCAAAAGACCAGATGCCGTCCAAGGTTTCCTCTAACCCTAACATTTGGTGGATTTGATTTTACTGCTTAGTTTTCTAACTTGTGCTAATAGCTATTCAGTTTAATTTGGGGAATAATAAAGAAAAGGTGAGTTAACATTTTTATGCCTAACCTAAGATCTATCTAGAAGGATCCACACCAAAATATTTAAAGTTGTCGGTACTGAAGATGAATTTTTTTCCTTCACATGTGTGAAGAGGTCTTTACCGGAGAATGGGATGATAAAAGGGATTTATATCTGTGTAGTGAAGAATTTGGCCTTGCTCAAAGAAAACATCCGACCCATGCCTTTGGCTTCAGAGGTAATCTCTGGGCCCTCCAGATAGGAGTGTCTTTGAAGCTTTGGGTCATACTGGACAGCTAACAGTGTGATTTAGGGCTAGGGGTGGCCCCACCCACATAGTCTTGGGGGAAGGGGGAGAGACTGGCAAAAGACTAACAATATGACTTAGGGTAGGAGCTTTGAGTTATGCAGGATCAGTTGAGCTGGAGACTGAGATCAACCATATGTTCATACCCATGTAAAACAAAAACCAGTAAAAAAAACTCTGGACACTGAGGTTCACATGAGCTTCTTTGGTTGGCACTGTTTTATGTATATTGTCACACATCAATGCCAGCAGAGTGATGTGTCTCAACTCCACAGGGAGAGGACAACAGAAGCTTTGTATGTGGTACTTCTGGATTTTGCCATATAAGCTTCCTCCCTTGGTTGATTTTAATCTGTAATAAGCTATAACCACGATTATAACTTTCAGTGAGTTCTGAGTCCTTCTCACGAATTATCAAACCTGAAGATAGTTTTTGGGATCCTCCAAACTTGCAGTTGATATCAGATGGGAGGAGAGCCCTGGGAACATACCCCCTATTTTGTTGTTGGCCTAAATTCTCTACAATATCATAGCAACGGAAAAAAATTAAAATTTAAGATAGATATTCTTTTTCCAAAAACCTTTAACCATTTCCCACAAATCAGCCAATAGCCTCCCAACATGGTCAGTCTTTATTTTATTCTTCTCCTTTCTCTTCTATCACTCTCCCATGTCTCTACTCTACTGTTTTCCCCCAAAGAAATTCTTTATTTTTTACAAAAGTCACCTTTCCTCTTTCTCTTGACTTTGATTCTTACATATCCATTTCACTGGCATTTCACTTTCCTTTTTTTTTTAATAGTTTTTTAAGGATTTTTATTTATTGAGAGAGAGAGAATGATAGAGAGAGAGCACAAGAGGGAGGAGGGTCAGAGGGAGAAGCAGGCTCCCTGCTAAGCAGGGAGCCCGATGCGGGACTTGCTCCCAGGACCCCGGGATCATGACCTGAGCCAAAGGCAGTCTCTCAACCAACTGAGCCGCCCAGGTGCCCTGGCATTTCACTTTCCTATTAAGTGTTATTCTTCTAATTGTTTATGTGTATATTAAAAATTTTCTATCATGAATACATATATATTTAATATATTTTAAGATTTATTTATTTTGGAGAGAGTGAGTGTGCAAACAGGGGAGGAGCAGAGGGAGAGAGAGAGAATCTTAAGCAGACTCCATACTGAGCATGTACCCTGACATGGGGCTCCATCCCACGTCTCCAAGATCACAACTCAAGCCGAAACCAAGGGTTGACATTTAACCAAATGAGCCACCCAGGCACCCCTACATATATATAAACATGTATATACATATATATGTGTGTATATTTTTTTTAATAAAAAAGTAACCTCTCTAAAACACATTTTCCAGTCTTGACACAGATTCACATACAAAAATAAAACTGTCCAGCTAGAACAATTAATTGAAACCAATGTATATCTGTCAGCTTTTTCCGATTGTTGACATCCACAATATAACTTACATCCCCCTAATTTTCTCTTCTCTTTCACAATTTTCTTTAAACTGTGCTTGAGAAGACCTTTGCAGTCTTGCTAACTCTTCCTCTCCTCTGTATCCACTGTCTTCTATTCATTATTCTCTGCACTTTTCTAAGTAAATCTTACTATCCTATCTACTTTTCTGAACTCTTCTCCTCACAAAAATACCACCAATATGTCTAAGTGAGAACCAAACCATCTATACATACACAGCATACTGACTGTGTTAATATAACTTTAATACTCTAATACATTTATCAATATAACTTTATTATTCCAGGAAACTTGTCCCCGAAAATAAAACTTACAAATAAGGTTACTCTTCACTCCAGTAACTTTCTGAAAAACCGATCAATTCTTCAACAGAAAGTATTAAATTATAATATATACCCTACGATTCTTGAACTCCCTCTTTAAAAGCCTTACCTTATTAATATCCACCAATCCTAGACTATGATCTCATGATCCTTATCCACTCCTTTTTTTTTTAAAGATTTTATTTATTTATTTGAAAGAGAGAGAGAATGAGAGAGAGAACACGAGGCGGGGGAGGGTCAGAGGGAGAAGCAGACTCCCCGCGGAGCAGGGAGCCCGATGCGGGACTCGATCCCGGGACTCCAGGATCATGACCTGAGCCGAAGGCAGTTGCTTAACCAACTGAGCCACCCAGGCGCCCCGATCCTTATCCACTCCTAACCAAGCCCCTGAGCTGAAAGACCCATCTTCATCTAGGTAGGTCTTCAAAATCTCAATAAATATCCTGACTTTGCCTTCCCTCTTCTGAGGCTCTATTAAGACTATCAAGGCTATGTTCTCCCTTACCATGGTAAGAACAAACTCAGCTTTGTGCCATCAAGGGTAGTTTTGGGGACATTTTAGGGAGCCAGTATTTGACATAAGTCCCAGGAATAAAGATAAAGTAGCAAGCCATAATTTTCCTTGGTGACTGAGTGTTTATATGGTGTGCTTTTGGTGGAGGGGACAGTAAGAAAATGTGTTGCAGGGTGGTAGGGAAGAGGAAGAAATATACAGATGTATGCTACTTTAAAATTTGTAACAGACTTCCACACCAATATCTCATTTGACCATCATGACAATTCTATGTGGTAGACAGGACCTTATTTTAAAGATAGAGACACTATTAGGGTCCTTATTCTAAAGAAAGAGATACTAGGCTTATAGAGGTTAAGTGACTTATGATTTGGGACACATAAGATGAAATAGTTATGAGGGTTCTAGAGGGGAGGGGGATGGGGGGATGGGTTAGCCTGGTGATGGGTATTAAAGAGGGCACATTCTGCGTGGAGCACTGGGTGTTATGCACAAACAATGAATCATGGAACACTACATCAAAAACTAATGATGTAATGTATGGTGATTAACATAACAATAAAAAATTTTTTTAAAAAAGATGAAATAGTTAAAGGAAAACTCTAAAGCAAGGGTCAGCAAACTGCATCCTGTAGACCAAATCTGGCCCCTGGCCTGTTTATGCAAGTAAAATTATATTGGAACACAGCCACATCCATTTCTTTGCATAACTGTCAATGGCTACTTGAGTGCTACAAGAGCATTGCTGAGTAGTTCTGACAGAGACCGTATGACCTGCAAAGCCTAACATATTTATAGGTTCACTAACTCCCACTCTAAAGCAAGGCACCACAAAAATTAACTCTCAAATAAATGAGATAAAATGATTAAACACCAAAGGCCTTGACGATGTTAATCAGAAAGTTCTTCATCAGGCAAAGAAATATTTGATAATATAAAGTGACAAAGTGCCATGTCCTAAGGTTTCTGAATAACAGTGAAGAGTCCTTCTGGGCAGTTCTCAGCCCACATACAGATTGCACTGCTATTATGAATTGAAATTGTATCGGTAAAGAAGGATCACTCACCCAGCACTGCAGGCATCTATGCAGCAGCAAATAGGAACATAAATAGTTACAGTAATAAAAATACTGTCGAGTAAATTTGAACTTTAGAGATTTGGAACATCAGAAAATACTAAGAGAACTCTCAATAATCACTGAATAAGCAATAACTGAGAAAGGAAGCCAGTCTGACATGAACAGGCATGAATTCTCAGGAAAAACATCCGTAGCTTAGTGGTAGCAGTCAGCGTTCCTGGAACTCATAGAATGAGTTAGGTCTGCTTTCTTACTTTTCCTCTGCAGCCTGAACTTCAGCCTCTGCACAGATCTCCCTGCTTCCAGGCTTGCTCCCCTACAGTCCACTCTCCAGACAAATGTCCTTTTACAACAGTACTTATATCATGTTACAGCTTTGCTTAAAACTCTCCAACTCTTCACATTTTACCAGAGGAAGATTTTCCTTGAAGCTAATTAAGCTGATTCAGGGCCCTCACTTGCACCTAACCCTTCTGAGGTCCTGGTAATATATTTGCAAGTTTTTGTTTTTGTTTAATTTGTAAAATGAGATATTTTAACCACAACTGTCTATTTTGAATTTCCCCTCTGTCACAATTCTCTTTGAGTCAAGTGGTGCTAGAATAGACAAATACATAGGAATCTAGTTAAGGAGAGGTTGAGTTAGAGAAGTATTTTATCTGTTAATTTAATTTATTTTAGAGGGGGAGAGACAGAGAGCATGTGCAAGCAAGGGTAGGGGGAGAGAAGCAGCAGACTCCCTGCTGAGCAGGGAGCCCAGACATGGGGCTCAATCTCACAACCCTGAGATCATGACCTGAGCTGAAATCAAGAGCCAGATACTTAACAGACTGAGCCACCTAGGCACCCCTAAAGAAGCATTTAGTTTGAGTCAGTGGGATATATTATTGTGGTTCATAACTTATTTCAGTGTATAGTGTTTCCTGGCATAGAAGTGGCTTCCAAGTATACTACTATCTGTGCCAGCCTATACCGTGACATTGACATTAAAGTTTAGGACTAGAGGTCTTCATCACACCAGAAATATGTGCCTAATGGAGGAGAAAAGGGGTTTGAAATGTATGGAGCTAGAAGCTAGTCTTTGGAAAATTCTTATAAATCTTGTAGTTCATGTAAGAAAAAATTAGAAAAGCTTTCCCAAATATGACAATTCTAAAAATGTACACAGCATTACCAATAATGAGTTGTGAAATCAAAGGGAATTTTTCTACATTGTGAATAAAAAATAAATTTTGACCAAACTAAAGGAAAGCTGTATTTTCTTTCTATTCTTCCTATAGAACATGATATTACAAAATAATGTGCTAAGTGGCAAACAAAGAGATTTTAGCCAGAAATGATGAGGTAATTATTAACTCAGTGGTGAGTAACTCAAAGGGGTGGCTAGAACTTGGGGCTTATATTTCATCTTAACAAAGAATAATAAATTTGTAGAGAAGTGACAAGACAAAGGAAAAAGGATTTTGGCGGTTAGGGACAGCAAACTGTGGGAAGGTAAACTTATGGGGGAAAGAGAAGTGTTGTCTTGATGTTAGTTAGGTAGATTTCTCTCTATCTTTGGGCTGATAGAAGTCTCTGGTGATTAAGGGTTTTACCCTTCCTGGTATGATTTCCCTTTCCTGGTTATGAGAACTGGGAAGGCAAAGAGTTTTTTTTTTTTTTTTGCCTCTGCTGCTCCTCACTGTTTTCAGCTCAAAATAATCCCATGCCAAAGTAACATATTTAGAGGCAGCATATTCTGATCCCCTACATTGGTATTTGTCACTGCTTTAAAACTGATCATATCTTGTGACTTTTATTTCCATTCCAAATCAATACTTAGGTTTGTACCTAATATTGTATTCCTTTATGTATGGAAGGCTCATAGGGCTTTAAAATTTCAAACCCCACAAATCTTGGATATACCCTTAAATCCCAGAGTTAAATACAATGAATACCCTTATAATTGGCCAGGCAAGTCTTGCATGACAGATCCTGCTACTCTCTGACTCATCTTCAACATTTCCATCCTCTTCCTCCATTCAAGCCGCTATAGCCACTTGTTATTCCTGGATCACACTCAACACATTCCTGCCACAGGACTTTTGCACTGGCTCTTTGTTCTGTCTAAAATGTTCTTTCCCTAAATATCACCATGACTTTTTCTCTTCCTTTCTTCAGGGCTCTGCCAAAATATTGCCTTCACAGAGCAGACCTCCCTGATGACCCTTATAAAATAGCACTGCCCTCCAGCTCCCATCACTTTTTATCATCTTTCTTTGCCTTATTTTCTTAACAATTAGCACTACTTAGTGCTTTAAATAGCTATTTGTTGATTACCAATTTCCCCAAGTAGAATGTAAGCTTCAACAGACACTCTTGTTCACTGTAGTATCTCCTGGCCTAGAGTAATTTCTGGCTCATACTTGTTTTTTTTTGTTTTTTTTTTTAAGATTTTATTTATTTGACAGAGAGACACACAACTGAGCCACCCAGGCTTGGCTCTTTAAAATTATTTGATGAGGGGCGCCTGGGTGGCTCAGATGGTTAGGCAACTGCTTTCGGCTCAGGTCATGATCCTGGAGTCCCGGGATCGAGTCCCACATCGGGTTCCCTGCTCAGGAGGGAGTCTGCTTCTCCCTCTGACCCTCTTCCCTCTCGTGCTCTCTCTCATTCTCTCTCTCTCAAATAAATAAATAAAATCTTAAAAAATAAAATAAAATTATTTGATGAGTGAATGAATAAGTGAACAAAAGAATGAATGAGTGACTCCCTGAATTTAAAGGGATTAGTAGGAAATGCAAGACCAGATTATGGCCACACCTTATTCTGTTTGCAATTCGCTACATATATTTCATAGTTTGATAAAAGACATCTGATTCATTGGAGAAAAGAATTTTAGCTCTTTTCAAGCAGACCTTACAGCTGCATAAAAAGATACCAAAGTAAAGGACCTGTTCAAGCATTACTAAGGACAAATAATTAAAACTATGTAGACACAGGGCTCTTTCTGAGAAGGTAAACCAGGTGAGCCATATTTTTATCAACTACCACCTGATTGAGGCCCATTCCTACTGGATGATACCATTCCTTTCACAATATCCTAACCTTGTAGTATAAACTGCCTTTTCAAAATGGCCTTAAAACTATGACGTTCTATCTTCTTCTTTTGGTCCAAACGGATCTCACAGCATGGAAATTTTCTCTAAAGAACAGGTTATCTGCCTCAAACACATCTAATACACAGTGGTGGGAAAAGACTAATAGTCAATACCAGCATAAACCTTATTCTGTTGGAAAGGAATAGTGGAAAACGCCTGTACTCTCAATGGAGAAATTTCCCTGGGTAGTCAATCTGACAGTTCCTAGTTCTGTTTGTGAAAATTTCTCTATTTTTGCTTCCATAGCCTCTGGTTCTCCCCTCTAGTGATATTCTTTTATTATTATTTTCAATGCCTATACCTGAGATGGGCACTCAAGAGAAAGTTCTCTAATTTTGGCAGTCCCTGCACGTTACTACAAGTTCAGATACATAGGGATTGCCTTCGAGTCTCAACAATTACATGCAGTTGATGATGATGCTTGCATTAACTTTAACAATCAAGTTCCTTTCAAAAACTTGATAGATTCAGTCTATTTGCTTCTGGTCAATTCCTTGCATTAGAAACCACAGCTAAAGATTTTGTCTAGACGTAGTCTTTGAGGCTAAGAATTTTTATCTTCCTGCTGCTAGATCCCGTACTCTTCCAAATCCTTTGCCATTTCACACACATAATCAGGTCTTTGTGGTAAGAAGCTCCAGTTTTATCAGTCTTAAGGGTGCCACTTTCTCACCTCCACTTGTTTTAACTTGGGGTACCAACGACAGCTAAGACAGCTTCTCCAACCCTGCAATAGTATAAACTACAGAACTCTGTTCATTTAGATAGGAGGTCACAGTGAGTACCTTTCTTAGCAAAACTCTTCCTTTCTGCTAAGAGATTAGCTATCTAACTTAAGTTTGCCTCTCCAAATAGGGCTTCTTTATTAACAGCCACTAAAAAAAGCCAATACACATAAACATCCTGAATTTTTCCTTCCATTTCCCATGCCACTACAACCTCTGTCAACATGTGGTCTGCATTCTAAGATATATCAGGCAACTGGTTACTTAAATGTTTTGCCACGTCGAAAGTTTCCAGCTTAAGATAGCTGGGTCCTCAATGCCCACTCCAACCTACCTCTTAAAGGGTGCTACTTGCAGCGTTCCACTTTCATGACCCAAATTCTATATTAGTTATAAATGATTTTGACTGAAAATAATAAAAACATAAAAGTTAACTACAGCTTAAACAAATAAAAAATATTTTTCTCACATAAGAAATCTAGATGTGAGTAGTAGCATTGCTTCAAAGGCATCAAGGCCCTGAATCAGCATCTCTGTGATCCTTTTGCCCTGACTGCAGCATATAATCACACCACATTCAACGGCAGGCAGCCAATAGCAATGTCAGGCAGAGCACTTCTCCTCAGCTTCTGCCTCTTCTTTCAGGAAGTAAAATCCTTCCCAAAACCCTCCAACAGTCTTCTACTTAAATTACATTGGCCAGAATTAGATCATAAGCCTGCTTACCCGTAGACCCTCGGTTGGGCCTACCTTCAGTGAAATCAAAGGATCTCTAATGGAAAAAAAAGGGGGGGTGGGGTCCTGTTAGCAAAGAAGGAGGGCAAGTAATGATTTGGTAGTCAACCAACAGTGTCTGTCACAGTACTGGTCCCAACAAAGTTGGCAAGAGCCTCAAGTGGAAATTTTAAAAATTAAAAATAAATTCAATCTCCTCCAACCTTTTCTCATGCCATTCGCAAATTGCATAGTGCACCTATAGGCTGCACCTAAACTCCTAAAACAAGCTATATTAGTTTCTACTGCTGCATAACAAATTACCACAAATTTATCAGATTAAAACAATACCCCTTTATTATCTCACAATTGTGTAGGTCAAAAGTCCAAGTGGTCTTGATTGGTTTTTTTTATTTATTTTTATTTATTTTTTATTTTAAGATTTTTTTATTTTATTTATTTGACAGAGGGAGACACAGTGAGAGAGGGAACACAAGCAGGGGGAGTGGGAGAGGGAGAAGCAGGCTTCCCACAGAGCAGGGCTCCTGATGAGGGGCTTGGTCCAGGACCCTGGGATTATGACCTGAGCGGAAGGCAGATGCTTAATGACTGAGCCACCCAGGCACCCCTTGTGATTGTTTTTTTTTAATAGATTTTCTTTTTTTTTTTAAGGTTTTATTTATTATTTATATGAGAGAAAGACAGAGATAGTGAGAGAGAGAGAGCACATGAGCAGGGAGAGGGAGAAGCAGTCTCCCCTCCGAGCAGGGAGCCCGACGCAGTACTCAATCCCAGGACCCTGGGATCATGACCTGAGCCAAAGGCAAGCTGCTTAACCGACTGAGCCACCCAGGCATCCCTTGATTGGTTTTTCTGCATAAGGTCTCACGAGGCTGAAATCAAGGTTGGGCTCTGGGGAAGAATCCACTTATAGGTTCATTCATATTGTTAGTAGAATTCAGTGCTTCACGGTTGTAGGACTGAGGTCTCTGTTTCCTTGCTAGCTGTCAGCTGAGGGTCGCTCTCAGCAACTAAAGATTGATCTCTGGTTCTTGCATGTGACCTCTTGCATCTTCAAAGTCAACAATGACATGTAAAATCCTTCTTTTGCTTCAATTTTGACTTTCTTTTCTGCTACCAGCTAGAGAAAACTCTTATTAAATAGTAATAGGCTAGATGGGGCCCACACTGATAATCTCCCTATTTTATAGTCTACTGATTAATAACCTTAATTACATCTGCAAAATCTTTTACCATGTAAAGTAATATAATCACCAGAGTAACTCCAGAGGTCAAAGGTCAAGGGAGCTATCTTGGAATTCTGTGACACAAGCTGTCACAGCCGAAATTCTGAAAACAAATTATTTATGACTGCTCCCATTTACTAGAAATAAACAATTTTATTACCAATTTTTAATTAAGTGTGTCTCCAAAAAAGATGTCTGTTCTTAAAAATTACAAAAGAAAGCTGAATAAAGAATAAATGTTTCTGCAAAGCAGGAAATGTTTTAACATCACAGAAGTTAGGGAATAAAAGATTAAACATATGTTAAAAAGAACTTAGTAAGTGCTTCCAAGTAAAAGTTGAATGTTTTCTCAAAATAATAACACTATCCAATTATGAGAATCACAAAACTGTGAAATGAAAGATAATCGCAATACATTTAAATGTTGTTTTAACACATTTGTATAAGTCCCCTAGTTTGAAGAGAAAGAGATAATGTTTATGAACAAAAAATCAGATGTTTCTTTGATCCCAATTAAATAAGCATACACAAATATTTAGATTATCAATCTGACAGTGCCAGCACAGACTAGTCCCATTTTATATTGTACTGTGATCAGTATACAAATACACGTGCTAAATGAATATTTGTGGATCACTGATCAAATAAATCTGTACATAGGTGAAGACTGGCCCCCTAAGACAAGCACAGCATGGTGGGCATGTCCCCTGTGTTTCACAGAACTATAGGTTCCAGGGGCCAAAATCACAGAGCTGAGGGGTAGAGGGACAAGGTAGAAAAGGAGATGCCAGGGGAAAATATAGGAAAGTTGCCCTAAATATCAGAGCCAAGAGGAGCTAAACAAAGCCTGACTATCCATACATCCCCAATAGCCCCTAATATTTTACCCTTCCTGATTTCCTGTTAGATGAAAAGGTCACTTTTTCTCCACATTCCTCAGCCTTCATTCTAACCCTTCCTCAGCCTTCATTCTAACCCTTGGGAAGCCTCTCTCCCCTTCACAGCTGCTCTTTGAATTTACAAATTCAACAGATTTCACTGTCTGGGCTTTTTCCTCAACTAACATATCCCTAAGAATTGATCAACATGGAAATCGTTTTCCAAATAATCCTCTTAAAAGTTATCACCATCTTCTATCTTGCTCCCCCCAAAATCCACTATACACACATTCTTCCCTCTTCCCATCCAGGCCTAAATGAATGCTTTTATAGCTGGTTTTGCTCCTATACATATTCCACAATGGGAAGGAAGTTTCTAGACTTACTTTTTACAGTTTGAAAAATTCATAACCAGGAACCTGTTGCCCAAACAGGCTATAAATCCATATCCCTCTTGGATATTTTCTCACTCACAGCCCTCATGTTATCTTGCTATGAAATTCCCAGTAGTGCTCATAATTCTGTTGCCTTGAACCTTCTGGGGGATACTTTACCCACAGATAATAAAGCTCATGTATCATTTGTTACATGTAAGGAAGAGGTTAGTGAAACTATATAGAGTGTAAGACAGCAGAATGAAATGAAAGGAAACAAGTGGAGGACAACTGGTATTTGAGGGCTGAGCAAGATATTTGAAAAGTACCAACAACCCAACCAATTAACTGAGGCAAACAGAAATGAGGCACAGGACTGTTAACCAATGAGAAGGATGCAATTCTTTACCATAGTGGCGGGGAGAGGGCAGTAAAAAAAAAAAAAAAAAAACAGTATCTGTTCCTTGGGACAAACACACAAACACACAAATTCAATTCAAAATCCGTTCAGCTAGGTTCCTTTGATACCTAGCAGTGATCCAGCTGTAGAGTTTGGTGTGGTTTTAATCCCAAGATATATATTTTATGTCATTAAGACTTCCAGGCCCCTTAGAGAGCCCAAGTCCATTCTCAGGAATTCTTTAAATAAATGTTGCCCTCATAGTCATTTCTTGATTTTACTTGCGTATCTTTTTTTTAACCCCTGTATTAAAGATGACCCAGAAAAATTACAAGGCTAGCATATATCTTAATACTGGGTGAAGAGGGAAGGGAAGTAGATTTTCAAAATCTCTAAATAAAACAGAACTAGGTAATAAATGCTCTTAATCTAATTATTTGAACATTTAGTGAGAGGTAGACATGAGTAAAAATGGAGTAAAATGGCAGATTTATAGCTTGTCATCCTTTTTTTTAGAACCAAAATCTGTTTTGCAAAACCTTTTTTTTTTTTTTTTAATTCATTTGAGACAGAGATACAGAGCTAGAGAGAGAGCAGGAGCAGTGGGGAGAGGCAGAGGAAGAGGGAAGAGCAGCCTCGCTGCTGAGCAGGGAGCCCGATGTGGGGCTCGATCCCAGGACCCTGAGATCACAACCTGAGCGGAAGGCAGACGCCCAACCATCTGAGCCACCCAGGCATCCCTTTGCAAACCCATTTTCACAAGAAAACCCAAATACAAAAGGGATGAAATTAAAGATTCTCTGGTTGAAATAAGTACAAGGAACCCACAGTCCCATCCAAGGTCTGAAACCAGTTTAAGCTGGTTGTCATATATCTCCATAGAAGCTGGAGTGATTGAACCTTGAAGCACAGTTTGAAAATCATTGAACCGAAGCACCTGGGTGGCTCAGTTAAGTGGCTCTGACTCTTGATTTCAGCTCAGGTCATGATCTCATGGTCCTGGGATCAAGCCCAGTGTCAGTCTCCACGCTCAGGGTAGAGTCTGCTTGAGATTTTCTCCCTCTCTTTCTCTGCCCCTCCTAGCCCTTGGGCTCAAGGGAGTGATGCCCCTGCTCTTGATATCATTTGCCCAAGTGAAATGGACGCTGGAATATCAACTACAAGGGAAGGGAGTAAGTGACCAGCACCTTAGAAAACCAATCAATATAGTTAGCATAAATTTAAGACAATCTGCAGAGAAAAAAACTTCAGTGATTTTCTAGGCAAAGATAAATCTGAGAAAGAAAAAAAATGTGCAAACATTTCCTGACTGCCTTTTTTTTATACTGTTGAATAATACATGTGTATTTATACATATGTATATATTTGCAAGTCACCTCAAATTCTTTTTGTAAAGAGGTGAGAATTGGAGAATAGGGAAAGAGGAGTTCCCACTCAGGATGGCAGACGTTAAGAGGATCCTGAACTCACGTCCTCCCACAAATATACCAAATGGACAGCTACATATGAAACAACTTTCTCTGGGGGAAAAAACAAAAAAACAAAAAACAAAGAAAGAAACTAAAAACGGCCCGAGCAACCCCTATGCTTTGGGCCAGTGCGGATAAGCCTACATCAAAGCAGGCAGGAGGCTGGGACACCTCTTGCCATAAGCCCCGCCCCTAGTGCTGCTATCTCTAGTGGGGACGGAGCACAAAAGCCAATAGAGAAGGGTTCGAAGGGCACCTGAGTCACCCCTAGGTCTTTAAGACCTGAACCTGAGAGACAATCCCCGAAAACATGAAGCTTTGAAAACCAACGAGGGCGCTCGCTTCCATGAGACCCACCGGCTCTGAGAAACAGGTCTTGAAGGACTCTCGCCCTTGGACTTACCCGCCTCAGGGTCCAGCATGGAGGCAGCCGATGGAGGGACGCCGGACTTTGCGTGGGAAAGGCTCACTTGCTTTTTGCTTGTCCCGGAGCGTCGGGCTGAGGGGCAGGCGTCTGATTTGGAAACGCCTGCGGGGGCCTGCTCTCGCTCTCGCTCCAGGCTGGAGAGTTGGCGGGCGCCATGTTCGTCTGCACGCTCTCCCTGCGCCGCGCTCCCGAGCGCCCGGAGGCCCTGAACCGGAGCTTTCACGCGCATCTGGTGCCCGGGGCTTTGCGGCTGCGGCCCAAGGGGTGCCCCGTGATGTCCTGGCTCCAGCGGCCAGGGGCGCTTGTGTTCCTGGGTCCCACGGGACTGTAGTTCCCTCCCGCCAGGCGGCCAGCCCCAGGGCCCGCACAGCCCGCGGTCTGGCACGGCCCAGCATTTCTGTGAAAAAGGCCTCTTGGCTTGTCCCGGAGCCTTGGCCTGAGGGGCGGGCATCTGACTTGATACACCTCTGAGGGCCTGACAGAGCGCTGTCCTTGGATGGAGACCACAGAACTGTCTTTGCGCTCTCGCTCTGCCGCGCTCCAGCCTGGTGGGCACCATCTTCCTGCTCTCTTTTCTGGCTCCAGAGGGCCAGTAACTCCCCGAGGGCAGCTTTTACACAGATCTGGTGCCCCATCTTTACCGCTGCTGCCCAGGGGACGCCCCCTTGCTCACCTGGCTCTTGTGGCCAGGGGCACTTAAACTTTCAGTCCTATAGGACTATATATATTTGCATACTGTAAAAGCTACTGCCTGAGGGTCTGGCTTCCCATCAGTCTGAATCTAGGTGTAGACTGAGAACCTCCCCTTTGGGACCCTGACTGGTCTTGGCACACCCTCAACTACTGGGAGCCATTAAAATATAATAGGCTGCTTGAACAATCACAAAGGTTTGAGAGACAACCGAGTGCTAGGGCAGGGTTGAAAGATAAGGTTCATCACCTGGGGGAGGCCCCCCCCCAAGACTGGAGAGGTGGCTGTTTGACCTAATGCGTAGAAAGCAAACAGAGAATCAAGCAAATGAAGAAACTGGAAAGGAGGGAGGAAAGACTGTGCGATCACAATATGGAAAAAGAAAAGCTGTGTGTGACAGAACAGATAAAGATCCAGGGATCAAAATAGATAAATAGAGGGAGAATTCGGCCACTTGTTCATTAACTACTTATTAAACACTAACTTTGTTCTAGGGGTATCATGGCAGGTCCTACGGGTATAAAGATGAGAGGGCTGCCTAGGTGGTACCCGGAGCTGATGGAGACAGGGAGGTCATGTTGCAGAATTACAAACAGTGCCCTCTAGAGTTGTGCAGTGAGGTGGCCATGGGCATGCAAACCAGACTTAACAATTACATGTAACAGGTACTATCAGAGTCATGAAATCTGTGGGAGCAAAGAGAGCAACTAAGACTACCTGGCTGAGTTAGGGATGGCCTTACGGAGTAGGTGGTATCTGAGCTGACTTCAGAAAATGAGTGGAGGGTTGCCAGGCAGAGAAGGGGGAAGGGTCTGCCAGGCACTGTGTCAGAAATATAAAACTTTTCTGATACCTCAAATCTGTGTTCTTAGGATGACTATTTTAAAAATAAGCAACCTAGTATGTAATTAAGTAATTTTCTTAAGTCATACACTAAAGCTACATGGAAAATCAGTGAAAACTCAGTTTTTTTTTAAACTCACTTTAATCAAGATTTAGAAGTGTCTTGCTTTTTCATTTCAGTAATAAGGACAACCAACTTGGGATCCCTCTCTGAATTGTTTGTCCCTCTCACCATGTAGAAACATTAAACGCTGTGTAGAAACACTGGAAGTTTCCAGTAAAGTTCCTGCATTTTATCCAACTTTTCTTCCCTTCTGAACAGTAGCAAGAAGTCAAAAGAAGTCGCTAGGACAAGTCAGCAATTTAGCGGAATTCGATGCAGGTCGCGGTGCCACTTTGCTTTAGAATTTAAAAATCTAGAGGTGAGAAAGGTTTAGGTAATAATTAGCCTCTGACTCAATGGCAGGGCATGAAATGCACAGTACTTGTGCAGCAAAATGGTCAGCTGGTCTACAAGCAGTCTCAGGACCCAGAATTTGCTGTTCTGCCTTCCCTAACAGAGGAACACCGGACAGAAAAGAGGCAGCTTTCTTTACTAAATGCTCAGCATTAATAGCAATTTGCCTTAAGAGTGAAGCAACTTTAAAGACTCAAATTTAGAGCTAAGAAGAAAATAAACCAAGGATTCTAGACTAATGTTTTAACCTTTTTAAAGTAATTTGAACAATTGCAAAGCATGTTTCCAAGATGTATTTCCTTAGCTGCCATGATTTATCAGCTGGGTCAGATGATAAATAGGCTACATATGCTCAGACTATTGGTTTTATCATTTAAACCTTTCTAAATATACTTTAGAAGTGTGTGAGATTTCCCATGAGAAAGTATAGCACTGTTGCTAAATTCATGGTCTCTGAAATCAGACCTCCTTGGTTTAAATTCTAACTTCAGCCCGCTTCCCTGTATAACTTTGCCAAATCACTAAATCTCTCTAAACCATAGTCCCCTCCGCTGCAAACATGAGGCTCATAATAAAAACCACCTCACAGGTATCATAGTGAGGATTAATTCAGATGATCTGTGCAGACAACCTACCCATCTTAAACACTCATAAATCAGCTATTTTTCTCCATTTCACTCCTGATGTTTTCACTCTAAATTGATGGTAGAAAGATTTCTGAGAGTGCTTAGGTTTTAATACACTTGCACTCTGAATTCATTTTGAGCTGCTTATCTTAATAGCGACAAAACATCTCTTTCTTCTTTTACCCCTAGTGTTAGAAAGCCTTAAGCAATGAATTTCAGTAGAGACTGCAAGGGATAAAGTGTGAATGTCTGCAAGAATATTTGAGAGAAGGAATAAGGAAAAGAAATAAAGATCAAAGGGATTTATAAAATAATTGAAGAGGGGCAATTGTATTTAGAACAATCTTCCAATTATCTGTAAGGATCATTAAATAAGGGAAAGAAGAATCAGTTGGCTAGCACAGCCCCAGATCACAGTCTCCCTACCTCTCTTGGGTTGCACTGAAGTCACAAATTATTGTGTACTCACATCACCCCTACCTGGTCAGGGCCAGATCCTGAACCTCACCATCGGTGACATAGGCCCAGGTTCATTCAGGTCCATTAGGCTGCCTAACTCATCTAAGCAGTCTAGATGAGTCTAGGTAGGGAATAGATGCATTAAGATATTTTTCAACCTTAAAAAATTAAAGGGGGCAGTTGTTTGGGAGCAGAGGAGTAAATAAAAATGTAAACTTCTATCCCTGAGTCTCAGTTAATGAATGGTAAACGGTTGTTGCTTACTGTACTTGATTTTAACTTTTTCTAGCAAGAAAAGTGTCCCCCGATGTAGAAATGACTGATGACATAAGAAAGTGCTTGATTAATTACCATTCTTTCTCCAGCTGTGAAACAGGCTCATCTTGAAAACCTTTGGGAGAGTCTACTTGAAGCTGTGGTTTCATTTCAAAGGAATCCAAAACACACAGGTGGAAGAGTAGGGGGCCATATAGGAAAACCTCTCCCCTAAGTCTTCTTTAGAGTCTTCTACAAGGAGAGCATAGAAAGGAAAATACATATGTGAAATAGGTTCAAGTATAGTAGGAATCAAAGTTGCTAAAGGATAGTGAAAGGCCAAGGATTTGAGAGTCAAGAAACCCATCTCTATTGTTTACTTCAGCTGTGACTCATTATAAAATGTTGATGAGGGTCACAGAAACTTTCAGCCCTCAGTTTTTCTATCTTTAATACAGAGCCAAGGGTTTCCCTGCCGAGAACAGCTAGGCTAGCAAAAAATAAGTAAATAAATATTCACATTTGGGTGCTAATTGGATGGCCCAGTTTAAAGGAACATATTAAAAATTATTGGGAAGAAAAATCTGTGATTTGATGATAAAAAGAGAGGATTTCTATAAGAAGAAACAGACAAAATCATAAAGATTCAGTGATTCTTATTTACTTGGTAGAATTAAAATGATTCCCCTTCATCCTATAAGGGAAATCCTTGAGAAGTTTGGGGACTGTCACCATCTGTTCAACAAAATATGCATCAACATAATATTCTCCACATGTTGCATTTTTTTTAATTTTGAAAAAAAAGTAATCATTTCCTTGCCAAAATGTTTTTGCAATAACCATTGTCAAAGGAAATTAGGTAGAAACAATGTTTTGATCCCATTCCTCTCCCTACCCACTGTCTACCACCAAATCATTTACATTTTCTATGGCAGAGTATGCCTCAATGCTGAGAAAAGACTAATAATTTGGCTCCTTTTCAAATCATAACAAGTCTATATTTTCTAGGATTTTAGAGATCCTACTCTGAAACCCATTGTTCATGGAGTTGCAAAGTCCTGTCTCTCCATTCCCCTCATCAGAACCCCATAGTTCTACCAACAAGTTGATCAATGCCAGAAGTACCATCACCAGCTGGGTATCCTCTCCCAGCTGTGCCACAGCAGTCAGCCACCCCTTCCCCTGCCATCCTCCCACCACCAGTCTCCTGGCTGATGCACTCAGCAACCAGGCTCAGAAGTCAGTGCAAATTGGCCAACTAGTGCTTACCAAGCCCCAGCTCTGCGCCCAGCACCATGTGAGGCACAAAAGGACACAGATAAAAAGTCCTAGACATACTTCCTAACCACAGAGAGCTCACAGACTTGTTGATAAGCAGATAAAGCCATTAGAGGATAAGACAGTAAAAACATTCAATGTGACGTGGTAAAAATGATAGTTAAAGCGATGATGTTGTTGATGGCGGTGGTGGTGGTGGTGATTGAGAAGGATCTCAAATTTAACGTCTTGATTTCATCTGTCTTCTCTTCCAAGTTTCTAGACATTAATTGGAAGAGGAAAATTAACTTTTAATCCTACCTGATTTAAAGTTTAGTCTGATCTAATAATTTTGGTAGTCCGTTGAGGTAATACTCAGCTGCGTGCTGCCCATTTTCCAAAAAAGTAAAATCTTCTAAAAGAGTTGTCCTCTCCAACTCGCTGGTTTTGTGTATCTCTGAGCAAATTTTGTTCCATCTATGACCTTGATAATATTATCATCTCTCCAAAAACTAGATTTATTTCTACCTAGCTTCAATTACCATAAAGAAAGAAAACACCAAGTAATGTGTTTATAACAGATGTGTAGAACAGGCATTGTTATTTTTAAGCCAGTAAACTAAGACCCAGAGAGTTCAGCAATATCTTAGAATAACTGTTATGAGCTGAATTGTGTCCCTCCAAAATTCATATGTCAAAGTCCTAACTCCCAGTATCTCAGACAGTGACTGTATTTGAAGATAGAGTCTTTAAAGTGATAATTAAATTAAAATGAGGCCATTTAGATGGGCCCTAATACAGTATCACTGTGTCCTTATAAAGAAAGGGAAATTTGGATACTGACAGGCATAGCAGGAAGACCATGTGAATACACAGAGAGAAGATGACCATCCAATAAGCCAAGGAAAGAGACCTCAGAAAAAACTGACTCTGGCAACATCTTGATCTCAGATGTCTGGTCTCCAAAACTGTGTTAAGCTACCCAGTCTGTAGTATTTTGTCATAGCAGCCCTAGCAAAGTTATACAGTAGGCAACCTCCAAAAACATCTCTGAATGGTATGGTACAACAAAAACAGGGGGGTTTTGTCTGTTTTGCTACTAGCATTAGCTGTTTGGCACACTTTAGCAGTGTCTGCCACGATAGATGTTCAATATTTGTTGAATTAATGAATGAACATAATCTTTTTAGTTAATTCATGTTATAAGTTTAATGAAATTTACCAACCCAAGTAGAAAATCAAACTGGAAAAGTAACTTCCTCATCAAAAGGGGGAAATCTACACCAAATAATCCGATTAAAATGGACAGAAGAACTGAATAGACACTTTCCCAAAGAAGACATCCAGATGTCCAACAGATAAGTGAAAAGGTGCTTAGCATCACTAATCATCAGAGAAGTGAAAATCAAAACCACAGTGAGATACTACCACCTCATACCTGCCAAAATGGCCAGAATCAAAAAGACAAAAAATAACAAGTATTGGCAGGATGTGGAGAAAAAGGAATGTTGGTGGTAAAATAAATTTTTCAGCCACTATGGAAAACAGTATGGAGGTTTCTCAAAAAATTACAAAAAGAAATACCATATGATCCAGTAATTCCACTAGTGGGTATTTACCCAAAGAAAACAAAAATCCCAATTCAAAAAGATATATACATCCCTATGTTTATTGCGGCATTATTTACAATAGCCAAGATGTGGAAATGACCCAAGGGTCAATTGATAGATGAGTGGATTAAAAAGATGTGGGATATACCAAAGATACAAATGTAGGGCCCCGAAGGGGTACGTGCACCCCAATGTTTATAGCAGCAATGTCCACGATAGCCAAACTGTGGAAAGAGCCAAGATGTCCATCAACAGATGAATGGATAAAGAAGATGTTGTATATATACACAATGGAATATTATGCAGCCATCAAAAGGAATGAGATCTTGCCATGTGCAACGACGTGGATGGAACTGGAGGGTGTTATGCTGAGTGAAATAAGTCAATCAGAGAAAGAGATGTATCATATGACCTCACTGATATGAGGAATTCTTAATCTCAGGAACAAACTGAGGGTTGCTGGAGTGGTCGGGGGTGGGAGGGAGGGGGTGGCTGGGTGACAGACATTGGGGAAGATATGTGCTACGGTGAGCGCTGTGAATTGTGTAAGACTGTTGAATCACAGATCTGAAACAAATAACGCAACATATTTTAAGAAAAAAGAAAAAGAAGAAGATAGCAGGAGAGGAAGAATGAAGGGGAGTAAATCAGAGGGGGAGACGAACCAGGAGAGATGATGGACTCTGAAAAACAAACTGAGGTTTCTAGAGGGGAGGAGGGTAGGGGGATGGGTTAGCCTGGTGATGGGTATTAAAGAGGGCACGTTCTGCATGGAGCACTGGGTGTTATGAACAAACAATGAATCATGGAACACTACACCAAAACAAATTATGTAATATATGGTGATTAACATAACAATAAAAAAATTAAAAAAAAAAGATGTGGGATATATATACACAATGGAATATTACTCAGCCATAGAAAAGAGTGAGATCTTGCCATTTGTGACAAGATAGATGGACCTACAGGGTATTATGCCAAGTGAAATAAGTCAGAGAAAGACAAATACTATATGATTTCACTTATATGTAGGATCTAGAAAACAGCAAATGAATAAGCAAACAAGCAAAAGCAGAAACAGACCCATAAATACAGAGAAGAAAATAGTAGTCACCAGAGGAGATGGGGGTTTGAAGATGGGCAAAATGGATGAAGGGTAGTGGGGGGCGGGGAGTACAGGCTTCCAGTTATGGAGGGAATAAGTCACAGGAATAAAAGGTACAGCATAGGGAATACAGTCAATGCTACTGTAATAGCATAGCATGGTGACAGATGGTAGGTACAGTTGTGGTGAGCATAGCATAACATATAAACTTGTCAAGTCACTATGTTGTACACCTGAGACAAATGTAACATTGTATGTTAACTATACTTCAATAAATAAATAAGTAATTCTACATTTATATGCTAGGTAATTCCTAATGATTGTTAAAAAAAAATTTTTAAGGGGTACCTGGGTGGCTCAGTTGGTTAAGCGTCTGCCTTCGGCTTAGGTCATGATCCCAGGGTCCTGGGATGGAGCCCTGCATCGGGCTCCTTGCTCAGTAGGGAGCCTGCTTCTCCCTTTCCCTCTGCCTGCTGCTGCCCCCTGCTTCTGCTTGCGTGTGCTCACTCTCTCTCTGCCAAATAAATAAATAAAACCTTAAAATTATAACCTAAAAAAATTTTTTAAGGTCAAAATAACAATAAGCCACAAAAGTCATTTTTTCTACAAATGTTACTAAGCTATATCCTTGAGGTAAAAGCCTCAAATTATGGAAAGGTGACAAAAATATTTTCTTTGAATTTTCATGTATGTTTGCAATAGCCAGAGTCCTCCTAAGATTCAGTGCCTTATTTTTTTCTATCACCATCTCACTGATCTCTTCCAAATCTTGCTGGTTATTAGAAATACAATTAGCTCCATTTTATAAGTGGAGAAAGTAAACCAGCAGGTCAAAGAGTATTCTTCAGTATTTGAGAGCAGGCTCATAGGGAAGGCAGTTATACATATGCGCTTGGGAGGGGTAGGGGAGAGAACAGGGAGGGAAGCAACAGAGGGGAATCACAGTGTTGGTAGCCCTCTCATGAATGTAATCACAGCTAGAGTTCAGCCATTTAGAACCTTTTCACATTCTATCCAAAGTGTTTGGTTCCTTAAGTATCTCCATGATCTAATTAGAAGGTCTTGACCTCTAGGAAAGCAGTCCCATTCATTCATTCATTCATTCATTCGTTCATTCTTTCTTTCTTTCTTTCTTTCTTTATTCAGTAACTACTTGTTGAGCCTCTACTATATGCAGGACACTCTTACAGGCCCTAATAATGCTACTGTGAACGAAGCAGACAAAAATTCCCTGCCCTCACAGAGTTGATATTCCAATTGTGGAGGTAGGAAAATAAAAATGATAAATAAATAAACATACAACATATTAAATGGTATTAGGTGCTAAGAAGACAAAATAAAACAGGGATGAAGGATATAAAATGTAAGGGATGGGTTAGAATAATAGGTTGGTCAAGAAAGGTATCAAGATGATATAGGAGGCCAACTACATGAGAGAACAGTGAAACACATTTTTACCTTCTCAATCAATATCCTGAGCTCTGGATTCCAACAGCCTGGCTTGCATTCACAGCTCCACTCTTTATTTATTGTGTGAATTTGAACAGATTTCCCAAGTTTTCTATGTCTTAAATTCTGTATAAAATGAGGATAATTATACTAAAATTGTAGAGTTGTAAGAAATTAGTGCAAAAAAAAAAAAAAGTCAAATGCTTAAAACAGTGCCTGACCTATATGATTTCAATAAATATTAGGTTTTGTAATTGCTTTGTTATTATTATTATTATTTCTAGGATTTGATTTCAACCTTGTAAAAATAAGGCCAAAACCAGACCACCTCACTGGACTATTGTGGAAATCAGATGAGATAAGACAAATGAATAGTTCTTGGAGCCTGGATCACAGTAAGTGCTAAATATATGCTTCCTGCTCTTGTCACTGTTATAGCCAGGTAAAATTTTTATTTTCTTAACCACAATAGCATTCTTCTTGGAAAAACAGTCTTTGGGAATAGAAAGTGAGATCCTAAGGGCATGGACATATGTCTACAATAACCTAAGGAAGAAAAAGAAAGGAGAGCTAGTTAAGCTGCTCTGTACTTGAAAACAACAGGTTGGGGGATCGGAAGAAAAGGGAAAAAGCAGATCAGAAAAAGGGAAAAGAAGGAGACAGGACCCAAGAAGATATTGTGAGGCTGGGGCTTTTACAGGGTGAGAGAACTGGGCATATTCTCTAAGGATGAGCTAGTGGAGAAACATTTTGCAGAGGGGTGCCTGAAATTCAACTGGAAATAGTTTTGTTGTAACATGAACCTTTCTTCTGTTTGCCCATGCCACCAAAATCTTTAGTAAAGACAATTATGCTAACAAGTGCTTTATATGAATAAGTCTCTTGGTGCAGATTGGGAAGGGTTTGGTGAGCCAGAAGTGACCATGAAAATATAAACTAAACAGGAGTTTGGAGAAAGGATTTGGGGCTCCTATAGGGAATAGATAGATAGAGCCTTTAGATAATCCTACCTAGTTCTCTGACATCTGAATGACAACATTAATAATAATAATGATCACAGCATTAGAAGGTAGGAGTATGTGTGTGTGTTTGGGTGAGAGAGGAGAGTAGATATTATGGAACCCTTACACAATGGTGGAGACTGGTTAGATAGTCTCTGTAAGTCTTTTATCTGATGCTGGAGTTTGAAGTCCACTGGGCAGGTCGTTAGGAAGAAAAGAGAAGACCTAAACTATGGGGGAGCAAGTACAATCTGGAGCCCCCAAGGACAAGGACAAGGACAAACTGGAACCTCTATCAGGTCTAGCACCTCTAACCTTGATGAGTTGAACATCCTGCCTTGAAGAAGCCAGGGCCTTTTACCACAGAACTAAATATACATGTGGCCCAAGAGTCAGGACAGGTGGCACCTGTCCAGGACATGGCACCCCATGCCAAGGAGGACCCCAGGACAGGTGGCTGCTCTTCCATGCCAAGGAGGCACCCCCAACAGATAGCAAAGTGTGTTGGTGTGGGCTCCAAAACTCCTGCCCCAGCTTCTCAAGCTAAAACACAAAATGGTTGCTGTTTCACTTTCAACTTCCAAACCCACTGTGAACATGTCTCTTGTGGCTTACCCCAACCAGACACATTCAGGGAAGGGATTTCTAGGAAATGTAATTCAACCTAGCCAGGTTGACATATGACAAAGCCACGACACTAATAGTTTTCACTATCATATGAGCTAGATATTTCATCCCCAATTGTAATTGAGAAAAATGAGGTTTGGTTGAGGGTAGGTAACTTGCCTGGAGTCACAGAGCTGGTAAATGACAGAGCCAAAATTCCAAATCCCTCTACTTTGCCTAAGTAGACATATTAAGTAATAACAGTCCAAGTGGGAATAGTGATTTAATAGATATCCCAAGAGGAAACCTCTAGTATTGTTAATTTTTATAAGAACCCCTTACACTTTGTACTTTTCAATAGTTTCTTATAAACTTTTCTTCTGAATCCTAAGAACAACACTGTGAAAAAGGTAAGAGAATTTATTATCAATATTATATAGGTCAGGAAATTAATTCTTATTTATACTTTCCTAAAACCACACAGCCCGTGGCAGAACCAACTCTAGAAGCCAATTCTCCTGACTTAGCCCATTATTCAAGAGCCCCATTGAAATGAAAGTAGTTGGTCAGACTTGGCAAATCAACCAGAAAAGAAAGGAAAGGAAAGATAACAAAAGACCATAAACAATAACTCTGGCAGCAGTTCTGTTCAAAATATTTTAAACTCAGTGCCACAGACCTGCTCCTCGTCTGGCACAGGAATTTACCTACCTCATCCTTATTCTCATCTGGATGCCAGTAAGAGAAACAAAACAATTCCTCATTACCTAACATGGTGCACTAGGTTCTGAGTCTTTCTGGGTTCTGAGGATGGGTAGTGGGCACTGAGTCTGTCCATTTTAGGGAGAAACAATGGTGTTATCTGTGAAAGGAGCCAAAATCCCATCTTTGTTTTACCAAAAAACAGAGATTCCCTCTTGTCCAGAGAAATTTAAGTATTTTGAATGTTGTAGCTAGATTTTATTCATTCCTTCTACAAACAATTGTGGAACTTCTATCATGGGTAAGCAGAATGTAAGGCAGTCTGTGGACACAACATGAATCAAACATGGATTCCACCCTCAAGGAACTTACAAGAAATAAATGGGTGAGGCTTGAACATAAATCCATATATCATGAGATGCTGTAAGAGAAATTATAGATTAAGTGCTATGGGAGTTCATTTAGACATAATTACTTGTGGTTAGGGATAATAATGGAAGGCTTTGTAGAGCTAGAACTTGATGATACTGTCTAAGGAAAGCAACTTTGAAAACATGGAGTCATTTAGAATGGCTGGTGCATCCGGCATATGAGGTAGAGAAGTGGGAAATACAGTTAGAAGAGTAGGTTGGGAGTAGTAGGAAATAAAGTTAGAAGGGTAAATTGGAGCCAGATTTGGTGGCCTTGAAAGTTTTGATAAAGAATTTCAAATTCACATGTGGACGACTAAAATTCTCTAAGAATGTTGGGGCAACTTGACACACTTGGGTTAACTATGGTTTGTAAAGTTTAAAGAAAAGCAAATCTCAACTAATTTTCAATCCTAATTAAATATCATGAAATAAAGATTGATTAATTCTTATTAATAAAAGGTAATTTATTAATTCTTATTAATAGTTCTTATTAATCAGAGGTAATTTATTAATTCTGGCAATTATCCTTTCTGACTAGTCCTTCAGCCTCAATGATGAATGCCTGGGTTTGGATAGAGAAAGACAAGAAAGAGAATATGTCCCACTGGTAACTAGATCCAATGTTAAGCTTAATTTCCTCAAGGCACAGCATAACACTATTTTGTTGTCTTCAGTTATTGATTTCTATAAGCTGATGGCCCTTGATTGGAAGAGAAATCCCCAGCCCATCTGAAGTTCTAGTACAGGGAAAATAAAAACAGGCAAATCAGGACCTAATTTTGTTCTTTCTTTCTTTTTTTTTTTTTTAGATTTTATTTATTTATTTGACAGAGACACAGCGAGAGAGGGAACACAAGCAGGGGGAGTGGGAGAGGGAGAAGCAGGCATCCCATGGAGCGGGGAGCCCAATGCGGGGCTCGATCCCAGGACCCCGGGATCATGACCTGAGCTGAAGGCAGATGCTTAACCGACTGAGCCACCCAGGTGCCCCAGGACCTAATTTTCCGATGGAGAGAATCCATTACGAGGATGGTTGCCTCTGGAAGTATCTCAACAGGAGTCACATCAAGTCTGTTCATTTCAATGACTAGGAAAATGAGTAAACTTAGGCTAGACAGCTCATGAAGTTATCCATCCCTGCATCATCCCCCAGTATACGATAACATCCTAAGCTATAGTGACTGTATAATACTCATGTGAAACTTTATCCCCATGAGAGAAAAGAAATCCAGTCATTATACTAGCACTGTGTCCTAATAAAGATTTCATAGCCTGAGACTATGAAAGAATATAAGGAAAAAAAATTTTTTAAGATTTTATTTATTTATTTGACAGAGAGAGACACAGCAAGAGAGGGAACACAAGCAGGGGGAGTGGGAGAGGGAGAAGCAGTCCTCCTGCAGGCAGGGAGCCCAATGAGGGGTTGGATCCCAGAACTCTGGGATCATGGCCTGAGCCGAAGGCAGATGCTTAACAACTGAGCCACCCAGGTGCCCCAGAAAATTTTTAATTGGTCCTTTAAATATGCTTTTCTATGTGTATAAATATACAAGTATATAAAATATATTATTTTAGTATTATACTATCCAATTTTATTATTACATTATTTTTCATTAAAATAACTTTCTTCCTGAAAAGTGAAAATTACCCACTCCCAATAAGTTTCCAAATACCAATAGGCAAATATCCAATTGTCCTAATTTTTCATTTTTCTAGGAAAAAAACAGAGATTATAATAGAAACCACCCTTGTATGAATAAATGAATAAACTTAGGCTAGACAGCTCATGAAATTATCCATCTCTGCATCATCCAGCAGTCTATGATAATGTCCTAAGTTACAGTGACTGTATAATAGTCACATGAAACTTTATAAAGAGGTCATGATGATAGCCAGCATTTAATTACACATTTTCACACATTTAACTATTAATTTTGACTAAAACTACTTTATAAATACCACTGTCTTCTTTGATGGGCTTGAAAAGGCAGAAACAGAACTCCAAGTACTGGTAGACTGGAGGATTCCCCAAGAGAGGAAGGAAAGGTTTAGAAATAGAGATGAGAACTCTGGAGCAGCCAAACCCAAAACCAGGGAGTGTTGGAAGGTTTCAGTCCTCCCCATGCCCCCACCACCATTACTCCCCACAAACAAACTAACCGCTCCCCATTCACCTTGTAAATTTTTATTTAGTCTCCACTATTATTCTCTTAATATGAATACTCTTCTCCATTGACGAATTGTTCTTATCATGTAGGTAAAGCATATTAGGTTCAGAGAACAATCAAATGAAAACACAAGTCTTCCTTTCGCAGAAGTGCTGAGAACACATTCCTTCAGAGTTAAAATTAAACAGCCTCATCTGACTGTTTTTTCATGGCTGCAAACACTGGGTCTCAGGCCTTCCCTGCCTGCCCTGCAAATTTATACCAGTCCACAGAGGCCTCCAAGAGGCAAGAAACAAGCAGAATGAAAATGGAACAAATGATCCACAGCTCCAGTGCTTTGTTTCCAGGAGCAACTGATGTCCACTTCCAGAATCTCTGAGGCTGGAAATAATGGGAACTAGTAAAGGGAACTATGTGGCCCAGGGAAAAAAAAAAAAAAAAAAATCTGCGGATCCGAATGGTTTGTCACTAAATTTCGCTAATGGGTCAACATACTGCCTCTTTGCAGTTCATATTTTGCCTAACCTTATCCACATTTAAGTCTATGGAAAAACAGGAGGGCCTTTCAGGGGGAAATTCATTCATGTTTGGATTCAGGCAGACTTAGGAATCTTTAATAGCACTGTCATTATCCTGCAGGGCACACCACAGAGCAGCCAGCAAGTTCTCCCTCAATGGGCACAAAATTTCCTCTGGAATTTACAGAACAGAAATCTTAAAAACACATCGCCGTAAGAACCATATTACATAATGTCTCCATCACCCTCCTGACAGCTACAATTATGAGTCAATCCCTGGTTTAAATATGAAACCGGAAGCTCCGTGTTTCCCCTCTGACTATGTGGCAGGCTAAGTCGAGCTCTTTGAGCCTGTCAGTTTGGAGATCTGAGCTGCTCCTACAGTCACTAATTTAGCCTGAGACCAAATGACAGGGTAATTAAAAGCAGCACTACAGAGACCTGCTCCAGGACCAGATGTTCTCCTTGTTCAACCATTGCCAACATAAGGAACAGAAATACCCCCCCCCCCTTTAATTTTTCCTTTTCTTTATCCTCCTCAGCTAATTTCCGGCTTCTGATCTTTCAATTCCACAAAATAAAAATAAAAGCCCCATTACCCAGAGATGACATGTTATTGAACACATGCCTTTAAGTTGTAATGTGCCCTGGCAGTCTCTTCTTTGTACTTGGTGAAGCCTTCCAACTCAGGAGACTTTAAGTTGCCCTGGCAACCTCACATGACTAACAGCTCTAGAGAGCCCCACCTAGCTTCAAGGACTCCAATCTGAGTCAATAGGAGCCACCCCAGCACTTAGAAGCCCAGAGACTAAGTAAATAGCATTGCTTTTTGGCTTTTTAGGAGCCAAAGACTGGCTGAATGAGGCGTCCCCTCCCCTTTTATTGCCCCAAAGACAGGACAAATAAAAGTCTCCACCTTAACTTCTAGAGAGCCCTGGTTAAGAAGGCCATGGGTCATCTGATAAATAAAGGAGAGGTCTTCTTTTCACTTCTTTTCACTTTCCTGGCTACTGGACAAATCACAGGACGGGAAAAATGAGAAGTTGAGCTAATAATTTAAATCTTCTCAAAATGAAAGAATAGTATGTAATATAGTTAATCTGATCTTATCAAATCAGATGAACTAGCTTTCGTATCTCCTTTGGGATCCAGGTTCTGGTCACTATCTAAACTGCAGGCTTCCCTAGCATTAAAACACCAGTGACCTTGAGGACGACCTTAGACATCAAGAGAAGAGAGATGCCATTGTAATTCCATAGTTTGGGACCATAGGAAAGCACGTTTACCTCTCTGAAGTAATTTCTTAACTGGCAACACGGAAGGATAGTCTTCAATATCTTCACTTCAGGTATTGTGTCTCAGCAAATTTCAACCTCACCAACAATTTCTAGACATGTGCAATTCTAGGTTTCTAAAATAAAAGGTATTGCCAAATCCTGAGTATTTCCAGATAAATAGGCATAGTCCTTTAAAAAATTTAAAAAAATCTAAATGGATAAAAATGATTGTTCACATGGGATTTTGTATTTCATCAATGTAATCAGACAAGAACCTTTAATTCTGGCCTTCAGTGACCCCTTTTGAATCATTCATTATTTGCTAGAGTCAAGTAGATTGATCCAAGCTACTGCCTAGTAATGACCAATCTGAAATGAGGATAAATCTGCTCTTTAAAAAAAAAATCTGGTTAATCGGAAGGAAACAGAAATACTCAGTAATTTGGAGAAAACTCAGTAGTTCTGGAGAGGAGGAGCACTGCTAATGATACTGTTGTACAACTTGTGTTCTAGCCTAGAATCACTTCACATACGGGATTTGATGTGGGTTGGGTCCACCAGGCTAAACACACAGGAATGGGACAATCTGAATATTCTCAACTGTCAGGGAGGATATTTACATCAAGACAATATGGTGCCCAGAATGACAGCCAAACAGAGCTACATGACAAGAAATAAAATTGTGGGCAACTGTGTGCTGGCATACTGTACTGACACCAACAAGAAATCACTGGGTCCCAAATTTAAAATGGACTTAATATTACTCACTCCGATTAGTGTGTGTGTGTGTGTGCGCGTGCACACACACACACACACCTGAAAGCATTGTGTGGGGATAGGGGAGACATGAGCAGAGCATCCATTTGCTTATGTTATCACTTAAGTAGTATTTCCTGCAGATACCTGGAGATATATCTGAAGGATGTTCTCTATCTCATGTTTATGGGCTCCCTGATTGAGATGCAAAAGTGTACTGTTATTGTTTATGGGAAAAATATTCATGTATGCAAGGCCTCAGGGGAAAACACTCAAGTTAGAGGTCTAAACAAGAGCTAAAATAACAAGAACCATGGAGACATATTTAGATCAACATATAAGAAACAATGATGCCCATCATGCATAGCCATTACTCTTACTGCTCTACTTCCATGGAATATTTAAAGAATGAATGAAGGATGGACTATGCACACTCCTTGCAAATATGAAATATGATTCACGTTTGCCGGTATTAAACATCCACTCCTTGGGAAAGAATGACTCCTTCACCTAAGTGCCCCATTCTGCCTTGGGTCATTTCAGGAAACATTTGCAGCATGTTTGTGCTCTCAAAAATGTTTTCCTACTCTTCAAGCTTCTACTTAACTCCTGCCTAGTCAAGGATTCCCCAGTACCCACCTAGCTCCCCCTAGTTCTTGTTTAGATTTGTAAGTGACAGAAAACAGCCAGCAAGTTAGTATGAATTCTTTACATTCCAGGATTTATTCATTCATTCAACCTATTTGTTACTGACATGATGATTAGGGACTCCTCTGGGCTCGGAAAACACGGGAATACAAAAGATAGGTTCTTGTTCTCAAGGAGGCATATTCTAGTGGAGAGAGACAGACATCAGACTATTAGCCCTAGTAATAAGTGGTCCCAAGTCAACAAAACAGGAATCCAGAGGATCTTTTTATACAGACGTTTACCTGAGTTCCAATCCCATACATGTGTCACCTGTGCCAGCAGATAAGGTGTCCACCTCCAATTTAGAAAGAATTCCACACACGCCCAGGTCTTTATGGTATGGGCTCTCTGGGCTTTTTAATATTCATTTTAACAAATGAAAAAGATTAACTTTAGAGAGGCTATGTGGGTTGTGTGGGGCGACACAGTAGCCTCTACGGAGGAAGTAGGGGAATCTTAGAGAAGAATCTGAATATCAAAATAGCCGTGGCATCCTAGTCCTTCAATAGTTGAAGCCTACATCATTTTACACGTCAGGCTGTGACCATTTCTGGACCTGCGACATGCCCCACTCCATCTCTGAGAAAATGGAAAATGGGGAGCAGTGACCTCAGAAACAAACGCAATTTCTTGCCCGCCTAGACCTTCACAGCAGAACAGGTGGTGGAGGGCGTACCAAGGCGCCTTTCAAAGCAGGAACTCCGGCCTGCAGGTCAGCCTGGAAAGCATCCAAATTGGGTTCCGCCCACGGTGAAAACCAATCTGTTTATGGGTATGCTTTTATGATGTGACAGAACGTCTGCGAGAGAGGGAGCTCAAATTCCCGCCTGCTCGCTAAGTAACCCGCCCCACAAAGGTGCACACACATGCTCGGAGACAGAAAAAAGCTTGACGGTCCTTCCCTCCTCCCAGGCCTGCAATGAAATGCGCTTTAATTGCATCAAAGGGCTCTTCTCAATGGGGTTTCAGAGGCGCGAGAGCAGCGTTCCCGGCGAGGGTTCCTTTCCGGCTTGCCAGCATTCCTCTGCACTGCTAGGGGATGAGGATGGGGCTCCTTCGGGAGGGCCGGAGGCTCATTTCCATTCCTCTCGCATACAGCCTCCGTTGTGCGGGCCCGACCTGCCGAGGGCAGCCGCGGCTGCCGGCGAACAAAGCCCCATTCATCCCCGGGGCGGCTTCCTCCCGGCTGCTCGCGGCCGCAGATGGGCCGGCCCCCGCACGCCATCCTGCAGACCCGGGCGCGCGGCCCGGACAGGCGCGCACAGGGCCCGATTCAGGAGGCCGGCTCTGGCCAGGGCGACCCGGGCGTCTTTTTCAGCAGGCTCCACAATGGCGATCGGCTGAAACCCGCTTTCTTTTCTGGGCGGGGGAATCTGTGGACACTGAGTCTTTTCAGCGAGGAAATCCTCAGTTCGCTCACGGCTCGTTAAGAACGAAGATGTCGGTTTCCACGGCCCTCCCCAGCTCCCCCCGCCCCTGCCCCTCGGGATGGTACGGTCCAAAGTTCCCCAGGCTGTGAGAGGACTTTGTTTCCCCTCCGGGGCCTCTGAAATCCCGACGAAAGGGTCACTTCCTGACTTTTGTGTCTCTTCAATCCAGTGCCTTGAAAGTTCTTACCCTCTTGTTGTGACTAAGTACGTAATTGCAAGTCTTCTCCGTAACTTTTTTCAGGGCTTAAACATTCCTCTAGGTTGAAGTTTGGCACTGTGGCTTCACAACAAAGACCACTGTTTTTCTTCCCCCATCTCACTCCTGGGAAAAAGAAAGAGAAGAAAACGCACTTGTTCACCACCCCTGTTCACAGACTTCAAGCTCATTTCCTCTGCCCCCCATGTTAGACAGCAACAGGTTAAATGCTACAGAGAACTCCAATGTCGAATAAAAGGGTTGCAGCCTCACTTTTCCTTAAACTTCAGGCAGCTGGAGGGCGGGATGGGAGGGGGGGAGTTGGGGAGCTGGGGCTGGATTCCTAGTCCACAATCTAAAGCAGAAACAGGCTCCAGATCCACATTCCGAGGGTGTGGATTAAATAGGGAATGGCAGAATCAAAGAACAACAGATATAAGAAGACTTATCAACCCTAATCCATTCATTTTACAGATAAAAAGCAGATAAGATCTGAGAGGGGAAATGACTTGCCCACCCTCGGAAGAAAGCTGGTTCATCTTAGTAAAAATTGCCCTCAGGCAAACTTTCCAAAATAACCTTAAAAATAATTTTTTCAACAAGAAAAGTTCCAAAAAACAGTACTGTTCAAAAACTATTTATGTCTTCCTTTTTTCCCTCTGTATCAGAAAGGGCCTTCCCTTGAGTTGGGAAAAGGTAAGAACTCTGGCTTGAAATGAGGATTGGAGGAGATTCTGCAAGTGTTTTTACAAAGAATGTTCCCTGTGTTTCTTTTACTTCCGGCATTTTGAACATTGCTGACCTCTCTCCTCAAAGTAAAGTATTGCATCCTTGATGTGGTTTAAAAACACAACAAAATAAAAACTGGTTTACTCACCACTTGAAGACTCCTTTCCTCTTGCTGGAAAAAACCTTCAGAATCTTAAAATGAGATAGGGTTACTTTGCAATGGTTATTTGAAAATGTACAAATCAATCAGTTATACACACAGAGAAAGGGGAGAGAGTGCTTGCCACATACAAGGCACTATTCTAAGCACTTGACATGCATTACTTCATTGAATCCTCACAGCAACCTATGAAATTTACATTATTTTTCATCAGGATAAGTGTACTCTTGAGATTTACTATTAACCTACTCCCATTTTACAGAAAAAGAAATCAAGGCTAAGAGACTTTCACTTTATCAAGATCACACCAATGTTAAGTGGCCAACCCAGGCAGTCGGCTCTTTCACACTAGGCTTTAATGAGATGTTATGCACAAACACATGGGAATGCACCCTGGACACACAGATCTGGAGTTAGGAGCCAGGGGAGGTTCCAGCCAAACATAGATCTTTTCTGCTTCTGAAAGAGGCCACCCTGATATGCCTGAAGGCTATAGGAAGGAAAGTCTTCATCCTGCCTTTTCTGGAAAGACAGAGGGCCCCCTGAAGACTTACTAATTTAACACTAAAACTCCCTTTTCAGAATGTAACATGTCATGAGTTAATAGTCACTACCTTTTCTGAGCTGCCTTGTGATTTATTTTGTAAGCAATGCTCTGTAAAGTTTAACGGTGTCTCCATTTGCTTCATCAAACAAAACTTAGGTTCAAGTTCAGATCTGCCACTTCAAAGAGATGAGACTTTGGGAAATTTCTTTAAGCACTATAAATCTGTTTCCTCATCTATAAGCTGGAGAAAATGAGAATGTCTACCTCATTGGGTTGTGAGGATTAAATGAAATTATATAACTGTTCATTATAGTATTTATCCTATAGTAAGCATTTGTATCAATCCGTGAAGACTGTGGTTTAAAAAAAATCTTAATTGTGGAGCACCTGGGTGGCTCAGTCGTTAAGCGTCTGGCTTCGGCTCAGGTCATGATGCCAGGGTCCTGGGATGGAGCCCCGCATCGGGCTCCCTGCTCAGCAAGAAGCCTGCTTCTCCCTCTCCCACTCCCCCTGCTTGTGTTCTCTCTCTCCCCGTGTCTCTCTCTGTCAAATACATAAATAAAATCTTTAAAAAAAAAACTTAATTGTAACAGTATAGATGTCTTTCCCACTCACTATATATTCATCCCAAGATAGCTGGAACTCTGCTCTATGTCTCTTCACTTGGTGCTCTATCTGTCATCTCAAACCTGGCCTGTTGTCGTGGCAGAGGGGACAAGAGAGCATTGGACGGTAATTATACTGGTAATGAAATGCTCAGCCTGGAAATAACACACATCACTTTCCCTTCTAACTCATCAGCCAGAACAAATACATTCCCTCCCATCTTGCATCCCAACTACAGTAAGGCGAGAAAGTATAATGCTACCATGTGCCCAGAATAGGGAGTGGAGCAGGGGGATGAAAATGAATGGTAATCACCAATGACTAGCACCACACGCAATAAGCAATTGCTATTCTTCTTCCTTAGGACAGTAAAGAACTTCTTTTCTGTGACTTCCAAATTTCTAGTTCATCCAGGAGACTTTAGAGCAGGTTCAACGGAGAAGGCTCTATGATCTCAGGAGTCACGTCTTTGATAAGATTCAACAATACCTGCGTGCTGCACCCAGGCTACAGAGGAGTTCTCTGGCTTCTTAGGACTCCACCTTCCCCTTGAGAGGAAAAAAACAAAATAAAACAAAAACAAACGAACATAAACAAAATGCTCCCCTTTGGCATACTCAACTTGGGGTTCATAGTGGGAGGAAGCAGAAAATATGCAAATAAGAGCAAACACAAGTTTTGACCATGGAACTAAGAAAATCTCTAGGAAATATGCCTGTCGTGATAGGAAATATCACTGACATTCTTGTTCTTGCACCCTGCACTGCCCCCCATGCCCGTCAGATTTGCTCAGCTGTGTCTTTTAGAAATGATTCTTAACCTCTCTTCAACACTCCCCAAGTCATTTCAGATGAACTTGCCTTTGTGTTCTGAAAAATTCAAACCTCATCTGGAGTTAATTTGACACATACCTTGCTGATTGACTGACCTACACAGAAATGCTCATCTATTTCTCTCATTTTTGACTTCCGCTCATATTCAGTCTCATATTCTTTTTTTTTTGAGAGAGAGAATGAGAGAGAGTACGAGAGGGAAGAGGGTCAGAGGGAGAAGCAGACTCCCTGCTGAGCAGGGAGCCCGATGCGGGACTCGATCCCAGGACTCCAGGATCATGACCTGAGCCGAAGGCAGTCGCCTAACCAACTGAGCCACCCAGGCGCCCCTCAGTCTCATATTCTTACTATATTCTTATTGTCAGGGCATTTTTTAACAGTACGAATTTTACAGTATCATAAATATTAAAGATAGCACTAGATATGAATAAATATTCTGGTACATAAAATCTTCATTTGCAAATATACTTATCTCTTGAGGCTGGAATCCTTAGTAAAACGGTGTGAATTGTGCTCCAGAAAAGCAATCCGACCTATGTGGTAGCCTTTACGTCTACCTGTGGAAACACCAAACATAGAGCAGGTCCTGAATGAAACTGCCTAATTACAGGGTATCACGGGAATCTGGCCCACCAGCATCATGGATGACATTGGGACCAAACTCTTCAAGAACCTTTTTCAGGTTAATATATATACACCTCACAATTTCCCCATTTAGTAACTGTAACAAAGCAGCCTCATTTAAAATAATGATTACAGGGCGCCTGGGAGGCTCAGTCGATTAAGCACCTGCCTTGGGCTCAAGTCACGATCCCAGGGTCCTGGGATGGAGCCCTGCTTCTGTGGGCTCTCTGCTAAGCAGGGAGTCTGCTTCTCCCTCTGCCCCTCACCCTGCTCTCATGTTCTCTCTCTTTCTCAAATAAATAAATAAAATCTTTATAAACAATAAATAAAATAATGATTGTAGGACTATGTAGCACAGAGAAGAAAGTTTATAATTCAGGAAGTGAAAATAGCAGGCACAAGGATGACAAGCACACTTTTTAAAATGATCACAAAAAGGACTGTTGAGGACTACATAAAAAGTACCCAGTATGGAGAGAATAGAAGCAATTTTTTCCTTTAATCTTCCAGAATTTTAGAATACAGTTATATCGCTTTATAATAATCTAAAAAAAAAAAAAAAAGTTAAGTAAAGCATCACACATGTGATGAGAATCCTCTCCGGAAAAGCTCTGTAGCAGCTGCTCTTTGAGAAGTTCCCCGGGGCTGTTGCTGCACTTGAGCCAGCCCCGGTTGCCTGGATGTGGAGACCACATTCGGGTTCCTCAGCGTTTTCTTGTTGCTGCTTCCTCCCCCTCCAACAGGGAACCAACCACCCGGGTGGCTAAGCAAACAATGCAATGTCGTGCATCACCACCAGACCCGACTGGGAGGCCTCCTAAAGTCCCAAGACCTCCGAGAGAGGGGCCTGAACTGGCAGGGGGGTTTCAGAGCAAGAAACCATTTAAAAGAAACAGGAAATGAGTCCCTCAAACCCAAACCATGTGGAAAGACAGGCCACATCATTTAAACAAACCAACAATAATATAAGTCTTTATAAATGCCCTGTTACTCCCAAATTCCTGAAAATCATTTGCAGCCCAATAAAGAAAATCCATTTATTTAACATACATTTCTTGTGTACCTACTTGGGTCAGCTCCTGGGATTATCTTAAGGTTTCAAAGTAAATATCATCCCTGGCCCCCCAACCCCCACATACATTCTACTGAAAGGGGTGGGCATGCAAATAACTCATCCAGTCTGGCAATGGGATAAATTTAACCCCAAAGAGGCAGCACATGTCTCTATGTTAACAAAAGGGGCAAGGGCAAGGGCCCACTAGATCTGCAGAAAAACTGCAGAAAGACTTCCCAGGTTAGGGGTGAGAGAGCTGCAAGAAGGTGAGGAGATAAGATGGTAGAGACTGCATAACAACTCTCTCCAGGACCTTAGCTGACAGGAAGAGAAGAGACAGGAGGGTAATAGCTTACGTTGGAATTCAGGATCAAGGGAGGATAATTTCCCAGGTGGGAGAGGCCTGAATATGTTTACATGTTGAGAGGAAGAATTCAGCAGAGAAGTTGAAGATACAAGACAGGGCAGATGGGAGGGGGTGCCATTTGGCGTGAGTTTAACTAGCACTATCTCTGCCTCTTGAAATTTTTACCCTATCAACAAATTGCCAAACATTCCTCCCTGTAGAAAGAGCTCTATTTTCCAGCTTTTCTCCTTGCTTGGTTTTAGGGGGAGGCTAAATCTAAGACCCTATCTCATGTAAATCTGGCACTCTTTAAATAACAATGATCTTTTAGCATTTATAGATTTGTCTACTCTCAAAGGCATCAAATTAATAGCTATTTGATACTTCTCTTTGCCTTTGCCTAAGGATCTCCTCAAGATCATTACCTCAACATGACCTTAAAGTTGCAGATGCCAAGAAACAAAGATGTACTGTAAATCACTGCCTTCAGAGAAAACTGGTTATCTGTAAGTTAGAAGGAAAAAAGGAAGTAGTTGTCTTAGACAGTGTTACAGCTTTCTCTCCTCGAAGGGTTTGGTTTTTGGTTTTATTTCCTTTTCACCCATTTTAAACTATTTATTCTTTCAAAACCCATTGGTTTATTACAGATACACATCTGGTGACCAAACATGGGTAAAATCTTTTTATTTATTTATTTTTTTAAGATTTTATTTATTTATTTGAGTGAGAGAGAGAGAGAGAGAACACACAAGTGGGTGGAGGGGCAGAGGGAGAAACAGGGCTTGACCCCAGGACCCTGGATCATGATCAGAGCCAAAGGCAGACGCTTAACCGACTGAGCCACCCAGAAGCTCCCCAAACATGGGTAAAATTAAAAAGATGAAAACATTCATTTCTTGATAGAAATATTTCTATTTCTATTAATTAGTTACTTGTTTATCTTTTTCTTTAGTTAATGCTAAACTAATGCTAATTTCCTAAAAAACAGATAATTGAGTGGAAAAGACAATAATGAAATGAAATAATCCTTTGCAAGGAATTTTTCAAAGTCTTTTCAAATATAAAACTTTCTACAGAATCCTAGTGGTCAAAGGAAATTATAGAATACAGGGTCCCGGGGCGCCTGGGTGGCTCAGTCGTTAAGCATCTGCCTTCAGCTCAGGTCATGATCCCAGGTCCTGGGATCGAGCCCCGTATCAGGCTCCCTGCTCAGCGGGAAGCCTGCTTCTCCCTCTCCCACTCCGCCGGCTTGTGTTCCCTCTCTTGCTGTCTCTCTGTCAAATAAATAAATAAAATCTTCAAAAAAAAAAAAAAAAAAGGATACAGGGTCCCGTTAACTTGAATAGCAAATCTTATTTTATCTATTCTCCATTTTTTTGGAGATAATGTTACAGTCTAAAAACAAACACTTCCTGTTGCAGTGAGCAGTAGACTACCCTTCTGGGCTAACATGTAAGATATTTATTATTTCACTTTTGCTCAAAACCAGCACCCAAAGTAGCATTGATAAACTAAGGGACCATGGAATGGTATGGAAGCAGAGAAGCTGAAAACACCAATGGGTTTTCACTCAGGCCATAATTCTGTTCCTGAAAGAAAAACAGAAAATATTTTCCTTTTAATAACATTATGGCTTTAAAGCCATCTCTTCTTAGACTGATCTTCAATTAACAGTCTCTTTTTAAAATTTAGCCAGATTTTCTCTACCCAGCTTCCTCATCCCTCATTTAGCAAGAAATTGTCTATAAACAAATGTGTAGTACCAGTGAGGGACAAGAGAAGGACAGTCTGGAACAGAAACCCTTCAGGGAGTTGTTTTGCAAAGCAAGAATGCTCCCGTTAGGTGAATAACCATCCCATTATTTACGTATTTTGTAAATTTTGCTCTTCTGTATTATGTTTTCTTAAAACAGAACATTCCTAAACAGAAGCCTACCAGAGAAACACTTAATTCTAACATTTCTGAAAACATAAAAACCAAAATGCAACTTATCACATCAGGACACTGTAAGGGATTTGGCCAAATTTAATCAAATTAGTCATAAGGGGAAAAAAAGGAGATATTTCTAGATATTTCCCTATTCATTAAATTTCAGATGTTTACAAAAGCCCATTTCTTGACCTTTTTCTCACTCAATACTCAAATTTTGCAGGAGTTTGTTTACTTTTTGGATTGTTAAGGCCTCTCAGAATATTTTCAAATACATAGTTATTATTTAAGGATTGAAAGGAGTTTTAGGAGACCATTATCTAAAGCAAACTTAAGAAAGAAAAAGGACTGCTCTTGTATCGGTTCTTGTCAGTATGTATCAAACCTCTAGGCAGGTTATGATGCAGGGATTCCATTCTGAAGTAAATATTGGATTATGAGTATGCTGCGAAATATTGTGATTTGCTCACTTCCAAACAAGTGGATATCTCATGAAGCTGAAAACATAAGGCATCTAGGAGGCTTCTAAGAAGCATTTACTGAACATTAATTTTGTGCAAGGCAATGCTAGATGCCATGCAGGATTCAAAGAAAAAGAAGCCACAGACTGTGTTTTCTAACCACTGTTAACGCCCCCAGTGCCTGGATGAAAATAAAAGGGTAGGCAAGAGGGGGCGAGGGGCGGGGGGCTGGTGGTGAAGGGGAAGCCTTTCAGAAAAAGGAAATAAAGAGGGGAGGTAGTAGGGATAAATCTAATTTGCCAAGTGCCATGTAAACAACAAAAGCATTGCTTTCGTTTAGTTTCTTTAAAGATTATTTATTTATTTATTTGAGAGAGTGAGAGAGCACTAGCAGGAGGGAGGAGCAGAAGAAGAGGGAAAAGCAGGCTCCCCACTGAGCAGGGAGCCTGATGCTGGGCTCCATCCCAGGACCATGGGATCATGACCTGAGCTGAAGGCTTAACCGACTGAGCCACCCAGGCGCCCCGTGTTACTTTTGAATAGCTTGATGAATAAGGATTTTTCAAGAGACAAACACCAAAACTTGACAGGATTGAATGATTGTTCTTATTGATCAACCCAGGCATAGTACATATAATGCAAAAGAAGTAATGATGACTATAGCTCAAAATTAGAGACAGTTTTAGCCCCTGACACTTGATAAACATAAGAACAGTAACTCAATTCCATTTGGTTCTGTGTATCTCAAAATTCTACTCCAGGCTATTCTGAGAAACCACAAGATAGCTGTAGCTCAGTTGTTTTGTGAACTCACACAAGGGCAAAACCATGTCCTAAGGTTTGCTTTGTGCCACTGGATTGACGGGACCTCTCTGGAGTAGAATTACACTGTTACCTGAACGTCAAGTTGCCATGATTTTGACTCTTGGATCCCCCTGAGTTAAGCTGTAATAAACACAGAGCTCAAGAACCCAAATTATACTAGTTTTTACTGAAATACAGACAAGGTGGTGTTTTTAAACCTCTAATAAGTAAATTGTTAATTCACATGTCCAAGACATTGAAGCCCTCTCCGAAAAAAAGCCAGCATATCTTAGGAAAGGTATTTTACTCTCTGAAAGTGCCCAGCCCAACTGTTCCATTAAGGACAAATGAAGATTATAAAGTCAGCAGGACTGATGCTAAGGACTATTCATCTTGGATGAACAGAATAGAAAGCAGGTATCAGTTATTTTACCATCCGGAAGTAATGTATGATCTAGAAAAGGGGTGGTGCATGACAGTCCACAGGCCAAATCCAGTCTCCCACCTGGTAAATAAAGTTTTATTGGAACTCAGCCATGTTCATTCATTTATGTGGTACCCATGGCTGCTTTGGGACTATGATGGAAGTGTTGAGTAGCTGCAACAGAGACCATATGGTTCACAAAGCCTAAATATTTACTATTGGGCCCTTTAAAGAAAAGATTTGCTGACCCTGGTCTAAAGGAGTATGGAAAATCATATCTATTTGAAATACTACATAAAAAATTACAAAATCTTTTAAGCCTGTGGCTTAGAGGGTATCTGTAACTTTAGCCAAGAAAGAGAAGAGCAATGCAGAACTTAGTCAAATAGACAGTTGTTTCTCTTTTTTTTTTAAGATTTTATTTATTAATTTGAGAGAGAGAGAGAAACAGAGAGAGCATGAGTGGGTGGAGGAGAAGAGCAGAGGGAGAAGCCGACTCCCTGCTGGGCAGGGAGAGGGATGGATGCGGGGCTTGATCCCAGGACCCTTGGATCGTGACCTGAGCTGAAGGCAGACACCTAACCGACTGAGCCACCCAGGCACCCCTAAACAGTTGTTTCTTAAACTTTTAAATTATCTGTTCATGTCAGCTACAATAAAAATCAGTAACGCTCTTCTAACACACTCCAAAAATTCCTCCAAATCACTCCTTAGAAAACGTGGTTCGCCTCCCCCATACCACTTTAGATTTTGAAGAGTCTGATCTGCTACTACATATACATATATTGGTCAAAGCAGTTTCTTCCGCAGTTTAGGGCTCAGTTCTGTTTTCAACATTTATCCTTCTGTGTGAGTTTCTTCCCTCTGAACAATAGATAATATCTCAGCCCACTTAGCTATTAATTCTATCCTTGGATTCCTTTCAGTATATTTGGGTTGGGTTTTTTCCTAGTGTGTCTCTGGAAACGTGTTGTTCTATATTTATTCCGCACATGACTGGTTCAGTGTGCTTCATTTTACTTCCTTCCTTAATAAACTATTTTGTTAACAGTGTTTATTTTTTCCTCCCATCTTTATCCTGTTGCAGTTATTTTTAAAGTGCTACTGATTCCCTGACACTCAAACTGCAAGGTAGAGTATGTCAGATCTGCTTCTCACTAGGGTTGTCAAAAGGTCACATGAATCTGCTTCTTTTAAGATATTGCCCCTGAAAAATCTGCCTTCTTATAAAAGGTCCTTTCTGACTGGATTGAAACTACAGAGTTTACTGAATATCTAATTAGGGTACTTTTATGTTGGGAAATATTTATAGGTATGTGTTGTTACACCAATAAAAATTCCAAAGGATGAAAAAAAAAGCAACAAACCCACTTTACATTAAATCACCTATGTTAAGTGTTATCATGTGGCATTATACACAAAATCAAAATGAAACAAGCATCTTTTCTCTAAGATGGAAAATATGGGCTGGATTATGTCCTTTAAAGTGCATTCACAAACAGCTAGCTAAATGATTATGCCAAGAGAAGATTGATTGATTGATTATTTGATGTCAGCCTGTTCCAACCTCATTCAGGCTAGTGACCCATCCCGACATTCCACAATCAAAGCTCCCCTTTTCAACATTTTTATTCTGATTTACATGAAAGCATCAGCAACTTGTTTGTTGGAAGGGATACCTAACAGGGAAATAAGCACCTTGCTGAAATAAACAAGATGAAATTAATAATAATCAATGTAAAATTCTACCTTTAACTTTTATAGAATCAATTGTTTAGTATCTTATTAGGAATTTACATTGGTGAAGTAACTCATGTCAACAAATGTATCAAAACAGTGCAAATATAAAAGCCACAATTTTAAAATGGCTTAAAATATAAAAGAATGAGTCTTTGACTATGTTTATAAGACTCTACTCTTCGTATTAAGATTAGTTTTATTCTGTGTTGGGCAACACACAAATATTTCCCTGTCTCTGTCTCTCTCTCTCTCTTTGTCTCCCTCTTTCTGAACACAAGGAAAAAAGTAGACTTTTCTGTTTTAGCGAATTTGGTCCTGGTCGTGTGATTTGCTTTGGTCAAAGAATTGTAAGCAGCAGTCAAATGTGTCCCTTACTTATTCTAGGAGAACAAGTCTTAAGCTTATAAGCTTTGCCATATATTATTTTCTTTTTTTTTTCTTTAAGATTTTATTTATATAATTGACAGAGAGAGAGACAGCGAGAGAGGCAACACAAGCAGGGGGAGGGTCAGAGGGAGAGGCAGGCTTCCCACTGAGCAGGGAGCCCGATGCGGGGCTCGATCCCAGGACCCTGAGATCATGACCTGAGCTGAAGGCAGTTGCTTAACCAACTGAGCCACCCAGGCGCCCCGCCATATGTTCTTTTCTTTCTGCCACCATGACCAACAACATATGCACAGTGGTTGTCCTATCTGCCTGGGGGCTAGAACAAAGATGACAATGACAACATGGAGCTCCCAGCCAACCTCAAATGGCCATTTAGAATGAGCCCCACTGAGATTTCAGAGTTGTTGCTTATAGAACCATAATCTAGCCTATTTTCTATTAGCACAGTCGAGACCATTCTGGAATATTATATTCCTATGTTTTAAGTCCAGAGGCTGATGCCTGAAATGATAAAGAGGAGAGACTCCCCTACGGAAGAAAATTGGGCTCCTTAAAAAACACTCCAAACAACAGATATAAGTGAAGGTTTAAGTTTATTAGATGGAGCAAATTTACAACAACAAAGGGTTTCCAACAATGGAATGGACTGGTTTATCAAGTGGATGAGTTCCTTTTCAACAGAAGTGTTTAAAGAGTAATTAAATGGCCAGAGATCTATGGGGAAAAGTAAAGCTTTAGGAATAAGGCTGAGTGAGATAATTTCTAATGTCCCCACAATTTCTGAGATTATAAAACTAAAGCATATCTAACAATACTCATTTCACATGTTAACATTTCCAAGGCTATTAACTACTCATTCCTTCAGCTTTGTATATTGGATGGAAACAAGTAAACATACGATTATTTTTTCTTAATAATCGTTACCAAAAGCTCATAGCTCTCCCAATGGCTTTCAGATACCTCTCCTTTCCCACATTAGGGTAACTGATCTATAGTTCCCTGTGATAGTTTTAGAAAGATTTCTATCATCCCCACAGTGTTGGGAATAATGGTTTCAGTTTTATCCCTGACAGGTCCTGTAATTTAAAATTAAATGCTGCACTTATTTGCTAATAAGTGTTATGAAGTTTCTTATTTTGAAGATTAGTAATAGTCCTAGAAAAAAACTTGTGTGCCTCCCTGATAAGGAAGCCTAGGAAATGCCCCCACATAGACCCTGAAACAACTTCCTGGTTTTCAAAGTGAAAATTCTTGTGCTGATAGAGTATCAACCTACCTCCAATGCATTTCAGAAAGATGAACAATCTCAGCTTGTTTATTTCCTCTAAAATGCTGATAGGAAAAAAATGTTGCAAGACTGCATAGCCTTTTTAGACCACAATTTATGTTACTAATATTAGGCACAATGAAAGCATTAAGACAGAAATATTTAATATTTTGCTAACTTGTAGAACCTGTCATTTGTATTGCCCATAATTTCATTTACTTTACAATATTCCATTTGCCTCTGGTATTTAACAATACTCTATAATTACTAAATACACTAAAAGAGAAAATAATGCAAAAATAATAGAAGACTAAACACTTTATACTCTATCAGACAATATCATGGGATCGTTTGTAAGATAAATTGTCCAAACACTTCATCTCTGTTTGCTTTATATACCAAAACATCTCAAGTATCAAAGATTGAAATTTTTTGTTGTTGTAGCAAGCTCCAAGTGTAGAATAGATGTATTTGAGGAAGCAGGAAGAGATAGATGTGGTCAGATTGACAAAGGTCATCACTAAAGCAATATAAACGCAATGGTTAAGAACCATACTCTAGAATCTGGTGGAACTGGGTTTGTATCTGTGCTCCCTCAGTAGTAATTATGTAGGCTTGGGCAAGTTATTTAACCTCTCCAAATGTCAGGGTCTTTATCTACAAGGTGGAGATAATAATAGTATATACCTTAGAGAGTTATCCTGTAAGTGAAATGAGACAACATTTTAATTATCTCAGTGCCTTGTAGTAACCTTATCAATTACTTACTGCATAGCAAGTCACTCTAAGACTTAGTGGCTTAAAGTTTGTTTATTTGCTAATGATTCTGTGGACTCGTAACTTGAGCTGGGCTCATGTAGGTAGTTTTACCTCTCCACATGGCAACAGGTGGACTCCTCCATACATTTAGAGTCAGTTGACATTTTGGCTGGGGATGGCCTGTCCTGATGTCCTCACTCACATGTCCGGAGACTCATGTAGGATAGTTAGAAAGGCCAGAATGGCTGAAATGGTCTCGTTCCAAATGCTGCCTCTCTCTGTATGGTATTTCATCCTAAAGGGGGTTAGCCTGGGCTTGTTCACCAGCAGTAGTATTCCCAAAGGGTAAGGCTCAATGCATTAAGAGCTTTACCAACCCTCTTCTTGCATCATGTTTGCTGATATCCTATTGGGTAAAGCAAGTCACATGGTCAAGTCCAGAGTCATTGTAGGAGCACACTACACAGTTGTACATACCAAGATCCACAATTCATTGAGGGCCATTCCTTTGTTTCCACTGCAATAATTTAGTAAACTACTTTAACTTAGTAAATGCTAGCTGTCTTTATCATCGTCATCAACACTAGCACCACCACCACCATCATCATCATCATCTATTCAGGACATAATAATCTGAAATAAGTTATCTTTGAAGGAATAAAGAGTTTCAGATTTTCAAGTTCAGCAACTTGCAGATACACAATCCACAAGTATTTGTTGAACACTTAAGCATACCTGGTTTTTCCTGGATGTGGGGATACACAGTCAGCAAGGCCCTGCCCTCAAGGAACTTATGTTCTAGAAAAGAAAGAAAAGAGAACTTGAGAAAGAATGGTAAACATATGTTTAGAGACAGTGGACAATATTGGGGCTTTTATACTGAAGTTTTGGACCTACTGAGAAATGTCGCCTCTCAAATACATCTTATGGAAACTGTTGGCCTTAATCAGCCCGGGTTAGAGAAGATAGAAGAGTAGAAAAATAGCACGGTCCATGATCAGCTGTGTGTATTCAGTAAGACCTGACTACAATGGCAATTCCCTTTTTTTTTTTTTTTTAAGATTTTACTTCTTTATTTGACAGAGAGAGAGACAGCGAGAGGAAACACAAGCAGGGGAAGTGGGAGAGGGAGAAGCAGGCTTCCTGCGGAGCAAGGAGCCCAATGCACGGCTTGATCCCAGGACTCCGGGATCATGACCTGAGCCGAAGGCAGACGCTTAACGACTGAGCCACCCAGGCACCCCCCTTTTACTCCTTTAGGGAACTTAATCCCCTCTCCCCCTGCAGATGCCTTCAACTTTGGTATTTAAGTAGAGTTTCATTCTTAGGCTAGTTTGGGGTTCAGAAGGAATATCCATGCTCTAGTCTAGAGCTATATGAAGGCATTAGCTCATAAAGCAATGTGATCAGATTCAGTGTTCTTTGAAACTCCACCTAGGCAATTTCCTACAATAAAGGATTAGAAGTCCAGGGCCCTAAAGTTCAGAATGTCCTTGGGCCATCACCTTGGAATAAATCACTGGATTATCTGATTTAGAAGCAGTCTGAGAATCCCTGGAAAGTATAAGCATGTCCAAGGACCAATTTGGCATTTTAAGGGATTAAACCTATAGGCCCAGGACAATGAAGAGGCTGTGGCAGCATGCCCGGTATCAGGAGGAGACAACAGAGCAGCAGGAACCCAGGCATGTTGATTCCATACAACGCTCTGACAGGAAATGGAGAACCAAAAATTCCAACAAACAATTTACTATTAATGTTAAAATTGAGAAGTGTGGAGTTAAAAACAAAAAGGAAGTTCTATTCTATACATAAAGGAATGAGGTTGGAAGGTTATTGAAGCCATGAGCCATTATCATTTCAGCTTAACATTGGTTGGGGACCTATGATGTGCCAAGCATATAATCCTGGTCCAGATTCTAGGAATATACAGATGAATAGAGTATGAATAGAATATAATCTTCAGGTAGACTGACTAAGCAAAGAAAATGATCACAAATAAAGTTGGGTCAATCAAGAATCAGAATACAGGAACTGGTTGATGTCATACCACAAAATATGTTGTTTTGACATGGTCTGGAGTCAGTTCCTCTAGCTGAAGCCTTCCTTGACCACAAGCAATGAGTCATTCCTTCCTCCAGTCCTCCAGTTTTCTGTTCTTACCTCTATGATAGAATTAATCCTATTCTACCTCTCCATGTCTGGTTTTCCCTAGGTTATCTCTCTGCCTTCTAGCACAAAGTCTGGCACATAGCAGGCATCTAATAAATGTGTTTTAATTATATGTTTGATTAGATGAATAAATGAGTGAAGAAACCTGCCTCGTGTGAAGCCTTTCTTGAAACAGGTCTGAGTTGGAGTGAAACACACAATTCACTCATCTTACAACATTCTCTTCTCATATCTTCAGTATATAACTTGATATAACACATCACAGAACTTTGTAAAGTGATGACTAGCCAATTTAATAATTTTAATTATCAAGAAACCTATGGGAAATAAATCTTTTCATTATAATAATAGTTCATTTGTTTACCGGATGCTTCTTTAGGGCAGAAACAAAAAAGCATAGTCAGGGGAAAATAAAAGTTAAGCATTTTAGGAAAACTGATCCACAAGGAGCTTCATCTTTCTATATGATGGTTTTCATATCCACTTCAAGGATGGGATTTAGCCCTCTCTCTTTCACACACACACACACACACACCCCTACTGTGTTACGTTAGTCTCATTAACAGGTGCCTTTCAGCTATTTCCTTTTTTAAAAACAAGAAGTATTAAGTCAGCAATTTGGCCAGGGGGAAAGCTCTAAACCATGACTATTAATAATGAAGACTTCCTAATGTTGGTAAATCTGTTTCCCCTTTCGAAGACAGAGAAGGCAAGCTACTAGAAGTTAGTATACTCACAGAATCAAAAAGATTTAGGAAAAACTGCTTCTAGAAGTCTTGGTTTAGTTAAAAATTTGAACCACATATTTTGGGACATGTCCCCAAGTTCTTTATGTTGGCTATTAACAGAAGGAGCTTCCATTTCAGGATAAAAGCTAACAAAAAATGTCTCTGTTCTAAGTACTGTGATAAAATTAGTATTCAACCCCAACAACAACGCTGAGATGAAGTGAGGAGTGGAGATCTGGTCTTTCTGACGTAAAGGGAATGATCTTCACTGTCACTTTATGCTGTGTCCAGCTGAGATCCCTAATTCAGGATAACCATAGTTGAAACATGGATGGAGTCTCTAGTTGAAAGAACAGAATAAATGTGTTCCATAACTTTCTCATTTACCTTGCTGAGAGAGGAACGATTGTGTTTCTCCAGATGTCCCAGCAATAGGATCCAAGGTTCGGGACTGAACATCAGATAACCTATTACATATTTCCTCGTTCTGCTTACATTTTAAGGTGTTGGTTCATCACTAAAAGACAAAGGCATTTAAACTATCTTGCTGACAACCCATTCTGGCCCAAACCACCACATTCACTTGAAACAAGAAGTGTGTGCAGTGGCTCAAGGTGACCCAGTTAAGAGCAGTCCCATTTAGAGCTATTAAGTGTGGTTTCTTTTTCAGTGAGGTCATCCTCCTTAATCCCTCTGGACTGAAACAGCCTATAAAGCAGCCTCTCTAACAGCTTATCTCAGTCCGTTGCTTGGAGGACTAAAGGGCTTGACTATTTAAGTGCTTTCTTAAAGAAAGAAGGAAGAGGTTGGTAGCAAGGGGGAAGATAGGTAGGGACTCAAGCAGTAAAATGCTAGTCACGTGGAGAAATTACTCAAGGGATTGCAAAAGAACACAGAAAGAGGTTGGGAGCATGTATTAGGGGGAAGTTTGCAGGCTCCTCATCCACTTCCTCACCATTCAGTAAATCTGTCCTTGCTTAGAAACCAACTGTAAAAAAGGAGAAGATACAAGAAGGAGCGCATTCAGAGCATGAGTTCCTGTGTTCCACCATGGGAAAACGAAGAGCTGTAACTGCCCAGTGCAGTTTCCTCTGGTCCATAAAGCATCAGAGCGATGCCTTTCCTGAATACATGTGTAAAAGAAACAGGTATATTGCTTATTAAGAATATTGCCATTGAGAAGTTTCTAAATCCGAAACTTTGGGTGGAGTGGGGAGGGTGTGACCGGCAATCTTTGTTTTAACAAAGCCTTCAGGTAAAGTTAGAGGACCAATGGCTTATATGCCTTAATCTCTCCCACAGTCTCCAGTATGAAAAGACAATCAAAGCCATAGGAGCTTGCTTCAATTCAGACCATGGGATGTTAAAGGGATAAAATATATCTAGATTTACTGATTGCTAAAATGAAAAATAAGATGTAGAATAGTATGAGGGGAATGATATCACATACAGTAAACAGTTATCGTCCGTCTCTATCTGCTCTGTTTGTCTATGAACAGAATATTTCTAAAGGAACTGTAAACAATAGTTACATCGAGGGATCAAGATATTTGGGGATGGGAGAGAGGAAAGTAACATCTACTTTTTACACTTATAACATTTTATACCTTTGTTTACCGTAAGAATTCCTTCTTTTTATGCTTTTATATTTTTCAGTTTTCACAGTCAATTCTGACGATCAACTGGAATTAGGAACCATTGTAGAAAACTAGTTGTTCGTTTCCATTAGTGTAGTAGCTGTTAAGTGACTGTTAAAACATTTTTGTTCATTGACCCTGTGGATTCTCTCAAGCTCACTGTTTTCTGAAGCTTCTTTGAAGTCCTGCTCCAGAAAATATGTGCATTCAAGATAGGACCATCTTTGGGGGACCCACCAGTCTGCCAAGACCAATCATGGAGCTCTATGTCACAGGATCTTCTCAAATCCATTGCACAAGTTCAAGGTTCCTCACGCTCAGATTTAACAGCAGCGTGGCCAAATTCAGGAAGGAGATACTGAGAAATACAATTTGGTTTACCCAGGGGAATACAACCGACAAATATCAAAACCACTCGTCTAAGAGGGTCTAGTTTGCTCCCTCCACGGAGATCAGCATACCCTGTTAGTACCCCGGAAGGAAGATAATTTTCGAGAGCTGAACAAATCTGTGTCAGCACTCAGTGAGCCTGTCCTTTCCATTTATCCAGAAGCAGGAAGAACCCCAGGCGAATTTTTAAGAGTCCTAAACTTATCTCCTCTTTCTAAGCCTTATCACCCCTAAGCCTCTCCCATCCTCTCCCATCCTCCTTCTGCCTAAAGGAAACTTGAACCTTTGTGCGTGTACCCTGGAGTCCTCAAAACTGCCATCAGACAGCTCAGGATCTCTACTGCAGTATCCACACAAGCCTGCCCACCACAAAGCATCTTCAAAACTATTCCTTCAAAATTGTTCCTCCCAACATCAAAGTTTTACCTTCTTCCCTCCGTGTCCAGCCAATTGTTTTGTCCCCTAATAGTCTAATCTTATTTAGCTGTAACTGAAGAAAGCAATTCCAGGAAGACACACCAAGAGTTACATCAGTAGTTCTCAATCTTAGTGTCCTCAACCCCCAACATACCTGGGAGATATGACACATGGAATAGTGGGGGGAAAAGAGGAGAGAAGAGCGATTATATCCGAGTTTTAAGGAAGATGAAGCATGCGGTTTGAAAGAGCCCCCAGTTCTGATTCATAGTCCTTGAGAGACTTCTTTTGAGAGTCACTGGGTTAGCTAGATATTAATTTCATAGTTAACATCCCAGGACTATTTATGTGTTAATGCAGCAATTCTTTAAACCACAGCTGAATCTCTAATTACAGAACTACAGGCATGTTGCTGGTGGAGAAGATATTGTGGGAAAAGGGAGCCTTGCTGGGTTTCTCCCAAATACGTCATACTGATGGGTGCATATGTCACCTGAACAGGGGGCTTTCTCTCCTCCTCAAAATTTTGCCAAAAATCTTTCAGAACCTTCCCAGTAGGTCACTTGAAATCCCACTTATTGGGCCAGTCCTGCCAAAGTAAGGCAAGAGAGGAAAACTATGCATTCTATCACTTCTTCATTTTTAATGGTATTGACTCTTGAAACCCAGAGGAATGCTAGCTTCCATAAGCTTCTCTCCACAGACTGATATTTTAAGTCTGGAATGCTAAGAACTAACAACCTTCATTTTGCCCTTGTGGATAGGACATAGTTTACCTGACCTAGAATAGGCAGCTCTGTTTTTCTTATGGAAATCTTGGAAACCAACATGGAAAATATAACAACGGTAGCCTCATAAAACAAGGAAACATCCACCCACAAATATTATTTTAGAGCCCACAATATCACAAATGCTTTGCTTTCATTTTGGTCACTTTACTTTCCCTACAACACCTCAAAAATACCCACTTCTGGAGCCCTTCTAACTCTACTTCAATATTCATCTACATATCATCACCCAAACCAATCTCCAAACATCTTTGCTATCACAGAAACTGGAAATGGCGTCACTATTACAAAAGCGAACAGCAAGCCTGTAAGTGAATCTTAAAGACATTACTAAACAAATGTTTTGGTTTAGCACAATTTGACTGGGATCATGTAGAATCAGAATAACTAAACAATCATTCTTAGAGTGAAAAGATAATAGTCCAAGAGTCTAATCACATTCTTCATTGAGACCCACCACGGAAAAGACGCATGTTAATGGTTCCAGCCATTAAAATTCCAGCCAGCGGGCGCCTGGGTGGCTCAGACGTTAAGTGTCTGCCTTCAGCTCAGGTCATGATCCCAGGGTCCTGGGATCGAGTCCCACATCGGGCTCCCTCCTCGGGGGGAAGCCTGCTTCTCCCTCTCCCACTGCTGCTTGTGTTCCTGCTCTCGCTATCTCTGTTTCTGTCAAATGAATAAATAAAAAAACCTTTAAAAAAATAAATAAAATAAAATTCCAGCCAAGATCTAGAGGATGGATCTGATGCTGCTTCGCCAAGAAAGGCTGTAGTCATTTACTAGAAGCCCAAATGTTGACCAAAGCCTCAGAGTGGAATTCAACTGAAATTCCGGTGCTCACAAACTGTAACCTTGAGCTGTCTAATTGGGATTTAACACATATCTTAAAGCAGTTTTTGTTTTATGTAAATCTCATTGGTTGCAAATAACAGAAGTCCACTTGAACCAACTTAATTAAAAGTGGGGAGGGATGTATTATAAAGCTATCTCATGGATCTCCAGGGCAGGGAGAAAAGGCCTTATAAGGATTAGAGTCAGACACCAGAAAATTCTCAGGAACTAAGGCAATGGTATCTCTCTCTCTCTCTCCCCCTCCTCCCCCCATACACCCCTTCATTCCCCTTTTCTCTCTCTCTCTCTCTCTTTCTCCTTTCCCTCTCTCCTTCTCTTTCTCTTTCCCCTCCTCTGTCTCCCACCCCATTCCCTTTCCTCCTCTGTCTCTCTCCTGCCCTCCTCTTTTTCTCTCTTCCTCCTTCCCCATAGTTTCACATCTCTGCCTTTCTCTGAGGCTTTGCTTCCATCTTACGTGTCAGCAGAAGCACCTTCTTTGCTTCTCCATGCACAGGCTACAAAAGACCACCTTTCAATCCTCAGAGTCTAACCAAAGGCTCAGTTGCAAACTCCTGGGAAACAATCAGATTGGCCCAAAATGGGTAAATTCTCTCTTTCTGATTGAGTCAATGGAGATACAGAGAGGCAGAGTCTTACAGTATAAAGATGGCTTCTGGGGCTCCACTTCCTGAGGAGCTGGGAAGATACTAGTTATCCCTCTCACTGAAAAATATTTAAAAATGTAAAGGTCACAAATTGACAAATGGAAAAACCATTAGGCTAAACCTTTGGGAATTCTTTCTCTTCCTAGTTTGTTTCCACTAACATGAGAACTTATAAAATATCCTTTAGTGTTGTCTCTTGGGGAAAAAAATACATATATACTAACAAGATAAATTTTTTTTTTTTGGTATAGTTGAAAAATTCGTGGACTAGGAAGGTTCAGGATACTCAGGCTCCACTGCTAACCAGCAATGTGTAAACATGATTCCCTGCTACCATCTGGGTCTCCTCACTTATGCCAATCTCTAAGGCCCCTTCCAGCTCTTACATGCTAATTCTGAGATGTTAACATCTACACTTACAATAACTACTTGAAGAAGAGAGTTATCTGACTTGTGGGGTTCCTTTGGGAAGAATATTCATTCAGAGCAGAGATCCAATAGGCCTGCATCTTTGGTTTTGTAGTTAGTATTTTGGAACTCTGGAGACTAGGAATCATGGGATAAATTGCTTGCATATTGGTAGCTTCATTCATTCTTTCAAGCTATTTGGGTGCCAATTATGGGAGTCTCTAAAGGAATTAGAGTACCAAAAGTGAGTTAATTTATCTTATACTCACCAACAAAATTAGTCTCTCTCCAGGGCATTCAAACACACTTGCTAAATTGGGCATTTTTTGTGGTACTTAAATTCCAATGTGCATTCAAAATAATAACCCCAATGACAATGCACATCACCTTATTAAGCTCTGCTCCGGGAATTTGTGCAAGAGTGATAGTGAAAGAGCATTAAACAGAGAAAGAGAACATCCTGAAGCCTGCTTACTCATTTCCTCTGATGGCAATCAATAAGTTTTTGACCACCACCAACACTATCAAAAAGCAGATGCTCAGCAGACCGGCCACACCTTCAATTTCACATCTCCTCCCATTAGAACTGCTGAGTGTGGCTTTTGAACCAGGCCAGATCAATCAGATATAACAGAAGATCTTTCTTGTCCTCTCTAGCACAAATTTCCACTCTAAAAGGAAAGTGGGCTCCTATTTTAGAAAGATTAATAATAAAACAGGGAAGTGATACATCCACCATGTTTGTCTTTCTTGCGTATATTCTACTTTGCAACTGGAGATGTTTAGGATAGTTAATTGAGTATTTTATTATTAGAAATATTATTTTACAAATGGTTTCTCACTCAAAGAAATACTATTGTTACCAAGAAAAAATATTTTGGTTATATGTTCAATTGTGATGTACATAGCAAAGTGAGCACAAATGTTTGGCACATAATGGGTGAGCGATAAATGTACGCTTCTCTTCTTTTCCCGAGCTGAATCAAATGTACAAGAAAAAAGAGAGAAAGAAATCTGGAATTTTAAAGGAATTTGCTCACAAGGCTGTACTATTTCATTCAACTTTAATTGTAATCCCCCCCATGATCTCAAAGTATTTTCACATTTATTATTGACCTTTCATAATCACCATGTGACATAAACAGGACTAAAAATTATCAACTCCATTCCTTAATGAAAAAAATTGAGCATAGAAGGGGCAAGGGACTTATTCAGATTTTTAACAACTCCATAGTAGGATAGAATTCAGAGTCTCTGACTCTGGTTTATCACCCAAGTTACAAAACCTCATTAGGAATCCAGTGCCAACAAGCCCTGTGTAGCTGGCTATAAAGTGTTTTCCTTAGAGGACTAGATCATATTCTTTAAAAAATAGGTTGGCAATATAACACAAATAAAAATGAATAGCTAATTTGGCTCTCTGTCTCTCTCACTCTCTTCTATGTATGTATAATATTTATTTGTGTGTATACATATACACTATCTGATCATCTCTTATAATTGCTTAAGAGAACTCTAGCTCTGAAAAAGGTGTTTAAATATGAAAAATGAAAAAAATTCTACCACAGATGCTCCATTCATATTGCAATCCCATTCCTGGACTGGAATCCTCATGAGGACACTCTGGGGAAGTTTCTCAGCTTGAGCAGAAATAATACTGAATTTTAATAGTTTGGAAGGCAGTAATAAAGCAATAGCAATAAGAAGAAAAACTGTCATGGCCGCTAATTGTGTTCAAGGGTCTTTTTGAGAATGTAGCAAGTCTTGAATAATGAGCAGGAGACTGCTTTTTACTCTGTAGTTTGTAACAGTTAGACTATTATCAGTATTATCATATACGTTTTTGCCATGCACCCGTCACATGAAATCTGATTCACAGCAGCCATTCAGCACTGTTATCATGTTCCCTGGAGACGCCATTCACCCACAACCCTACATACTGCCAAAGCCTGAGTGTTAAAGTGAATAAGCTTTTCAGTAAGAACCTCCCCCCTTCCATTCAAACTTCCCTATTCCATCCTTCCTTACACCACAGTTTGCCTCAGACACTGACCCAGCTCTCTCAGTCTTTGAAGAACTGGCATATACCTATGAACTTGAATTTGTCAAAACACAGTGGGAGGAGAGGAAATTTGTGCCTTGCCTTCAACCATCTACGAGAACGTCCTTCTGGCTTCTTTCCCACTCCATCGTGTGTGTGTGTGTGTGTGTGTGTGTGTGTGTGTGTGTGTCCCATACTGCCATTCCTCTTCAGTTTTCTTTTTAAATTTTTTATTAAAAATTAAAAGTTAAAATGATATTTTATCAAAAATATATGTATGTGTATTAGGTTATATAAAAGGTCAAATAATACTACAAGTCTTGTAAAAACCAGCAAGTCATCGGCCTCAATTCCAGAGGCAACCACCTTCCTGTTGCACAGAGGCCACTACTTTCTACTTTTCAACCATTTCTTCTGCCTCTTCATATTTCTGAATAATTCTCTTATCCTGCTATTTCTTAGTTTTTCTCCTTTATATATGAGCAGGGACCCTGGGATCATGACCTGAGCCGAAGGCAGACGCCTTTCTGTCTGCAGGGAGCCCAATGCAGGGCTCGATCCCAGGACCCCAGGACTGAGAAGTGGCTACGTTCCACCTCACCTCCCCTTTTTTAAACTATCTTTTGAATTCATTCTTTTTTCCACATTAAAAGGATCTGGTGACCTTTCATTCTCTGTTCACATTTAAACAAAGTACCTAAGAGCTGATCAAAAGCCTTTAGGGTAATTAATATGTTTGGGTAGGATTTGATAACCAGTGGGTGTTACTATATAGTATGATCAGGAATGTTTACAGATACACCAAATGTCAATGTCTATAGGTCCTTTTTTTCCTGGACTAGTCGGAATCCCAGAGAATAATCCCTCTAAGCCCTGCCTGGCTGCTGGACTTCTGTATGCCATGTGGGAAAGGAGACGAGAGAGCACACTCCTCAGGATGCAGATGGGCATTAATTCTCCATTGTTTCGTACTACTTCTCACACGTATCTTCATATGTTCCTTGTGTTCTCTATTTCAAAGCCTTGCCTTCATTTGAATCTTCTGCCAGAGAAGACAGAGTAATCACAGCTGAAGCAATCTGAGGGAGTCTGGGCATCTAATTCTTCTTTCATAGATTCCAGTTTTCAGCTCCATCTACATCCAGAATAACTTGCCTTCAATTCCTGAGTTTTTCTCAGATTTGTTAGGATGAATACACTTGATTCCTTTTATCCTCTCTCCGGCAGGATTATTCTGTCCTTCTTCCTTTACAAAGTCATCATGTCCTCCAAACTCTGATGACATCTCTCTTGCACTTCATGTCACTTTGTCATTTCTTTTTTTTTTTTTTAAGATTTTATTTATTTATTTGACAGAGAGAGACACAGCGAGAGGGGGAACACAAGCAGGGGGAGTGGGAGAGGGAGAAGCAGGCTTCCGGCCGAGCAGGGAGCCCGATGCGGGGCTCGATCCCAGGACCCCAGGATCATGACTGGAGCTGAAGGCAGATGCTCAACGACTGAGCCACCAAGGGGCCCCTCACTTCGTCATTTCTTAATGATCATTTCAGTGGAGTTGGGGAGATGACTCACGTGTTGTATCTACCATGTTGGCTACAGGTCCCTCACTCCTCTTACCACCATGCTTTATTCATTTATTTGACCGATGTTCTCTCGGTATGAGTATATCCTTGTGAATAGTAAGAGATACAGGGAAGTATAATGTATATTCTTAGTTCTAACGAAGCTTATGCACAAGCTGAAAGACAAAATACACATACGTTAACAGATTCAAAGACAAATTAATACAAACTTTAAAAAATATGGGAAAGTCCTCATTCAATACTATACCTTATTAAGTGAAAGGGAGTGATATAGCTAACCACCGCAGGCATTCAGAACCGAGACAATCTTCTTCGTCTAGAATATGAGGGCAGGTTTCACGAAGAAAGTAGTACTTAAATTTCATAGAATTTGGAAAGCCATTGAGAATGAGGGAATTCCAAGTGAGAGAAACAGAAACACGGAGAAAGCCTAGGGAATGGTGAATGAATGTAGCAAAAACAGAAGTTTTATACAAGGAAACTATAACTAGGTTATCATGAATTTCACATTTAAGTTAAAAAAATATGCTAAGAAAAATATGGATAATAATAAAAAGCATTGTAGTGAGACTCCAGGTTATGGTCCAAGGTGTACCTCTGACTCGATGTATAGTGAGGGTGAGTCACTATACTACCTCACCTCCGACTTCGACCTATAACCTGTGAAATGTACCTCGCAGAATTTCTTTACAGTGGAACTTCTGGGCACACCAATTAGCCTCTCCCAAAGAAAGCAACAGATGAAGGAGCAGATTCTGCAACATCTGCTTTCTGAATACTTTCTACAGAAGATTTTTAGATCTACTCACCTAAAGGTTTAAAGGGGTGGGGGGTGAGGAGGTGGATTACAGCTATAAAGGAAGTGGCAGTGAACTTTTAGAAAGAGAAAACGTATATGCGAGATAAAAGATTCTCTGGGATAGCAAATATGCTGAAGATGGTAGCTGCATAAGAGTTCAGGGTCTAACTTAGCAAAGGGGTATGCACAACATTCAAAAGAGAAGGGAAATATAGGAGCAACATTCAAATTGGAACGCTGCATTTATAAAAAACTGAAGTGCAGTCAATTTATGTTTGCAGAAGTATTTATGGCTGTGTGGTGGCAGAAAAATGGTAAATATGTGAATTTTATAAATATATGGTATGCCAGTATCTTCTATAATGAACTAAAATTGGAATAATCAAGCTGGGCAATAACAAGTTTTGTTCCTTACATTTTTTCCTTTATTCTTCTCCTTCCTGAAACACTGGTGCAGTACTTCTTCCCTTCCAGAATCCTTCAGTCTTCACAGCTTAATACTCATTCTTCCATTTTCTTCTTTCAGTTTTCTTGTTTGTTTTGTTTTGCGAGGTACCAAGAAATTCTTTGTATTAACCTCTCTTGGTAATTGTCTAAATGAGTATATACCTGCCTTTTCTCTGGAAATGCTGAGAGTAACCAGATGTTTTTCTAGTGACCTCTCAAAGAAGCTGCCTTTTTCAAAGGGGAATAAGTAACCCTAATCTGGAGGTGAGCTAGTGTTGTGACCCTTGCTGAAGACTCAGCCCAGGAGCACAGCTCTTCCACTGACAGTAACAGATACAGTTGCTCAAGGTCAGGCTTGGAAACCACACGATAGCCAGAGATAGGTCCAAAAAAAAGCCAAGTTTGCAGTGACTTTCCTCACATCATAAGAAAAACTGTGTTCTGAGGTACATCTTTATCAAAAGGAAAAGCCAACCATCTATAATTGCTGTCAGGGCATTTTTCATATGTGTCATTGTGCTGGATAGCTTCTGTTTGTCCCTCCATAGCCTCTCTCCATTCTACTCCCTTCTGTTTTGTGCCTTCTTAGCCTGATCAACACGGACCACATGGACAAGACCTCTATGCTCCCCAGTTTCCCTGTGGGTTTGGCCAATAAGAGTCTTAGCAAGAGATCAGAGGGTAGAAGGAGAGTTGGACATGTCCTTCCATCCAGGATCAATGGGTCTTTCCAGGCAACCTCCAACACAGAGGCTTTTTTTTTTTCTGGCTCGGCAACGGCTCCCTCCCCTCATCCTTTCAGATCCAGGTGTGGTAACACTTCATCCACTGGGTATGCCATCTGTTTCCTGCTAAGAACTGACAGAGATAATAACTCAAGAAATGAGTCATTTGAAAGAAAAGATTTTATCTAAGAAGTCTATACTTGAAAAGAGGTGAAACTAATGTAGCAAGTGAAACTTTTCAGCTTTGAAGTCAAAGAAAGGTTGGTTCAAGTCCCAGACCACTCTCATAAACTGTGTGTCCTTGGACGAGGTACTCAAACTTTCAGGACCTCAGTTGTTTAATCTCTAAAATAAAGATAATAATAGTATCCACATTATAGAATTGCTATGGAGAATATGAGACAATTTTAAATGAGATTAAGTAAATCCATATAAGGCAAGCTCTCCATTCCTATTAGCTAAAAATATAATCATAATAATATATATGTTTATTAGTTAATAACTAATAATAATAACTCTTCTGAAAGAGTTTTAATCTAGATGATGGACTTGAATTAGATCTTAAGGATTGAGTAACTGAAATTTATGTTGGTAGGCTCAAGTAGGACTTACCCAAGATGTATTTCTTCACACAGGATTTAAGAACGATTACTTTTGATTTTCCATTAGTGTTCTCGTTCCAGACTTCTAAAAGGAAAGTTACCTTGAGATTTTGCAGAAAATCAAGATAAGTCCCTTCATCGGGGCGTCTGGGTGGCTCATTCGTCGAGCGTCTGCCTTCAGCTCTGGTCATGATCCCAGGGTCCCGGGATCGAGCCCTGCATCCGGCTCTCTGCTCAGCGGAAAGCCTGCTTCTCCCTCTCCCACTCCCCCTGCTTGTGTTCCCTCTCATGCTGTGTCTCTCTCTGTCAAATAAATAAATAAAATCTAAAAAAAAAAAAAAAAGTCTCTTCATCTTTTGTCAAATTTAGTGACCATTTTGTCCAGAAACCCTCCCCAGCATGGTCATACACAAGAACCATTGTATACATCTGTAACTTCATTTGAAAGCAAAACAAGGGCCACCATTCCCCTATCGGTGCCATGAATTAATCACTAGCTTTAATTAAGAACCACATTGCAGAGGCCTCTATAATTGGAGAGTTAATTTAATGAGCTATTGCAAATTAAAGTAATTTCCACTTCCTTAAACTCAACTGTGGTGAATGGAGTTTTTCAGGAAAACTTCGTTACCTGTCCGATTATCCTAAGCCTTCTGGATCATCTAGTTTGGATCATGTTTGTCTCCAGTCCAGGGAGCAAAATCCTGCATGGGTCTGAAATCAGAAAGATGCTGACAATACATTCATGAAGCAGATGTACTTTTGTCATACAAAGTTTACATATGTTAATAGATTTAAATTGGTCCATGAACAAAGTCAATTGCCATTTCTCGATTATTTATATAAATTAAAGGATGGCTTAACTTAATTTCTACCATGTGTGCCCTCTGGCAATAAAAGGTTACTGAAGATTTCAGCCTTCTTTTCAAAAGACTGGGGAAGAAAGACTACCTACTATCTGCTGATATTTAGCTGTGCTTCATAAGACGTTGTTTATTTTGGAGTCTATAATGATCTACTCAAGAAAACCATAGATCTGATGTAAATTCCCCTGCTCAGCTCCAGCACCTCTCCTAGAAAAGACCATAAACAAACTGCAAACAAAAGAAATAAAACTGCATAGGATTTCACCCCTAGGCACAGTCCCAAACCAAGACATGCAATTTTAAGGATCTTGACATTATGGCCAAAATAGACAAAGCAGATGTGGTTAGCTTGGTTGACTATGGATTATTGGAATACAATGGCAGCAGAATACATTAACCCCTGCACCCAGAATCAAGGAATGAGGTGCTTCTGAAGATAAAAAATAGAGGTTTGTGATTCTTTACCAGTATTGACATGTATATATTTGAAAACATCTTCATCGAACTCTATAATTAAGTAGCTCTTTTCTAGCACTCTTTTGCAGAGGATCCCCAATATGAGAATAAATAGGAGAAAAAGAAAATTTCACATATAGCCCTACTGAGGCTCTTTCCACAATAACAGTGTGCAGACTCTAGAATTCTTCACCTGGGTTTTTCAACTCTGGATAGACATATTCTACCTCTTCTTACTCTTGGTCTCCACCCTAAGAATAGGTAGAGAGGGAAGACCATGTCACAACACCAGAATTAATTCCAACCACATTTCTGCCACTAACTCACTTTGTATTTTGGGGCAGATAACATGACCTCTGAGTCCCAAAGTTCAAATGAGATTGTTCATTGCAATGAGATAGTACATACACGTGAATTTTAGAAATTCTAAACTGCTCTATAAATGAGAGTTGAATAATAAAAATTTAGTTTTGTGTTTTCATTTCTCAAGTGTCCAATTATCATGACACCTGAGTGGCTCGGTTGGTCAAACGTCTGCCTTTGGATTGGATCATGATCCCAGGGTGCTGGGATCTATTCCCGCATGGGGCTCCTTGCTCAGCAGGGAGCCTGCTTCTCCCTCTGCCTGTCGCTTCCTCTAATTGTGCCCTCTCTCTCTCTCACTCTAACAAATAAATAAAATCTTCAAAAAAAGTGTCCAATTATTAATAATTCAGTAACAGTGTAAATTTTCTCATTGATAGTCTTGAATTCAATGAAACAGGTAATGGTAGGTATAAGCCAATGCAATTATCCATTTTATATAATAAAATACTTTGTGTTAAATTTTTATTTATTTATTTATTTATTTATTTTTAGAGATATTATTTATTTATTTGACACAGAGAGAGTACAATCAGGGGGAGTGGCAGGCAGGGGAGAGGGAGAAGCAGGCTCCCCGCTGAGCAAGGATGCCCGGCTAGATCCCAGAACTCTGGGATCATGAAATAAGCTGAAGGCAGAGGCTTAACTGACTGAGCCACCCAGGCTCCCCTGTGTTAAATTTTTAAAATGCAGCTTATAAACACCTTTTTTTCCTGAATCACCTTCGTGGAAAAAAAAAATGTTTGTTACCAATGGCTTGGATAAAATCAAGGGTGATAAATCCTTGAGAAGTAACCATGAAAAATTGTGATATAAATTTATAGACTTTACTTAAATAAATAACAGTTTGTGTCTGATTGTAAGAATAGAACATGCTTGTCAGGTGCAATGGCAGGTACCTGTAACTCCAGCTACTCTGGACGCTGAGGCTGGAGCATCACTTGAACCCATGAGTTCTGGGCTGTAGTGAGCTATGCAAATCAGGCAACTACACTTAAAAAATAAAAGAGCACATGTTTATTAGAGGACATTTGGCAATTATTTTTAAAATTATTAATTTTTTAGTATTGTGGTCCCTTGTATTACCAAGTCAATTGTACACACGTACTATTCCTTACAAAAGTTTCTCTCCTTCACCAAAGGTGAGGCCATATGGTCAAATTTCATAGCTAAATTGTGGGTACTGGACTGAGTGGTCCAGATTTACTCGTCTATAACAGTTTTCTTTATGTGCTCTATGTTTTGACAGAGAAGAGAAAGGAATTTAAAAGGTGCAATAGGCAGAAACTTAAGCTGGCCCTGAAGATTCCCAGCCCTTGATGTATACACATCTTCACCCAGGGATCCAATCAAACATTAATCCAGGTGCTACTGTGAAGAAACTTACAAATATAAGTAAGGTCACTAATCAGTTGATCTTAATCTAGGGAGATTATTCTTAGCAGACCTGGTATAATTAGGTGAACCTACTAAAGGGACAGGGTTCTTCCTGAAGAAAGATTTGAACATGAAAAGGAAGCCTCTAGAACTGAGAATAGCCTCCAGCTGACAGTTGGCAAGTAAACAGGGATCTCAGTCCCAGGATTTTAAGGAACAGGATTCAGCCAACAACCTGAATGAGCCCCGAAGCAAATTCTTCTCCAGGGCCTTCAGAAAAGCACACAGCTTGGCCACTACCTTGATTTCATCCTTCTAAGACCTTGAGCAGAGAAGCCAGGCATGCTGTGCTTGGACATCTGACCTACAGAACTGTGAGCTAATAAATGGGTATTGTTGTAAGCTGCTATGTGTGTGGTAATTTGTTGTGCAACAATAGAAAACAAATGCAAAAGTTTTATTTGTGAAAGTCTCAGTTTATTCTTTTCTATTGCTGCTATAGTATTCTTTTGCATGAATGTGCCACCATTTGCTTATCCATTCAGCTGTTGAGGAACATTTGGGTTGATTCCAGTGCAGGGCTATGCTGAATAAAGCAGCTAAGAATATTTGTTAACAAGTCTTTGTGGGGACATCTGGGGCTACTTTTTCAATCCAGCGCAGAAAACATATAAGGAACCATTAATTCAGGAATACTTTACCATCTCCCAACCTGTTAATCAGTCACGCTATGTTTGAAACACAATCCTTGACCATCAAGGGTCCTGGGTCTCCTATAGCAGCCACCAGTAAGTGCCCCGGCTGAGTCCCTCAGCCTACTTCCCCACCCAATTCCAGACCATGCTCCATAAGGCCTGCTTTGAACTGTGGGGCAATTCTATAAATATAAAAAGCCTGCAAATACCCAGGGACCACTGTAGCTTAACATTCAAACTAACTAGGGATAAGGAAAATCTGTGTCCTAAGATGGCTGACCAAGCCAGCGAGAGAGTCCCAGTCCTTGCTCTGGGGCTTTTCCAGGTTTTCCTCCCTGCCCTGCTTCGTGCATGTGCCAAAAGTGCCAAGTATGCAGAAGTAGAAGTGTATAATTGCCCCCTTTGTGCTCCAGGCTCAGACCTTTGGAGACCACTCTCCTCGGAGCCCGTCTGCTTTAAATAAACCTCCTATCCTCCAAGATCTCCGAGTGCTGCTTGGTTCTTCCATTGGGCGATCCGGTCCAGGTTCCATAACATTTGGTTCCCTGACCGGGAAACCCAACCGCACTGGCGCATTGTTGCCACCAGTTTAGGGGCAACGGCGGGGCAGTGATAGAACAAGGGATCGTAACGGAGAAGGCAAGCCCTGCCTAATTTTCGGCAGTCTCCTGCCCTGGTCGCCTGGGTGGGCCTCGCTCCACTGTTCCCACCGGACTTGAGACTTGACAGGTGAGGACCTGGTCCAACGTTGCATTCCAGTAAGGCCTGGGGCCCCAGGACCCAGACAGGCCCACCCCCGTTGGGGTAGAAGGGGAGCCTGATCACCTCCCAGAGACCTCTTAGAGGTCTCACAGGTAGGGATTCCCCGGGAGGGAATGTAATAACTTCTGGAGTGTGAATGTGTGAGTGAACATGCAGTCCGACCTGGCTTTCTCAAGCGGACTGATTCTGTGACTCCACGGGCAGGCACCCTTAAGGTCCCCAGAGGCCTATGGAGTCTGAGTGGGCCCGTCTGCGATTCCGTGGTGAACGGCACACAGTCTATGGCAGCATTGGAATAGTTTCCGATCGTTAAGTCACAACGCTGAGACCGCTATGGCTAAGCCTCACCTAAGCTCCTTCCGGACACGGCCAGACGGGCATCTGATTGGTCTCCTCACCTCAGGAGGCACCCCTCCCCACCTTTGTCTGTCTCTGCACCGCCGCACATGGGGACATCATGGGGTCAGGGCAGAGTAAACCTACAGTTCTAGAGACCATGATCAAAAATTTCAAGAAGGTCTAGCCAAATTGCCTAAGCCCAGTCGTGTGTGAAATGTTTCAGAACAATTGATGGAGGCAAAGCGGAGCAACCAAAATTGGGATCATGAGACAGGCCTGAGGGTCTGGAATTTGCGGAGGTCAGAGGATCTGGGAGTCAAGTCGGCCTTCTCTAACAAGGCAAGATCTCCAGCTGTTTAGGTTCTTTAGCTTCACAGAGCACCCTTCCTTGTCTCTGGGTGGTGGGAGGTTGGGGCGAGCATCCCCCAGGGATGGGACACGTCTCAGGGAGAGGCAGGGGACACTGGCTCTTCTGGAGAGGACTGGGGCAAGGAAGTCGGGGGAGGAACCCTACTAAAATGAAAACAGAAGAGGTCAGATCAAAAGCCAGGCTACAAAGGCAGATTCCAGTTATTTGTCTGGGGTAGGGCTGACATTGGCGATTTAAACAAGATAACCCATGTGATACAGATCCTGCTGGTCCACTGGCCACACTCTGAATAGCAAGGCTTAGATGTTGTTTCCAAACCTCCTTTATAAGAGTCATCTGGGAGGACCTCGTTAGAAAGGCAACTATTTGGGGGATGGGGTAGCCAGGTGATGGGTATTACGGAGGACACATGTTGTGATGAGCACTGGGTGTAATACTATTTGGCCTATGCAAACCCACTGAATCAAAATGGGTGGGATGGGGGGAATATCCCAGAAGCTTTGGGTTTAAAAAGCAACCCCTGGGGGCACCTAAGTGGCTCAGAAAAAAAAACTGTCAGACTCGGGATACCGAACCTTATGGAAGAAGGCACAAATCTGCCAACAACAGGTCCACTACCTTGGTTTTCTCCTCACCCAGGGGAAAAGAGAACTAGGGCCCAAGCAGAAAAGGGTCATCATCTCCCTGCCACAGCCCCAGACAAAAAGGGGCCTACGAGAATTCCTGGGGGCTGCAGGATTCTCCTGCATCTGGATCCCTGGGTTCTCGGCAATAGCAAGACCCCTTTATGATCTCTTAGGGGGACCAGATCGAGATCCCCCTGCCTGGACTGAAAAGGAAAAAATAGCACTCAGGGTACTCACCCAGACTGTTGGACCCTGGCAATGGCCAGTTGCTTACGTGTCAAGCTGGAACCCGTGGCAGGGAGATGGCCACCATGCCTCAGGGCACTGGCAGCCACAGTCCTACTCATCAAGGAGGCGGACAAACTTACTCTGGGGCAAGAAACACCCCCAGAAGAAGTCCCTCCCCAGCCCAGTTACACTAAAAAGGAAAAGGAATGGGCCATGGCTGAGGGGGCCACCCTAACTGAAAAGGGATGGTGGATGATGCCACACGGGCGCATCTTTGTTCTAACAGCAACTGGAGGGCATCTAGTCAAGGAACACCACGAACACACTCATCTGGGAAAAACTGCATTAGATAAGGCCCTTCTCAAGACATCAGTCAGGGGCGCCTGGGTGGCTCAGTTGGTTAAGCGACTGCCTTAGGCTCAGGTCATGATCCTGGAGTCCCGGGATCGAGTCCCGCATCGGGCTCCCTGCTCAGCGGGGAGTCTGCTTCTCCCTCTGACCCTCTTCCCTCTCGTGCTTTCTATCTCTCATTCTCTCTCTCTCTCAAATAAATAAATAAAATCTTTAAAAAAAAAAAAAAAGACATCAGTCAGTTGCCAGCACTATGCCGAGCAACAAGTGAACAATGCATAACATGTGCTAAAAATAATGCTCGGTCTGCACCATGGTCCCCGCCAGGTGTCCAGAGGATGGGAGCAACCCCCTTCAAAGATCTAGAGGTAGACTTGATAGATGTGCAGCCAAGCAGGGGGTTCAAATATCTCCTAGTAATAGTATGCCATACTCTGGGTGGGTCAAAGCGTTCCCGACCAGGACGGAGTAAAGCCAGAAAGTAGTTAAAGTCCTCTTGCAGGACATTGTGCCCTGGTTTGGCCTGCCATTAACAATCCACAGTGACAATGGACCCACATTTGTGGCAGACATTGTACAGGTCTTGACCAAATCTCTCAACATCACCTGGAGACTCCATACTGCTTACCGGCCCCAAAGTTCAGGGAAAGGGGTTTTCGGGAGACTATGGAGTCAGGATGAACCCTGGCAAGTTGACAACCCTATGTGAATTGGAATGGCCCACCTTTGATGTCAGGTGGCCTTCAGAAGGGACATTGGATGTCCCAACGATTCATCGAATATGGCGAGTCGTAATAGAACAAGGACACCCTGTCCAGTTTCTGTACATTGACTCCTGGCTAGGAATTGCTCAGACCCTTCCCCCCTGGGTGCGATTCACTTGCAATAGGCAGGGACAGGCCAGGGTCTTAATCGCCTCATCCAAGCGACCTAAAGAAAATCAGCAAAAGCCCCAGTCTCCACAAATCCTAGCCAGAGATCCCAAGGACAAACCAAACCTGCCCCCCACTGTACCTACCCCCAAGACTGTCTACAGCTGGCCCTTCAGCCCCAGATACTCTGCCACCATCAGTTTCACTGGCGCCCCCAGGCCCAAAAGATCCACTTTCTCCAGGACCAGCAGCCAGGCTGCACCCCAGGCCAGGTGCAAGAGCCCTCCAAATGCCAGTACAAGAGATGCGGGAACCCAAGAGCACGATGAAGATGAGGCAGTCCAACCCAGCCATTCCATGATGTATTATCAGCCCTTCTCCAGGACCTACCTCCTCAACTGGAAACATAACACCCCATCCTATTCTGAGAAACCACAGGCTATGGTAGACCTCATAGAATCTCTCTTCCAAACTCATCAGCCAACCTGGGAAGACTGCCAACAGTTACTCCGCACCCTGTTTAACACAGAGGAAAGGAGGAGAATAATGAAAGGTGCACGGCAGTACCTGGAAGAGTACGCACCTGTGGGAGTCATCAATCCTGCTGCCCGGACTAATATGGCCGCACCTGAAGAGCACCCAGCATGGGACTTCACCACAACCGAGGGACAGGCCCATATCTGCTGGTACCAGGAGGCCCTCCTCCAGGGAATCTGGGTAGGAGCTAAGAAACCCATGAACATGACTACGGTATCCTCGGTCACTCGAGTCTCCTGGGGACTACTATGAAACACTATGTGAAGCCTACAGGATATACACTCCTTTTGACCCCGAGGCACAGGAAAGCCAACAGATGGTAAATACCTCCTTCTTGGCTCAGGCCGCCCAGACATCAGAAAAAAAACTTCAGAAACTAGAGGGTTTTGCCGGGATGAACATCACCCAACTAATAGAGATTGCCAATAAGGTCTACATGAACAGGGAGGTCGCAGCCAAACAGGAAGGCGACAAAAAGATGATAAAGTCAGCCTCCTTGCTGATGCCCTGAAAGAAAAGGACAACACAAAGATGGGGAGACCCCAACCACTGAAAGGGGGGAAGCCCAGAACCCCCTTGGCAAGAGATCAGTGTGCCTACTGTAAAGAGAAAGGGCATTGGAAAAATGAATGCCCAGTCGCTACAAGGAAGAACCCAAGAGGAGGACCTCATAGGCCTTGCGGGAATGGACTCAGACTGAGAGGGACCGGGCTCTTTCCTCCTTGGCCCCCATGAGCCCACAGTCAGAATGAAGGTGGAGGGCCAACCAGTGACTTTTATGGTTGATACTGGGGCCGAGCTCTCTGTTGTCATCTCCCCAGTGGCCCCTTTCAGCAAAAGGACTGCAACCATCCTTGGGGCCACCGGGACGCGGGCGATACAACAGCCCTTTTCCAAGCTCCCCAGTGGGAACTTGGGGGCCACAAGGTCCGACATGAATTCCTTTATCTGCCTGATTGCCCCATCCCTCTCCTGGGCCGAGACATACTCTCCAAGCTTAGGGCTCAGATAATCTTTGAGCCCACTGGACACACGAGTCTCCCACTGAACCGAAGGCAAGAGGAGACAGGGTCTCTGAATAGTAAAGCGAATGAATTGTACCCTCAAGGGAACCTTAGGAAAGTTTTGTCAGGAGACTAACGTCCATGGCCAGATCTGCTACCCTTAGCTCTCCTGCGTGCTCGCTGCACGCCCGGGACATCAGCTTTCTCCCCATTCGAACTTGCATCAGGTTGGAGATAAAGGGATAAAGGAGCAGCTTCAGGCCCTGGGGGCCACCCTAAATAAATTACAAGAGTACACCTTTGAGAGGGCCCCAATCTCCTTAAGGTCTCAGGTACACTCCTTCCAGACAGGGGACTGGGTCAAAGATTGGAAGAAAGAAGAAAGCTCATCATTCAGACAAGGAGCCGTGCCAGTGCAGAGTCCAGCCAGACTTCACGAACCCACTCTGGCTTCACCTTCAATGAGACCCCCCTACTGATGGACACCTGCTCACCGTGGTATCAGCCTCTCATGGGCGTGATTTCCCTCATCTTGGGAGTCAGACTCTACACTGTTGCCCCTCCTGACTGGACTTTCCCCCAGAGGTTTCTACCTAAGGTCATAGATCCCACTTTTACTGGCCCTCTGCTCTCTACTACTGAGCGCATTTCACCACGGTTTTCCTGGCCCCAGTCAGTCCTGCTCTTCTGCTACCTGGTGTGCTGTTAAGTTTATGATTAAGTCCATGTTCGCCCCAAGCCTTGCGGTCAACCCTCAGAGTCAAACAGAATGATGCCTTCTAAACTAGGTGTTTAAAGGGGCATCAAAGGGGGGAATGATAAGGAAAATCTGTGTCCTAAGATGGCCTACTGAGCCAGCGAGCGAGTCCCAGTCCTTGCCCTGCGGCTCTTCCAGGTTCTTCTCCCTGCTCTGCTTCCTGTGTGGACCAATCCAGGTTCTTCTCTCTGCCCTGCTTCATGCCAAAAGTGCCAAGTATGTGGAAGTAGAAGTGTATAAATTGCCCCCTTTGTTTGTGCTTGGGGCTCAGACCGTTGGAGACCACTCTCCTCTGAGCCCGCGGGCATTAAATAAACCTATCCTCCAAGAGCTCCAAGTGACGCTTGATTCTTCCATCCGGCGATCCAGTACAGGTTCCGTAACACTAGCAGATGAAAAGGAAGCAAATAAAGAGAACAGAAACCACCTGATCTCCACACCATGCTCCTCACCATGGATGTCAGTGACAGGACATGTGCAAAAGCAGTGCTATTGAGACTTCCCACTAGTTTTTAGTGGTATTTGCCCACCCTTAAAGAAATGTTAGAAACACATTTCATAGTCACTAACACCATATTTCTCACTCAGTGATTAAAACAACCATTTCGTGGTCGTTTTTTTTATACAAAAGGTGGAGGAGATAAGTTTGGCAACTTACGTAGGAATTCAGGGAGTCAAGGATAGAACAAGAATTCAGGAGCCCGGAATCCCTAATCAGGTGTACTCAGCATCAGCCAATAGTCCTTTTCACTTGAAATAAACCCAGAACCAGAGACACTAGAAACATGGAATCACAGTGAGTGCTTTTGCATAGGTTTTGACCAGGGAGAAGGAGTTGTCAAAATTTGTTTAAATCTAGTTGGTTGTTGGGGCGCCTGGGTGGCTCAGTCAGTTAAGTGTCTGACTCTTGGTCTCGGCTCAGGTCATGATCTCAGGGTTGTGGGATTGAGTCCTGTGTTGGGCTCCGTGCTCAGCAGGGAGTCTGCTTGAGTTTCTCTCCCTCTGCCCATCCTCCTGCTTTCATACTCGCAGGCTCTGTCTCTCAAATAAATAAATCTTTAAAAAAAATCTCATTGGGGGGCACCTGGGTGGCTCAGTCGGTTAGGCGACTGCCTTCAGCTCTGGTCATGATTCCAGGGTCCTGGGATCGAGTCCCATATCAGGCTCCTGGCTCAGTGGGGAGGCCACTTTTCCCTCTCCCTCTGCCGCTTCCCCCCACCCCCCTGTTCATGCTCTCACTCTCTCAAATAAAAATAAAATCTTTTAAAACAAAATCTAGTTGTTTAATTGAATGTGATTTAGTTTTGTCAATGTCAAGAGCCACAAGGGACAAAATGGGAAAGGGGAGACTAAGATACTGACTTGGGTAACTGTCTCAAGAGGCCTCATTCAAAGTTTATATAGCTTCAAAACCCCTCTGTTTTTTGGTAAGAGATTACTAAGTTTCAAATATAGTATATACAGGTTTTAGAAATGCTAACTTCAAGAATGGCCGTAGTCATGGGAGCTAATGCTTTTAGGTACCCAGAATTGGGAAAAGAGAAACTGTCATAATAATTTTTTTGAGAATAGAGAGAAATTTCTCCAGACAGATAACAGTGACCTAGGTAAGAGGAACATACTAAAAGAAGTACTGGAGAAGATAAAATTGTCTTTTTAGAGCCTAGCTAATTGTAGAATGAATGCTTTTGACTGAAAACAATATCCATTTGACCACCTCCCTGATCCTTGAAACCCTGGCTGACTCTGAAGTCCTTTCTTCTATCTGGAGTCAACAGTTATGGTCACTGCCTCTAAAAAAATCCCACCTAATTCCAGCATTCTCTCAGAGGGAGGTCAGGAACTGGTAGCACCTGGTGTGTGTGTGTGTGTGTGTGTGTGTGTGTGTGTGTGTGTCCGTCCGTCCATCCATCCGTCCCCCATCTAGGGGAAAGTAGCAGCTTTGCACAGGTAGAAGTTTCTTCCACGAAGTGAGACCTTGAAATAATTTCTCCTAGTCTCTCTTCTCTGTCAGGGTTTGGTAGTTTTCTGAAGGAAATACCCCACTGAGAGAGTGATCTATCATAAGGGAAAGGACAAGCCTCATTCTGATCCCCCTCTGTCACCAACTAACCTTATGACCTTGAGCTGATAACTTCATTTAGTTCATCTGTAAAATGGGCAAGTCCCCCCTAGTCTACATGATCGCCAAATGATTTGTAGCTCTGACCTATCCACTGGCCATATATGTCTAAATATATGACAGCCTGGGGGAGAGTAGGTGGCTCAGTTGGTTAAGTGTCTGACTCTTGGTTTCGGCTCAGGTCACTATCTCATGGGTTGTGAGACTGGGCTCCACGCTCAGTGGGGAGTCTGCTTGAGGACTCTGTCCCTCTGTCCTCCCCACCCAAAATAAATAAATCTTTAAAATATATATATATATATATATATATATATATAATATATGACAATCTGAACAAATCTCTCTTTTGGCCATGAAGATGTATACTTTTAGGGATGTGGCCCTATAATTCAAATGTCTATTCAAAATGTTCAGCTATGCATACATATTTAAAATCACATTTATAAAATAATACATTGATTTTAAATAATATACTTGTCCACTTTTCATAAAACATTTCATAAAACAATTTCATAAAACAATTGTTTCTCCTCACCACTGCCATTTTGTGATTAATGCAACACTTTATCAGACAGACACATCATTGTCATTTCCTTCTACATTTTTGAGAACTAACACTTTTTGGGACAATGTACAATGTTATCACCAGAAATAGTATCCCAAGTCACCCATTTGCATAGTACTTGATCATTTTTTCATTTCTTCCAGCTGTATATTTGTAATTTCCATAATGAGCCATTTGCTGAATTGCATTTTTATGTGTTCTCTAAAAGGCCTATTTTTTTTAAAAAAATCTAACACTTGAATTTAAGGGCTAATAATTTCAAGAGTAATGACTACATCGGTGATAAACTTCTTTTCCTCTTTGTTTTAACCAGTTCTAGCAAATGACCTCCATAAGCTTCCAAAACAGACATTAACTTAGATCATTTCACCCCAAAGCATCTCCCTCTAATAGTAGTTTGTTGTTCCAAATTTAGCTATTGAGAGAGTATCCAAAGATGATTTCGTTAGGTTGTATATTGAAAGTGACTTCCTTTTTTCTGGGAAATAATTTTGGGGACAGAAAAATTCACCTTAAATTTGGGAAAATGAGGGTATATATAAATTCATTAATTCAAATTAATTCCAGAAATTTAGAAGCAGTGTATGCCTTGTTTGTTTATTGTTTTTCTTCATTTGGCTTTGCAACCCAAGGTCACAACACTGTAAGTAGAATTCCTATAAAATTATATTACTATTATTCTCCTTTTAAAAGAATCAGTTTAATATGTCTGCTCAACGAATAAGGCTAACTCTGAACCTCAAGAAAACTAAAAGGAAACCCTTTAAAAAGTAACCACCCCACTGGTTTATCATGTATCCCCCAACACTGACCAAGAAGATAGAAAAAGAAAAGTTCACACACGGTGCTTTATGCTTTTTCAGTTTTTCTTCTGAAGTCAACTTTCCAACAATAACCTGGGCTGTGCCTTTTTCTTCTGATTTTGCTCTTTACATGGAAAGGGAGAAATGCTGGTGTCTGTAATAGTAGCTGGTAGCTGCTGCCTTTAATTTGCTCTCTTGGTCATGCGAGAAAATGTTGCCACTTGCTAGCGGTCCTTCCCAAGATACTGGGGCATTCCTGCCCGAGTCAACCATGAAAACTTTCCGATCAGGAGGCAGGCAATGAAAAGAAACCTGTCCTTCTCTTTGGCTCAAAATAAGGATGAGTGTATCTGGAAGAGTCCTTGGGGGGGGGGGGAAGGGAGCAGGGAGGAATAATAAACTCAGCTTTCTACCTCCAACACCATCACCCTTTTTTTGTCCCCAGCAGAAACCTACAGGCAAGCTGTTCTCAGTGGATGTTAAATATTCAAAGTTCTAGGAGGGAAGTGTTATGCGTGTTTAGAGCAAAAAAGTAGGAGCAAAACTGTTGTGTTCTCTCTTCAACTGTGCAATAGGCAAAGTCGTGACCCGTTGTCCAAATAAATGTCTCCTTCCCCTACCTCAGCTGGGGAAATGGGAAGAACAAAGAGGCTTTGGCTCCAAGGATAAAATAGGTCAATTCTAAAGAGACTGAAGGTCACCTTAATAGCCCCTAACTCTTATTTCCATCTAAATGGAAAGCTCAGACTGAAGTAAGGGCATCCTCAGGCAGCCAATCTTTGGAATACATTGTTCTTAAACCTTGGAAGTCAAAGAAATCTCACAGATGATCAACCCCCGCCCCCACCATAGACACTGGCTACCTGATGTCACCAGGCCTCTGTTCTCTCATTCAGGGGGGGAAGTAAGTTTCCCAGTATCCTTATTAAGAGAATTTTGAATAGAATTGTTTAAGGAGAGGGTTAATACTGACTTTTGCTCAAGATGGCCAACTCCTCCCCCACACAAAAATCTGAAAATAATTCCGATAAAAAGAGCAACTTTGCTTGTGAGCAAGCCAGATGGCTACACACCCCTTCATCAAGTCTGTTAGTTTTCACATCGCCGCCTTGGAAGTTTCTCCCCAGGAAAACACATGGACATGAGACTTTTTGACTGAGTTAGGAATCTGTTTTAAAACAAGGCCCATCCACACTAACTCCTAGGTCTGCCTGACATAATTGCCCGCTTCATTTTCCTCAGGATATTTTCCCTGGCAGATTGACTACCCTTCTGGATAACTAAATATATCACTTATGGTCAACAAAGTGAAAACATTGAGGCTTCTTTGTGGAGAATTCAGACCAAAGCTCAGTGATTGCCCAAATTCTCTGGATCCTCAGTCTCAGTATGTCGGGGCTGGGCATGCTCTGAAGGGTTGGAGCACTCCTATTTGGAAAAGATCTCAGATTCTACTTAAAGGTTTATTTGCAGAGCTGCTCACTAAAGCATAAGTAGAAAGAACGTTGGAGGCCACTTATTAAGGGAAGCTTCCTGTTTCGTTGGGAAGTGGGGACTCAATACTTTATAATCTCACACAACTGCCCCTTCCTCAAGTAATTGTCATATCCCAAAGAGATGATAAATAAAGTCCAATCTTGGAACTGGCACACTTTGTCCATTGCCCAACATACTGTGTGAGTGCATTAAAAGAAAATTTGCATCTTGGCAAATACGGAATTATTGACAATAGCTTGAATCGATCAAAATAAGCATTAGTGTGGACTAAACTATTCTTTACAGAGGCATGGAGTTCTCAGCATGGGATAAAGAGTTTATGAATAGACTTCAGAGTGATTCTTCTAAAAATTCTGTGGAAAAGAAGTTGATATCTGCACATGTGCCTTTCAGTGGAAGGGTCCATAACTTCATTCACATTCATAAAGGGTCCCTGACAAAAACTGTTAACAGCCAGAAGCGTTAGTCTAGAACATAAGCAATGAACATTAAATAACACACTATACCTTCATGACTTAGTTTTACCAACTCAATCTTTGAAATGAATTTGTTACCCTCTTCCCAAATCCTGACACTGCCATACTCCTACAACTAACAAGACTACTTGAACTAGTCTAGATGAAACCAAAACTGTGTGTGAGATATTGATAAAGCAGATTTTCTTCTTTCAGTTAATTTTATTTAATAAAAAACCTCTTTAATAATCTGATTAACTGTTAATGAAAACAGGAAATACCTTGTGAAACAACTTTGAAAAGAAATGAAAGCCAATGATACAGTTTGGCATCCTTCTCACTAGTTCTAACTTAAACTTAATCTTCACTACAAATTATCTGTCTTCTAAAAGGCCTAATCTTGTTTAGCATCAAAGCACTCTCAAATTTTATATTATACGTGAGAAGTTTTTTAAAAAAGTGTTAGCTGTCCATTATTCTTGCTAGATAGAATAAAAAAGATCCAATATATGGTAAGATTTAAAGAAAACTCTAGATTTAAATAAAACTTCAGCACTTCATCAACTTTATCACTTGATAATTGCTTAATTCAATTTTAACCTCTCTATCTCAACATACTGATGTGCCAAAATTTTCACAGGGGCCTCTCAAAAATTTTTAAATTATTTTTCAAGAACAGTTTTATTGATATAAGTCATATACCATAACATTTCACACCACAACTGTCAAATTTTAGAAGTTTTCATCGCGGGCGCCTGGGTGGCTCAGTCATTAAGCGTCTGCCTTCGGCTCAGGTCATGATCCCAGGTTCCTGGGATCGAGTCCCACATCGGGCTCCCTGCTCCGCGGGAAGCCTGCTTCTCCCTCTCCCACTCCTCTTGCTTGTGTTCCTGCTCTCGCTATCTCTCTCTGTCAAATAAATAAAATTAAAAAAAAAAGTTTTCATCGCCCCCAAGAGTCTCCTGTCCATTAGCAGTCACTCCCCATTCCTCCCTCCTTCAGCCCCTGGCAACCACTAATCTACTCTCTCTTTCTTTTAATTTGCCTATTGTGAACATTTCAGGTAAGTGGAATCATAATCAATGTGGCCTATTGTGCCTGGCTTCTTTTACTCAGCATACCGTTTTCCTGGTTCATCCATGTTGTAGTGTCTATGAGTACTTCATTCTTAGAGGCTGGTCTTTCAAAATTTTAAGTGTTACTTGGGCTATCACTAAGTGTGTAGAGTATTATAATGATGTCTATCCAGTGTCATTCTGTGGAACAGGTTCTGTGACAGTGAAAAGCAAGGTATAGCGGTAAGAGGCATGGCCCAGTGCCAAGCTGATCCTAAAGAGAGCCCAGAAAGGGCACTGAACCATTCGATCTCCCCACATAGTAGTGGAGTGGAGGTTAGGCAGGTGAAGAAGATAGTAATAGCTGTGGGGCTTTTTAGGGCATCCAGACATGGCCCTTGGTCTTCCAAACATTTTATTTCCTTCAAGGGCACTACCAAAAATTCTAGTGTTCAAACATGTGCAGAGCACACAAGAAGGTTGAGAACCCTCATTTCATTTACCCTGGTTTTCTCTGCTGGCTAATTGGCAATTGCCATCAACATACGCTGAATTCTTTTTTGGGTAAAAACAAAATGGTCTTGAATTGGCTCCATATGAGGCTTGCTTATCTTTTAGCAGAAGGTCATGCTCTGCTGGGTCATGACCACAGGTGGTCTAGTTATCATAGCTTTTGCTTTCTTTCTCCACAGGAAGAGGAGGAACAATCTATGCGTTACTATGATGCCGCTGAGACCATAAAAGGGCTCTCCTCCTTTCTCCCTACCCTAAAAATATCCTTTTCCACTTAATTCTTTTTAAGAACCATACCACCCCCTTCTGTTCCTTATAATGCTAGTCAAAGAGTTTAAATTGATTTACTTGGAGCCAGGTGTGATTTTATTTGACTACAATTACAGGATTCTTGCTTATTTTAAGCACGGTCCTAGAGTAATTGTTCCCATAGGACTGTATGATCACATAGAAAGCTTGTTAAAAATGCAGATTTCCTGGGTTTGATTCTGATTAGGTAAACCTGGGGTAGAGCCGAGAAATTTGCTTTTTAAGTTACCAAATTGTCCTACGTTGATGCAGAAGACCCATGAAAAGAGTCAGAAATACTGCCCTACTGGCTTCAGTTTATAAACTGCCTCATGCACTATTTCCAAAATGTCCTCCTTGAGTGTTTATGTATTCTGTAACACAAGTTAGAGAGGAGGACACAAGTTTTAATTTTTTTGTTTTTGCATCTCAGTAGGCTTTTCTGATGCCAGTTTTTATCCACATCTTCCTCCATACATGATGTGCAATAATGGTTATGTTGTCACTGCTTGATGGGAAGATGGTGACTGTAGAGAAGATTCTAGAGAGATGAAGCTAGTCAAGCGCAAGAAAAGAAGGAAAGGCAATATTCAGTTTCCCAACCTTGCCATTTCTTGAGCTTTGGCCCTGGGGTCCTTCTTCAAGTCTTCAAATCAGATCTTTTATGTAGCACATTGAAGACTTTTGAACATACCCACTATGGAACTCACAGCAGATTTTGGCAATGGGTTAAGGGCATCTGGTGATAGCAACCTGACTTCATCTTGCGTGTTCACACGTCACTATTAATTTTATTTAAAGCTAAAGGAATGCACATAACTGTCGACTAAAATTGCCTACCTGAGTCTTGAGCATTCCTTTTTCATTAAAAGGCTATGTGTCCATATGGAACAACAGTCACAGTTAACGGTCAAAGTTTTTTGAGAATACTTCACTCCCAGGTTAGCAGTTAGATTTCTATATTTTACTTTGGGCTCTATTCTTGATCTAGTATCTAGCACTGAATTCTATCCACTGCCAAGATTCTAATTCCTAACTGAAATAGTGCAATATATGAGTGCACAAAGCAAGAAACATAAAGTGTGTGAACCAAGAGGCAGAAGTACATCTAAAGCTAGAGACATCTCAACATGGCTCAGCAAGTCCAAAAGAGATACACAGGAACCAAGCAAGGAAGCAAAAATCAGATCATGCAGATATATCGGAATACTTTTTAATTTAAATTCAATTAGCCAACATATAAATACATCATTAGTTTTTGACATATGTTCAATGATTCATCAGTTACATATAATACCAAGTGCTCATCATATCACCTGCCCTCCTTATTGCCCGTCACCGAGTTACCTCATCCCCCCCCCACCTCCCTTTCTGCAACCCTCAGTTTGTTTCCCGGAGTTATCGTATGGTTTCACTCATGGGTAGAACATAAGGAGTAGTGCAGAGGACAGTAGAGGAAGGGAGGGAACACTGAAGGGGAAGAAATAAGAGAGGGAGATATATTGGAGTATTTAAAGGTAACAAAGGCAAAAGTACAGGAAAGCTCAACACTAAGACAGAGCTCAGGTAGGTGGTCGGTAACCAAGAGGTCTGCCTGCATGGGAGGCTAAGACAGCCCTGTCTCAAAACACATGGGTAGCATCAGATGCAAAAAGAATCCATTCTGGACAATCAGCTGTCCTGGTCCTGTCCACTGTCCTAGAAGCTGTCCAAGGCTTCTTAGTCATATTCTATTGAGAATAATCCCAGCATTTCGCCGGAGGTGGCGGGGGATGGGTAGGGGAGTAATGGAAAGGAAGATATATGATTGGGGAATAAGAACAAGTCTTACCCTTTTTTAAGTTGAAGTACAGTTGACGCGCAATGTTCCATCGGTTTCAGGCTTACAGCACAGTGACTCAGGAACTCTATTCAATACGCTGGACTCACTGCGAGTGTGTGTAGCCCCTGTCTGTCGCCGTACAGCACTATTACAGTACCGCTGACTGTACTCCTGGGCTGTGCCTTTCATCCCTGTGACTTCTTCAGTCCATAACCAGAAGCCTGTAGGTCCCACTCCCCTTCTGATGGTATCCTTAAAGCTAGTCCTTTTAAATTCAAATGTGCCTGAGAAGTAATGTGGAAATAGGAAACAGAAATTTGAAGGATTTCAGTCAGGCTTCATGTCCTAGGAGAAGCCATCCTGGAATTCTCTGCCTGGGTTAGAAGCCCTTTCCTGCTCTCATGGCATCCTTCTCTTTCACCTACTATGCCATCGAACACACCCTGTGGTGATGGGCCATGTCCGCACCCAGGCTGCAACCATCTTGCAGTAAGTATTGCTTCTTTATATACCCTCTAGATAGCAACTTTGCAATAAAGGCTTATCTAATGTCAATAATTACCTTTGTCTTATCAGATCACAAGTCCCTTATAGACAGGAAACACACCTTTAGGACCCTTCATAGGCACAATATTCCAGTTGACAAATTAGATGAACCTTTCATTTACTGGTCTTTATTCTCTTACAACTCATTCAAGTAATATCTCAGGGACAGGTGCTCTACAGGCACACCAAAGAAGTCCTCATACTGACCCAAGAAGCACATTCCTCAGACTGACGATTTTGCAGAAAGTGCTTGGCTGAGTTAGGGGCCAGCTTTCAAGGGTTTGAGTCTTTTGAACATGTTCCAAGTTGCTTTATTTTTTATAAGGGCCCTTCATCATTGTTTAAAGAGGCAACATCTCATAGCAGTTAAGAACCCAACTCGAGACAGACTGCCAGAGTTGTATTCTGGCTTCTCCACTTACTATCTGGTGAACTAAAGCAAGGTATATAACCTCTCTGTGCCTCAGTTTTACCATCTGTGAATGGGGATAAAAGTTGTTGAGAGAATTAACTACAACTACTGATAATTTTTTTAAGGTACTTAAAGAAGTACCTGGCACATAGTATGCCATATAAATTATATAAAAATTAGCTACTGTTATATTTTGCTTTGCCAGATACCATTGATATCTTTAATCAATAATTATAATATCCACAATATATTTGGGTCCTTCCTCAAAACATTACTGCTCTCTATGTTTGATACCTTGTCCCAGTTTTGGTAAAAGATATTTTGTTATAAAAATAAGCAAATACGCTAAAAACTGAGAATAAAATATGCATATATTATTACTTCATTTGCCATAAAAATGAGCTATAATAGCTTCCTGAATTCATCATATAAAATTTCAAGAATTTATCTGAAGAAAGTAAGAGGTATTGAGGAAAGCGTCTATCTTTTGTCTTAATCGTTTCCTAAGAAGTTACTAAACCTGAGGTCATTATTGTTTGTACAGGAAGAGAATCTCATATACTTCTGGAAAATTTCAAAACACTGCCAACATGTTTTCTGATCATCCCTACTTCCTGTGGTGGGGTTTAAAGACCACGCCAACTTTCATAACTGCTGAGATTTACAGTGAAGCCTCATTTGATAATCTTGCAAAAATAATAGGCAGTACTTCTCTTCCTTTTCCAAATACCACATATGCCAGCTTTTACAAATGTTAAAAAGAATTTCCAGCCAGCCCCAAGCTGGCTCCAAGCAGGTGCACAACGCTAGTTCTCAGCTCCATCTCCGGGGGAGCCTAGGAAATCCCTCTCTCCTCATGATTTCCCCTAGATCCAGTTAATCAGCCTTGGAATCTGTTTTACTGGAGAATGAAAAAGTTTTATCTTTAGGCCTCCCAGGTTCTGACTAGTATCTCTGGTATCTAAATAATGAAAAGTGGGAAAGAATGGATCGATAAAAATTAAAATTGTATTTCCCTAAAATGATCAAGAGTTGGGATGTAATTAAAAGTTGGCCCTAGTGAGTTTTCCAGCATAAGCAATTTTTGAAGATTTTTGAACAGAAGAAAATACCATGAGACTAAATTCACACTTGAACATAACTGGATTTTTCAGAGACCCCTCTTGTGCTCTGTGATTGACCCCGGGAAGAGCAGTCATTGTCTAATAGAATCAAAACGTATAGGCAAATAGTATCATAAACGAGTCATTTGTAGCATCCTTTTAAAGTTGCTTTTTAAATCCTTGTCTTTTTTTTTTCTTTAGTTTGCCGTTTGCCTCAAGTTGAGGGGAGAAACAAATGCCACTTATTTGAGGTTTCTATTTTTTTCTGATTTTCTGCATGTTACTCATCTTGCCCTTTAAAAACTATCTTTTTAATTTTATGTAGCTCATTTTGCCCTTTTTGTAGAGTACAACGTGCTTAAGTCCACTTTATGGATGTGTTCATAGGCACAGGCAAGCCAATAATATCTCCTTTGTAAAATTGCAAAAATAACTTTTTTTTGAGAGTCCAACCATCTCCCACTATGAGAAGTAGGGAGCACATTTGAGTCAAAGTCCTCTTCCTCAGAAACTCTGTTGTTGCCATGGGAAGACTGTGAAAATGCTCAAATGTGGGCATGCTGTAATTAGAACCAAGCCGTGGGCTTTATGGGGCCTGTCACGATGTTTCTAGGAAGCTAGTTCTGCGTTGGCTCAGTAAGACATCCTTTTCCTACCATGATGACTCACTTGTGACTTCCATGGCTGCCCCCCCCAACTCACCCCCCACTTGTTCTGGGTGGAAGAATGCCCAGATGCTCCAGAGGCAGATGAGTAGGTGGGTGTCCAGTCCGCTAACAAGAACACACTTCTAAGCATTGTAGAAGTAGGGCAAAGGGTTTTGCTGGGCATATTCAGAGCTAATGATGCGACGGGTCTGTGTTAATCATGCACGGGATACTCACTTCTCTGGCAGCCCTAGCCCGCTCCCTAATCCGTCCAAACCCTCGTCTTCCTCCCTCCTTTCTTCCTTTCAGGAAAGCATGTGCAAGTTCTCCCCGAAACGATGAATCTCTGCTCCTGGGGGAATCTACGAGTCAGAAATGCTTTTAAAAGGAAAGAAGAGCCAAAGCCTTTGCATAAATAGGCCAGCTGCAGAGCCTCAAGGCGGGGAGTTGGGGAGAAAACGCCTTGTGGCCGAGGCCCCAAACCTCCCAGCTGCCACTTATTTCCATTGTCTGCCCACAACCCCAAACAAGCCAGCCCACACCTCTGTGACTGTACCCGCTGTCATTTTCAGGAAAAGAGCTTTTCTGAGTCCATCTTGGCATTTCTGTGAAATCGCAGAAATAATTCATTGAATCACAGAACTGAAAGAGATGATCTAATCACTTTTATTTTTAAAACCATGAAAACGCAGTCAGGAGAGGTTATCTGACCTGCCCAAGCTCATGCAACTCGAGCTACGCAGAGCCAGAACTAGAATATGCATCTTTTTATTCCTCATCCTTTGCCTTTCTATGGCCTGTGAGCTTGTGCAAGCAAAACCTATGGCAGGCATGCTCTTTTCACCTCAGCTCTCCTGCTATGGCTCCCTTTCGCTCTCTCTTGTCATTTGTGTCATGGGTAACCAGCCTACTGTGGAGCTGAATCTGATTATGAAGACTTATCTGCAGCAGTTGTTAAAAATAGAAATTCCTAGGACTTTCCTTGGGAGATTCTGGGATGGGTCTCAGGAATCATTTAACGAGTTTCCCAAGTGAGTCTTACAATGAGGTCATTTCAGGGAAGAACATGGTAGAGCAAGAGTCAGGAAAAAGGAAAAATCTGTTTGATGGGCAAGGTGTCTGAACAAGACCAGAACAGAGAGATGGAGGAGACCCGGAATTTTGCCTCCTAGCTGCTTTTTTTTGTGGGTTAACCACTAGACCACACTTCCTCTTGAATAGAGGCAAGGAATTAAAATCAAAGGTTTACCACTGATTCATGCTGCCTGCTAATGTTGCTTATTGCGCCATGCTGTGACCCAACTCTCTAAGGCTTGGAAACAGATGTGGGGAGTGAGCAGCCTGAGGTACTGAGGGATGGGGGAGGCGGGGAGAAGGCAGACGGCCAGAAAAAGAACTTCCTCTGCTGCTAAATTTCAGGCAGGAGTGGAAGTCAGGCTAAATTGTTACCATGCAGATCTGGAATCATTTTTGCAATCGCCTGGCTCCAATTCCAGGCTTGTGCATTCTGCAACAACTGAAAACTTGGTAATGCTCCTGACCTGACTTTTGCCTCTGCCCTTATCTGAATGCATATTATGAAGTTACACTTTCAGCTTGACCGTCATTTCATTACACAAGAAAGTTTGGTTACTCTCCTTGCCCCACAAGCTCCCTCCCCACGCACACTTTTTAACAGGAAGTAAAGAAAAGTTAAGCAATTTGACCAAGGTTACACGAATCTCAATATTGTGGTGGTTTGATCAAGAGTGCAACCAAGCCATTTCAGCTAGGCTTTCCAGACTCCCTTTCAATATATTCTTAGAATCAGACAACTGAAAAAACTGGATTTATTTTCTCCCAGATGCTGAATACTAAGATGTGCCTTTAAACATGTAGTTTACCACGCCAAGTGTTTGTCAAAAGTGCATAACTTTTCAATGTTAAGTGATTGATTCTAGAAATAGTTTTTGTGACTTCTTTACTAAATGGGAAGCTCTGTGAGGATGGGGCAGAAATTACGGCTTCGGTTTTTACTAGACATTGCAACTGTAGCAGTGGTAAATTTCCAGGAGGGTATAGAAGCTGGATTTTAGGTCCCCAGGAATTAGGATTCCCAGATTTAGCAAAGAAAACTACAGAAGAGCCAGTTATATTTGAATGTCAGATTTTAAAAATACTAGTATAAGCATATCTCATGTCTTGTTTGGGACATACTTATACCAAACAATCATTCACTGTTTATCTGACATTCAAATTTAACATTCTGTTGATTAATCTGGCAACCCTAGCAAGGGTTCTCCCAGTTAGCACCAAAGTCTTCAGGATTCCCTCAAAGGTGATTAAAATGTAACCATTCCCTCCAGATTTACAGTGTAGTGCCTGAGGAAAAAGCAGTCATATTACATTATGATAAATTATAAAACAAAATGCAAAGAGGTCCAGAATCACAAGGCAAAGAGTGACCAAATAAGACAATGGTGGTCATGAAGGTTTCTCAGAGTTGGTAACATCTGAGCTTGATCTTGAAGGATAAGTAGCTCATCAGACAGATACGGAGGCTTGAAAGAGCGTAAGTTCAGCGTGGCTGGAGCATTTGATCTCTGTGTAGAGGACTAGAGGTCAGAGTTGACGGACATCAACGGTGAGGTTTGGAAGGTTGGCTGGGGTAAACTGGTCAAGTAGCTTTGTGCCATGCTGCAGAATTTGAAACTTATTTTGATGGATAGGGAAGCCAGCAAGGGTTTTTCAGCTGAGTGGCATAATCATTTCTGTTTTTGAAAGATAATTCTGGTGGCAGATTGGAGTGGGCAGAACTCGTAGGCAGGGAGACCAATTAGGAGGTTATTGAAATAGCCCAGGCAAGAAAAGATGAGCTTATTTCAACTAAGGCAGCAGTGGTGGAAATAGTCAAGGAAGCAAAAATTTCAGAGACATTTAGGTGGTAGAATCAATACCACTTGGTGGTGATGGATGCACTAGGGCAGGAAGATAGAGAGGATGGAGTTAATGTGGTGTAAGTCTCCAGACAAATGAGAGGCATTATTTTTACCTGGATTGTCTATCTGTAGAATGGACCAACAATACTTACTGTATTTACTTCATAAGGCTACTGTGAAGCTCAATTAAGATCATTTATGTGAAAGTGGTTTGTCAAGTATACAGAGCTATAAAAGTGTACCGTTGTTAAATGAACATGCATCTATCTCAGTAGACAGTGAACTTTTTCAGGACAGAGGTTACATTTTATTCATCTTTGGCATTCCCTAACATAGTGCCTTGAATGTATAGGTAACCAACACATGTTTAGAGCACAGAATCAAATTTAAACTTCTGCCATGCCAAACAACAAAACACAGTTTGTTTTGTTTCTTTACCATCTTGTTGGTGTGTGTCTGGAAGTATATAATGGACCCAGGTTGGTGAAAATACCAACAAAATCAGAGCCACAAATCCCAGGAGAAATACCCACTTAAATAATGCTGATGCTGAAGGAAATCTCTTTCTCTTTGTTCACAGATAAACTAAAACACTGAGGGCCATCTTAGCTGCCCAAACAGGTTTTCCTCTTTATATCCCTCCCGTTATAAAATATTTAAAATCTAAAAGAAATTATCTGCTTAATCTGTTTCAGACATCACCACTAGACCCAGCTTAGTTTAGTTTAGGTGGGGAATACTCTGGCCTTCTAGCACTGTGCCTGTGTTCAATAAGAGTGTTATAACTGAAAGATGATAATTTCCAAATTAAGTTCCACTCAGACTTTGAATATGACTGACTCTTCTCACCAAGCAAAAAACTGTAATTTTGAATTTTATTGCAAAATACGGGTAGCACATTTTCAAATAATAATTCCATCAGATTTTTCTCCTAAAATAAATCCATTTCCCTCACTCTTCTCCCTTTTTCCTTTTTTTCCCCCCTCATTGATTCTGCTGTTTTTTAGGCTATTCTGATTCCAAGAATACTTTTTTATTACTTTCCTATAGCTTTTTCTCTCCATTTAGATCAAAATAATATACAGAGAGAAGCATAGTACAAGTCTTCTGTTTCCATCAGGTACAAATTATTGTATTATTTTATTAACTACTGTTCATATTTATTGAGCACATATGGGTCATTTATTACACTAGAAGATTTAGATCTCATTTAAATCTTAATCCTATAAATAGCTCATACTGCCCCCTTTTTATATATGAGGGAACTAAGGCTTTAAAAAGATTAAGTAAGCTATTCCAGGTCAAAGAATTTGACATAGTCAGGATTCAGACCCGGTCTTGCTAATTCCCCTATCATTTCCTACTTACTAAACCAATGATTCTCAGACCCTAGCAACAATTTCCTGGAGGGCTTATTAACCATAGATCGGTGGGTCTCACCTCCAGGGTAATTCAGAGTGATTCAGTAAAGCTGGATGAGACAAAGAATTTATAGCTCTAACAAGTTCCAGGGTGATACTGATGTTGCTGATCCAGCGAGCACACTTTGAGAACCACTGAACTGAACAACACTGTCTAATATTGGCTCATTATTGTGCTCCAACTCTGTGACAGTCATTGACCTGAGCAGTGAGGATACAAAGATGAGCGAGGCACTTCTTGCACTTAGGAGTTTACAGTCTAGTTGAGGAGACAGATAAGTAAACAGAACATCAATAATATAAATATGGTAAGTTCTATAAAGTTATATGCATGACATGCTAGGGAAACACTGAGTGGCAAATCCCAACCGGTGGGGGGGTAGGGGGTGACCAAAGAAGGCATACTGGCAAAAAGTAATTATTTTATTTTATTTAAGATTTTATTTATTTGATATATATAGAGCACAAGCAGGGGGAGCTGAGCAAGGAGTCTGATGCAGGGCTCGAGACCAGGACCCTGGAATCCTGACCTGAGCCAAAGGCAGAGGCTTAACCAGCTGAGCCACCCAGGTGCCCCTGGAAAAAATTAATTCTTAAGCCAAATTTTAAAGAATGACCAGAAGCAAAGGAAAGAAGAGGGAAAGATGGAAACAGTATGTATAAAACACAGATATTACATGTTTGGTATACTAAGAAAATTATCAGTAGTTTGTTATCATTAGAGTGTAAGCAATTGCAGGATGTCAGAGGGGGCCTTACATGTGACCTTGAGTTTAGATTTTATCCTTGAAGAAAGACCTGAAGTGGCATTTCAGGTATACTTAACATCATACTTAAATGGTAAAAGGCTGAATGCTTTCCCTCTAAGATTAGGTACAAGGCAGGGAAGTACACTCTCATGACTTCTATTCCATATTGTACTGGAGTATCTAGTCAGTGAAATGAGGAAAAGTAAATGAATTAAAAAGTATCTGGATTGAAAAGAAAGAAATAAAACTGTCTATTTAGAGTATAATTATCAATAAATCCTGCAAAATCTACAGAAGTGCTGCTAAAACTAACAAATGAATTTAGCAAAATTGTAGCATATAAGGTCTATGAAAGTCCATTATATTTACATATAATAGCAATAGAAAATTGAAAATTTAAATTTAAAAAATATAATTTACAACAATATCAAAAATACTTGAGGATAAATCTGACAAAAGTTGTACATGACCTGTACACTGAAAATGACAAAACGTTGCTGAAAGAAAGAAAACATAAATAAATGGAGAGAAATACCATGTTCATGTATCAAGAGATTCACTTTTGTTAATGTAAATTCTCCCCAAATTGATGTATAATTTCGATGCGATCTCAGGGAAAATCCCACCAGGCATTTTCGTCATTATGAATTTCTGAAACTCATATGGAAATGTAATGGATCTAGAATAACCAAAATATTTTTAAAAAGAAGAGTAAAGTTTAAAAAATTGCATTATCTTTCAAGATTGATCCTAAAGCAATGGTAATCGAGACTGTGTGATGTTGATGTAGAAATAAACATATACATCAATGCAACAGAATATGGAATACAGAAATAGATCCACACATGTGTGGACAACTGGTATTTGACAAAGGTAGGAAGGCAATGTAGTAGAGAGAGCACAGTGTTTTTGACAAATGGTACTTGAATAGTTGGATATCCATATACAAAAAAAATTAAATAACTTCATACTTCCCACTATATACAAAAATTAGCTAAACCTGGATCAGAGAGCTATTTGTAAAACCTAAAACTCTAAAACTTCCAGAAGAAAATCTTTGTGACCTTGGATTAGGTAAAGATTTCTCAGGTACAACAATAGAAGCACAATTCATAAAAGAGAAAAATTTTTGATAAATTAGACTTCATCAAAATTAAGAACTTCTGCTTTTTGATGGAAGCCAAAGGGCTCGTAACCTAAATATATAAAGAACCCTCAAGACTCAATAATATAAAAACAATCCAATTTAAAAATTGGGCAAAATGTTTGAACACTTTATTTTTTTAAAGATTTTATTTATTTGAGAGAGAGAGAGAGCACAAGCAGGAGGGGGAGGGGCAGAGGAAGAGGGAGAAGCAGACTCCGTTCTGAGCAGGGAGCCTGATGTATCCCTCCATGCGGGGTTCGATCGCAGGACCCTGCCATCATGACCTGAGCTGAAGACAGACGCTTAACTGACTGAGCCACCCAGGTGCCTCTTGAACAGACACTTCACCAAAAAGACATACAGGTAGCATATAAGCGCATAAAATGATCATTACTCAACATCATCAGCCATTGAACAATTAAATTAAAACAAAACCACAGTGAACTATGTCTACATACCTATTAGAGTGGCCAAAATTTTTTTGCAGACGCTTAACGACTGAGCCACCTAGGCACCTCTAGAATGGCCAAAATTTTTAAAAGACTAATCATACCAAGTATGTGGAGCAATTGGAATGTTCCTGCCTCATGGGTGGGAGTGGAAAGCAGGATGCCACTTTGGAAAACAATTTGCCAGTTTCTTTAAGTCAACTATACATTTACTATATGACCCAACTGTTCTAGGTATATCGTCAAAAGAAGTGCCCATACAGAGACTTGTACACAAATGTTCAAAACAGCTTTATTTGTAATAGTCAAAAACTGAAAATAACTCAAATGCCCACCAATAGATAAATGGATAAACCAGATGTGGTATAACTATGTAATGTAATTGTTCTCAGCAATAAAATTGAGTGAACCTTTCATACATGTAACATCATAGATGAATCTCAATGTCATTATGCTGAGAGAAAGCAACCACAAAAGAAAAACAGTACATACTCTATGATTCCATTTATATAAATTCCTATATTATAAACTAATATATAGGGACAGAAATCAGAAGAGTTGTTGTGGGTGCCTGGGTGGCTCAGTTGGTTAAGCGACTGCCTTCGGCTCAGGTCATGATCCTGGAGTCCCGGGATCCAGTCCCGCATCGGGCTCACTGCTGAGCAAGGAGTCTGCTTCTCCCTCTGACCCTCCCCCCTCTCATGCTCTCTACCATTCTCTCTCTCTCTCTCTCAATAAATAAATAAAAATCTAAAAAAAAAAAAGAACAGTTGTTGCCTTGGAATGGGGAGGATATGGGCAAGATTGAAAGGGGATTACAAAGAGCACAAGAAAATTTTGGGGTCTAATAACTATATTCATCATCTTGATATTCATCATGATTTCATGGGTAACACTTATTTGAAAACTTATCAAATGTAAATTTTAATGTTTATCTTCTGCCAATTTATTTTGTCACTTATACATCAGTAAGTCTTTTTTTATTTTTATTTTTTTAAAGATTTTATTTATTTATTTGACAGAGAGAGACACAGCAAGAAAGGGAACACAAGCAGGGGGAGTGGGAGAGGGAGAAGCAGGCTTCCCGCTGAGCAGGGAGCCCGAAGCGGGGCTCGATCCCAGGACTCTGGGATCATGACCTGAGCCGAAGGCAGCCGCTTAACGACGGAGCCACCCAGGCACCCCTATGGGAGATGATTTTAGATTTACCATAACATATACTTAATAAGTATGTATTGATTTTAATGCACACTAGAAAAACATGTCATTGTTACATCAAACCAGCTGACATTATATTTTAATCTAATTAGTAGATTATTTAATGGTAGGTAGGTTTTTTTAAGTGAATTGATTTAGAATTCACTTAAATTAGTAAGCCGATTCAAGAGGTAACAGAGTATGGCAAAAGTTGGGAAGATTGGCGGGGGGTTTTGCTTAAATGTGGCCTGGAAGGAGTGTTATGTTTTGCCTCACTGTTCCATAGGAAAGCGGCATTTCCCCCATTTTCCTTGACGTTGGGTGGGAGTCATGTGCCTGAATTCTGGCCAATGAAATGTGAACACAGGTCGTGTGTCACTTCTGGGAAAAGCCAGTGTGCCTTCTCCATCTTTCTGTCCTCTTGCCATACCAACTTTGGAGGCTATGGCGGTATCGTGAGATGGAAAGAGCTTGAATGATCAGATGAATGAAAGTGTCTACTAAACCAAACTAAGAAACAAACTTTTTGTTGTGTTAAGTCACAGAGATTTCTGAGTTTGTTATCTCGGTATAGCTTATCTTATCCTGACTAACACAAAGCATGATAAGATAGTCAAGTTCCCATTTAGCTCTAAAATCCTGCATTCTCTTTTGTCTGTTCCTTTCTTGTTTGGTTTTAACCTATACTTTTTTCTGGCCCTCTAACTCCAAAGAAGTTCCTTTTAAATTAATTTGCTTACGTTTTTGTCCTTCCAACTATCTCTGTTTTTAGAAGTGGCATTTATTTTAATTATGACCATAGTTCTGGATAACTACATAGAACGTTTCTCACATCCAAAGAGGACATGGCAGTTAGTGTTACTGCCTGTTTGTAGTGCCTTTCTGAATAGACTTTGGTGACCCTCAGCTTCCAGACTACTCACATAAAGATGATACTTTCAGCAGAAACTTGTTCACTGTCTGGTTTTTGTCATTTAGTGGTCATAGATATTTGTGTAAAAAAAAATAAAAGTATTTTTTTCAAGAAGCATGATTGAAGGTCTGGATCAAATCACAACCTGTTAGTTCTAATCACCGCCACTGCTCTATATACCTTCGATTTGTAAGGTCTGCAAACTTTTTATCTGCCTGTTCCCCAAAGGACATTACATTTTGATTCAATTTGCTTTTCTAGTGTTTGGTCAATCAATGTATTAACTGTGCTGCTCAGGCAGTGGAACTAAGAGACAGTTTTTAACAATGTCAGCTGATGAAAAATTTGAACTTAGGTATAGTATTTTCCTTACTCGAGATAATATAGAAATCTAGCTATCTTGAGACTCAATACATATAGTAGTGGTGACCCTTCAAAGAGTACAGGAAAGCAGTGGCTTTTACTCTGTGAGTTCATAAATGGAATGATCATTGGCTTGTGATTTATATTCTAGAAACTTCTGAAAAAAATTTGAAGATTATCTGAGAACTATTAAAAATCTTTCATCACTCAAAACACTCTATGTATGACAATACTGATGTCTGTTGGTAATCACAAAACCATGGAATTACAGAATAGTGGAAATGGAAGAAAACTATCAACCGTATGTCTCAGCTCCTTGTTTGACAGAGAAGCAAACACTGGAACACACACACAAATATTTTATTTCTTTTAACTTTACTGAGATATAATACATATACTATATAATTTGCCAATTTTAAGTGTATAGTCCAATGGTTTTTAACATATTCAAAAAGTTACACAATCACTATTACAATCAGTTTTGGAACACTTTCATCAACCAAAAAGAAACCACATACCCATTGACAGTCACTACCCATTTCCCCTTAACTCCCCTAGCCCTAGGCAAACACCCATCTACCTGCTACCTGATTTTTTTAAAAAGACTTTATTTATTTATTTGACAGAGAGAGACACAGAGAGAGAGGGAACACAAGCAGGGGGAGTGGGAGAGGGAGAAGCAGGCTTCCCGCCAAGCAGGGAGCCGGATGCAGAGCTCGATCCCAGGACCCTGGGATCATGATCTGAGCCCAAGGCAGACGCTTAATGACTGAGACACCCAGGCACCCGCCATAATGATTTGTCTATTCCAGACACTTCATTTAAATGGAACCATGCAATATGTGGTCTTCTGTAATGGCTTCTTTCGCTTAACAGATGTTTTTGAGGTTCATCCACATTGTAGCATGCACCATCACTTCATTCCTTTTTAATTGCTGAATAATTTTCCATTGTATTGCTCTGTCACATTTTGGCTATCTATGTTGTCCTCATATTTTGGCTATTATGAACAATGCTGCTATAAAAATTCATGTATACGTTTTTATATGGGCATAAGTTTTCATTTCCCTTAGGTATATACTCAGTAATACAATTACTAGATCATGTGGCAACATATGTTACCTTATAAGGTACACCATTGTCCATTCCTGCCAGCAGTGTAACAGAGTTCTGCTTACTCCATTTTTTCACCCAAATTTATTATTACCTGCTTTTTTAATTATTATATTAGCTATCCTACTGGGTGGGAAGTAGTATCTTATTTGCATTTCCCTGATGGCTAATGATGTTGAGAATCTTCTCATGTGCTTATTAGCCATTTGTATATTTTCTATGATGAACTATCTATTCAGATTCTTTCCCATTTTTAAATTGGTTTATTTGTCTTTTATTATTGAGTCATAAAATTCCTTTATATATTTTAGATACAAGTCTCTTATGATATATATGATTTACTAATATTTTTTCCCAGTCCATTGGCTGTCTTTTCATTTTCTTGATGGTGTCCTTTGAAGCACAGAAATTTTTAATTTTACTAGAGTCCCATTTGTCTTGTGTATGTGTGGGTGTGTGTGTGGCTTGAGGTTTTGATGTTATATATAAGAGACCATTATTTAATCCAAGATCACATTGATTTATGCTTATGTTTTCTTCCAAGAATTTTTCTAAAACTTTTATTTTCTTTTACATTTTTATAAAAGCTTTGCTTTTTATATTTAGGTATTTGTTTTATTTCTTCCATTTAGATCTTTGACCTATGTTGAGTTAGCTTTGTATACTCTATCAGGTAGGGGTCCAACTTCATTCTTTTGCATGTGGATATCCAACTGTCCCAGCACCATTTGTTTATTTATTTTTTTTGAAGATTTTATTTATTTATTTGACAGAGAGAGAGTGAGAGAGCATGGGCACAGGGAGGGGCAGAGGGAGAGAGAGAAGCAGGCTCCCTACTGAGCAGGGAGCCTGATGCTGGGCTCAATTGCAGGACCTTGCAATCATGACCTGAGCCGAAGGCAGACACTTAACCAACTGAGCCACCCAGGTGCCCCAGCACCATTTATTTAAAAAAAAACAAAAAAAACAAAACAAAAAAAAAACAGAAAACTCAACCTATTCTTTCCCCTAATGAATTATCTTAGCAACCCAGTCAAATATCAATTGATTGTAAGTATGACAGCTATTTCTGGATTTCAGTCAATTGATTTATATATTTATCTTATCAATACTACACTGTCTTGATTACTCTAGCTTTGTAGTAAATTTTGAAATTAATAAGTGTGAGAACTCTAACTGTTCTTTTTTTTTTTTTTAAAGATTTTATTTATTTATTTGACAGAGAGAGACAGTGAGAGCAGGAACACAAGCCGGGGGAGTGGGAGAGGGAGAAGCAGACTTCCCGCGGAGCAGGGAGCCCGATGTGGGACTCGATCCCAGGACCCTGGGATCATGACCTGAGCCGAAGGCAGACACTTAACGACTGAGCCACCCAGGCGCCCCTCTAACTATTCTTTTTCAAGACTGTTTTGGCTCTTCTGGATCATTTATGTCTCTGCAAATTTTAGGATCAGCTTGTCAATTTCTTTAACAGCTAGAATTTTGGTAGAGACTTAAGTGAATCTGTAGATTGCTTTGAATACTATTGCTATTTTAGCAATATTAAATCTTTCAATCCATGAACAGGAGTTATCTTTCCATTTATTTAGGTCTTCTTCTTTCTTACCTAGGTCTTTAATTTCTTTCAACAATGTTTTGTAGTTTTCAGTGGCTATGTTTTGCACTACTTTGTTAAATTTATTCCTAAATATTTTATTTTCTTAAATGCTGTTATAAGTGGAATTGTTTCTTTGATCTCATTTTTGGATTTTTCATTGCTGTGTATTGCTA